>NC_090446.1:1450003094-1450338638 GCF_031143425.1 Pleurodeles waltl | reverse complement strand
TAGAGACCTAGGGGAATCCAAGATGGAGCGACTTGTGGGGCTCTGACCAGGTTCCGTTACCCAGAATTCTTTGCAAACCTCAAATTTTGTCTAAAAAAATGCATTTTCCTCACATTTCGGTGACAGAAAGTTCTGGAATCTGAGAGGAGCCACAAATTTCCTTCCACCCAGCATTCCCCCAAGTCTCCCGATAAAAATGATACCTCACTTGTGTGGGTAGGCCTAGCACTCGCGACAGGAGACGCCCCAAAACGAAACGTGGACACATCCCATTTTTTTAAAGAAAACAGAGCTGTTTTTTGCAAAGTGCCTACCTGTGGATTTTTGCCTCTAGCTCAGCCGGCACATAGGGAAACCTACCAAACCTGTGCATTTTTGAAAACTAGAGACCTAAGGGAATCCAAGATGGGGTGACTTGTGGGGCTCTGACCAGGTTCTGTTACCCAGAATCCTTTGCAAACCTCAAATTTTGGCTAAAAAAACGCATTTTTCTCACATATCGGTGACAGAAAGTTCTGGAATCTGAGAGGAGCCACACATTTCCTTCCACCCAGCGTTCCCCCAAGTCTCCCGATAAAAATGATACCTCACTTGTGTGGGTAGGCCTAGCGCCCGCGACAGGAAATGTCCCAAAAAACAAAGTGGGCACATCTCATTTTTTGAAAGAAAACAGAGCTGTTTTTTGCAAAGTGCCTACCTGTAGATTTTGGCCTCTAGCTCAGCCGGCACCTAGGGAAACCTACCTAACCAGTGCATTTCTGAAAACTAGAGACCTAGGGGAATCCACGATGGGGTGACTTGTGGGGGCTCTGACCAGGTTCTGTTACCCAGAATCCTTTGCAAACCTCAAAATTTGGCTAAAAAAACACATTTTCCTCACATTTCGGTGACAGAAAGTTCTGGAATCTGAGAGGAGCTACAAATTTCCTTCCACCCAGCGTTCCCCCAAGTCTCCCGATAAAAATTATACCTCACTTGTGTGGGTAGGCCTAGCGCCTGCGACAGGAGACGCCCCAAAACGCAACGTGGACACATCCCATTTTTTGAAAGAAAACAGAGCTATTTTTTGCAACTGCCTACCTGTAGATTTTGGCCTCTAGCTCAGCCGGCACCTAGGAAAACCTACCAAACCTGTGCATTTTTGAAAACTAGAGACCTAGGGGAATCCAAGATGGAGCGACTTGTGGGGCTCTGACCAGGTTCTGTTACCCAGAATCCTTTGCAAACCTCAAATTTTGGCTAAAAAAACGCATTTTCCTCACATTTCTGTGACAGAAAGTTCTGGAATCTGAGAGGAGCCACAAATTTCCTTCCACCTAGCGTTCCCCCAAGTCTCCCGATAAAAATGATACCTCACTTGTGTGGGTAGGCCTAGCGCCCGTGACAGGAAACGCCCCAAAACGCAATGTGGACACATCCCATTTTTTTAAAGAAAACAGAGCTGTTTTTTGCAAAGTGCCTACCTGTAGATTTTGGCCTCTAGCTCAGCCAGCACCTATGGAAACCTACCAAACCTGTGCATTTTTTAAAACTAGAGACCTACGGGAATCCAAGATGGGGTGACTTGTGGGGCTCTGACCAGGTTCTGTTACCCAGAATCCTTTGCAAACCTCAACATTTGGCTAAAAAAACATATTTTCCTCACCTTTCGGTGACAGAAAGTTCTGGAATCTGAGAGGAGCCACAAATTTCCTTCCACCCAGCGTTCCCCCAAGTCTCCTGATAAAAATGATACCTCACTTGTGTGGGTAGTCCTAGCGCCCAGAACAGGAAATGTCCCAAAACACAAAGTGGGCACATCCCATTTTTTGACAGAAAACAGCTGTTTTTTGCAAAGTGCCTACCTGTAGATTTTGGCCTCTAGCTCAGCCGGCACCTAGGGAAACCACCCAAACCTGTGCATTTTTTAAAACTAGAGACCTAGGGGATTCCAAGATGGGGTGACTTGTGGGACTTTGACCAGGTTTTGTTACCCAGAATCCTTTGCAAACCTCAAAATTTGGCTAAAAAAAAACATTTTCCTCATATTTCGGTGACAGAAAGTTCTGGTATCTGAGAGGAGCTACAAATTTCCTTCCACCCAGCGTTCCTCCAAGTCTCCCGATAAAAATGATACCTCACTTGTGTGGGTAGGCCTAGCGCCCGCGACAGAAGACGCCCAAAAAAGCAACGTAGACACATCCCATTTTTTTAAAGAAAACAGAGCTGTTTTTTGCAAAGTGCCTACTTGTAGATTTTGTCCTCTAGCTCAGCCGGCACCTAGGGAAACCTACCTAACCTGTGCATTTTTGAAAACTAGAGACCTAGGGGAATCCAAGAAGGGGCAACTTGTGGGGGTCTGACCAGGTTCTGTTACCCAGAATCCTTTGCAAACCTCAAATTTTGGCTAAAAAAACGCATTTTCCTCACATTTCGGTGACAGAAAGTTCTGGAATCTGAGAGGAGCCACAAATTTCCTTCCACCTAGCGTTCCCCCAAGTCTCCCGATAAAAATGATACCTCACTTGTGTGGGTAGGCCTAGAGCCCGCGACAGGAAACGCCCCAAAACGCAACGTGGACACATCCCATTTTTTTAAAGAAAACAGAGCTGTTTTTTGCAAAGTGCCTACCTGTAGATTTTGGCCTCTAGCTCAGCCGGCACCTAGGGAAACCTACCTAACCAGTGCATTTTTGAAAACTAGAGACCTAGGGGAATCCAAGATGGGGTGACTTGTGGGGCTCTGACCAGGTTCTGTTACCCAGAATCCTTTGCAAACCTCAAAATTTGGCTAAAAAAACAAATTTTCCTCACATTTCGGTGACAGAAAGTTCTGGAATCTGAGAGGAGCTACAAATTTCCTTCCACCCAGCGTTCCCCCAAGTCTCCCAATAAAAATTATACCTCACTTGTGTGGGTAGGCCTAGTGCCCGCGACAGGAGACGCCCCAAAACGCAACGTGGACACATCCCATTTTTTGAAAGAAAACAGAGCTGTTTTTTGCAACTGCCTACCTGTAGATTTTGGCCTCTAGCTCAGCAGGCACCTAGGAAAACCTACCAAACCTGTGCATTTTTTTAAACTAGAGATCTAAGGGAATCCAAGATGGGGTGACTTGTGGGGCTCTGACCAGGTTCTGTTACCCAGAATCCTTTGCAAACCTCAAATTTTGGCTAAAAAAAACGCATTTTTCTCACATATCGGTGACAGAAAGTTCTGGAATCTGAGAGGAGCCACACATTTCCTTCCACCCAGCGTTCCCCCAAGTCTCCCGATAAAAATGATACCTCACTTGTGTGGGTAGGCCTAGCGCCCGCGACAGGAAATGTCCCAAAACACAAAGTGGGCACATCCCATTTTTTGAAAGAAAACAGAGCTGTTTTTTGCAAAGTGCCTACCTGTAGATTTTGGCCTCTAGCTCAGCCGGCACCTAGGGAAACCACCCAAACCTGTGCATTTTTTAAAACTAGAGACCTAGGGGATTCCAAGATGGGGTGACTTGTGGGGCTTTGACCAGGTTTTGTTACCCAGAATCCTTTGCAAACCTCAAAATTTGGCTAAAAAAACACATTTTCCTCATATTTCGGTGACAGAAAGTTCTGGAATCTGAGAGGAGCTACAAATTTCCTTCCACCCAGCGTTCCCCCAAGTCTCCCGATAAAAATGATACCTCACTTGTGTGGGTAGGCCTAGCGCCCGCGACAGAAGACGCCCAAAAAAGCAACGTGGACACATCCCATTTTTTTAAAGAAAACAGAGCTGTTTTTTGCAAAGTGCCTACCTGTAGATTTTGTCCTCTAGCTCAGCCGGCACCTAGGGAAACCTACCTAACCTGTGCATTTTTGAAAACTAGAGACCTAGGGGAATCCAAGAAGGGGCGACTTGTGGGGCTCTGACCAGGTTCTGTTTCTCAGAATCCTTTGCAAACCTCAAATTTTGGCTAAAAAATCGCATTTTCCTCACATTTCGGTGACAGAAAGTTCTGGAATCTGAGAGGAGCCACAAATTTCCTTCCACCTAGCGTTCCCCCAAGTCTCCCGATAAAAATGATACCTCACTTGTGTGGGTAGGCCTAGAGCCCGCGACAGGAAACGCCCCAAAACGCAACGTGGACACATCCCATTTTTTGAAAGAAAACAGAGCTGTTTTTTGCAAAGTGCCTACCTGTAGATTTTTGCCTCTAGCTCAGCCGGCACCTAGGGAAACCTACCTAACCAGTGCATTTTTTAAAACTAGAGACCTAGGGGAATCCAAGATGGGGTGACTTGTGGGGCTCTGACCAGGTTCTGTTACCCAGAATCCTTTGCAAACCTCAAAATTTGGCTAAAAAAACAAATTTTCCTCACATTTCGGTGACAGAAAGTTCTGGAATCTGAGAGGAGCTACAAATTTCCTTCCACCCAGCGTTCCCCCAAGTCTCCCGATAAAAATTATACCTCACTTGTGTGGGTAGGCCTAGTGCCCGCGACAGGAGACGCCCCAAAACGCAACGTGGACACATCCCATTTTTTGAAAGAAAACAGAGCTGTTATTTGCAACTGCCTACGTGTAAATTTTGGCCTCTAGCTCAGCAGGCACCTAGGAAAACCTACCAAACCTGTGCATTTTTTAAAACTAGAGACCTAGGGGAATCCAAGATGGGGCGACTTGTGGGGCTCTGACCAGGTTCCGTTACCCAGAATTCTTTGCAAACCTCAAATTTTGGCTAAAAAAATGCATTTTCCTCACATTTCGGTGACAGAAAGTTCTGGAATCTGAGAGGAGCCACAAATTTCTTCCACCCAGCATTCCCCCAAGTCTCCCGATAAAAATGATACCTCACTTGTGTGGGTAGGCCTAGCACTCGCGACAGGAGACGCCCCAAAACGAAACGTGGACACATCCCATTTTTTTAAAGAAAACATAGCTGTTTTTTGCAAAGTGCCTACCTGTGGATTTTTGCCTCTAGCTCAGCCGGCACATAGGGAAACCTACCAAACCTGTGCATTTTTGAAAACTAGAGACCTAAGGGAATCCAAGATGGGGTGACTTGTGGGGCTCTGACCAGGTTCTGTTACCCAGAATCCTTTGCAAACCTCAAATTTTGGCTAAAAAAACGCATTTTTCTCACATATCGGTGACAGAAAGTTCTGGAATCTGAGAGGAGCCACACATTTCCTTCCACCCAGCGTTCCCCCAAGTCTCCCGATAAAAATGATACCTCACTTGTGTGGGTAGGCCTAGCGCCCGCGACAGGGAATGTCCCAAAACACAAAGTGGGCACATCCCATTTTTTGAAAGAAAACAGAGCTGTTTTTTGCCAAGTGCCTACCTGTAGATTTTGGCCTCTAGCTCAGCCGGCACCTAGGGAAACATACCTAACCAGTGCATTTCTGAAAACTAGAGACCTAGGGGAATCCACGATGTGGTGACTTGTGGGGCTCTGACCAGGTTCTGTTACCCAGAATCCTTTGCAAACCTCAAAATTTGGCTAAAAAAACACATTTTCCTCACATTTCGGTGACAGAAAGTTCTGGAATCTGAGAGGAGCTACAAATTTCCTTCCACCCAGCGTTCCCCCAAGTCTCCCGATAAAAATGATACCTCACTTTTGTGGGTAGGCCTAGCGCCCGCGACAGGAGACGCCCCAAAACGCAACGTGGACACATCCCATTTTTTGAAAGAAAACAGAGCTATTTTTTGCAACTGCCTACCTGTAGATTTTGGCCTCTAGCTCAGCCGGCACCTAGGAAAACCTACCAAACCTGTGCATTTTTGAAAACTAGAGACCTAAGGGAATCCAAGATGGGGTGACTTGTGGGGCTCTGACCAGGTTCTGTTACCCAGAATCCTTTGCAAACCTCAAATTTTGGCTAAAAAAACGCATTTTTCTCACATATCGGTGACAGAAAGTTCTGGAATCTGAGAGGAGCCACACATTTCCTTCCACCCAGCGTTCCCCCAAGTCTCCCGATAAAAATGATACCTCACTTGTGTGGGTAGGCCTAGCGCCCGCGACAGGAAATGTCCCAAAAAACAAAGTGGGCACATCTCATTTTTTGAAAGAAAACAGAGCTGTTTTTTGCAAAGTGCCTACCTGTAGATTTTGGCCTCTAGCTCAGCCGGCACCTAGGGAAACCTACCTAACCAGTGCATTTCTGAAAACTAGAGACCTAGGGGAATCCACGATGGGGTGACTTGTGGGGGCTCTGACCAGGTTCTGTTACCCAGAATCCTTTGCAAACCTCAAAATTTGGCTAAAAAAACACATTTTCCTCACATTTCGGTGACAGAAAGTTCTGGAATCTGAGAGGAGCTACAAATTTCCTTCCACCCAGCGTTCCCCCAAGTCTCCCGATAAAAATTATACCTCACTTGTGTGGGTAGGCCTAGCGCCTGCGACAGGAGACGCCCCAAAACGCAACGTGGACACATCCCATTTTTTGAAAGAAAACAGAGCTATTTTTTGCAACTGCCTACCTGTAGATTTTGGCCTCTAGCTCAGCCGGCACCTAGGAAAACCTACCAAACCTGTGCATTTTTGAAAACTAGAGACCTAGGGGAATCCAAGATGGAGCGACTTGTGGGGCTCTGACCAGGTTCTGTTACCCAGAATCCTTTGCAAACCTCAAATTTTGGCTAAAAAAACGCATTTTCCTCACATTTCTGTGACAGAAAGTTCTGGAATCTGAGAGGAGCCACAAATTTCCTTCCACCTAGCGTTCCCCCAAGTCTCCCGATAAAAATGATACCTCACTTGTGTGGGTAGGCCTAGCGCCCGTGACAGGAAACGCCCCAAAACGCAATGTGGACACATCCCATTTTTTTAAAGAAAACAGAGCTGTTTTTTGCAAAGTGCCTACCTGTAGATTTTGGCCTCTAGCTCAGCCAGCACCTATGGAAACCTACCAAACCTGTGCATTTTTTAAAACTAGAGACCTACGGGAATCCAAGATGGGGTGACTTGTGGGGCTCTGACCAGGTTCTGTTACCCAGAATCCTTTGCAAACCTCAACATTTGGCTAAAAAAACATATTTTCCTCACCTTTCGGTGACAGAAAGTTCTGGAATCTGAGAGGAGCCACAAATTTCCTTCCACCCAGCGTTCCCCCAAGTCTCCTGATAAAAATGATACCTCACTTGTGTGGGTAGTCCTAGCGCCCAGAACAGGAAATGTCCCAAAACACAAAGTGGGCACATCCCATTTTTTGACAGAAAACAGCTGTTTTTTGCAAAGTGCCTACCTGTAGATTTTGGCCTCTAGCTCAGCCGGCACCTAGGGAAACCACCCAAACCTGTGCATTTTTTAAAACTAGAGACCTAGGGGATTCCAAGATGGGGTGACTTGTGGGACTTTGACCAGGTTTTGTTACCCAGAATCCTTTGCAAACCTCAAAATTTGGCTAAAAAAAAACATTTTCCTCATATTTCGGTGACAGAAAGTTCTGGTATCTGAGAGGAGCTACAAATTTCCTTCCACCCAGCGTTCCTCCAAGTCTCCCGATAAAAATGATACCTCACTTGTGTGGGTAGGCCTAGCGCCCGCGACAGAAGACGCCCAAAAAAGCAACGTAGACACATCCCATTTTTTTAAAGAAAACAGAGCTGTTTTTTGCAAAGTGCCTACTTGTAGATTTTGTCCTCTAGCTCAGCCGGCACCTAGGGAAACCTACCTAACCTGTGCATTTTTGAAAACTAGAGACCTAGGGGAATCCAAGAAGGGGCAACTTGTGGGGGTCTGACCAGGTTCTGTTACCCAGAATCCTTTGCAAACCTCAAATTTTGGCTAAAAAAACGCATTTTCCTCACATTTCGGTGACAGAAAGTTCTGGAATCTGAGAGGAGCCACAAATTTCCTTCCACCTAGCGTTCCCCCAAGTCTCCCGATAAAAATGATACCTCACTTGTGTGGGTAGGCCTAGAGCCCGCGACAGGAAACGCCCCAAAACGCAACGTGGACACATCCCATTTTTTTAAAGAAAACAGAGCTGTTTTTTGCAAAGTGCCTACCTGTAGATTTTGGCCTCTAGCTCAGCCGGCACCTAGGGAAACCTACCTAACCAGTGCATTTTTGAAAACTAGAGACCTAGGGGAATCCAAGATGGGGTGACTTGTGGGGCTCTGACCAGGTTCTGTTACCCAGAATCCTTTGCAAACCTCAAAATTTGGCTAAAAAAACAAATTTTCCTCACATTTCGGTGACAGAAAGTTCTGGAATCTGAGAGGAGCTACAAATTTCCTTCCACCCAGCGTTCCCCCAAGTCTCCCAATAAAAATTATACCTCACTTGTGTGGGTAGGCCTAGTGCCCGCGACAGGAGACGCCCCAAAACGCAACGTGGACACATCCCATTTTTTGAAAGAAAACAGAGCTGTTTTTTGCAACTGCCTACCTGTAGATTTTGGCCTCTAGCTCAGCAGGCACCTAGGAAAACCTACCAAACCTGTGCATTTTTTTAAACTAGAGATCTAAGGGAATCCAAGATGGGGTGACTTGTGGGGCTCTGACCAGGTTCTGTTACCCAGAATCCTTTGCAAACCTCAAATTTTGGCTAAAAAAACGCATTTTTCTCACATATCGGTGACAGAAAGTTCTGGAATCTGAGAGGAGCCACACATTTCCTTCCACCCAGCGTTCCCCCAAGTCTCCCGATAAAAATGATACCTCACTTGTGTGGGTAGGCCTAGCGCCCGCGACAGGAAATGTCCCAAAACACAAAGTGGGCACATCCCATTTTTTGAAAGAAAACAGAGCTGTTTTTTGCAAAGTGCCTACCTGTAGATTTTGGCCTCTAGCTCAGCCGGCACCTAGGGAAACCACCCAAACCTGTGCATTTTTTAAAACTAGAGACCTAGGGGATTCCAAGATGGGGTGACTTGTGGGGCTTTGACCAGGTTTTGTTACCCAGAATCCTTTGCAAACCTCAAAATTTGGCTAAAAAAACACATTTTCCTCATATTTCGGTGACAGAAAGTTCTGGAATCTGAGAGGAGCTACAAATTTCCTTCCACCCAGCGTTCCCCCAAGTCTCCCGATAAAAATGATACCTCACTTGTGTGGGTAGGCCTAGCGCCCGCGACAGAAGACGCCCAAAAAAGCAACGTGGACACATCCCATTTTTTTAAAGAAAACAGAGCTGTTTTTTGCAAAGTGCCTACCTGTAGATTTTGTCCTCTAGCTCAGCCGGCACCTAGGGAAACCTACCTAACCTGTGCATTTTTGAAAACTAGAGACCTAGGGGAATCCAAGAAGGGGCGACTTGTGGGGCTCTGACCAGGTTCTGTTTCTCAGAATCCTTTGCAAACCTCAAATTTTGGCTAAAAAATCGCATTTTCCTCACATTTCGGTGACAGAAAGTTCTGGAATCTGAGAGGAGCCACAAATTTCCTTCCACCTAGCGTTCCCCCAAGTCTCCCGATAAAAATGATACCTCACTTGTGTGGGTAGGCCTAGAGCCCGCGACAGGAAACGCCCCAAAACGCAACGTGGACACATCCCATTTTTTGAAAGAAAACAGAGCTGTTTTTTGCAAAGTGCCTACCTGTAGATTTTTGCCTCTAGCTCAGCCGGCACCTAGGGAAACCTACCTAACCAGTGCATTTTTTAAAACTAGAGACCTAGGGGAATCCAAGATGGGGTGACTTGTGGGGCTCTGACCAGGTTCTGTTACCCAGAATCCTTTGCAAACCTCAAAATTTGGCTAAAAAAACAAATTTTCCTCACATTTCGGTGACAGAAAGTTCTGGAATCTGAGAGGAGCTACAAATTTCCTTCCACCCAGCGTTCCCCCAAGTCTCCCGATAAAAATTATACCTCACTTGTGTGGGTAGGCCTAGTGCCCGCGACAGGAGACGCCCCAAAACGCAACGTGGACACATCCCATTTTTTGAAAGAAAACAGAGCTGTTATTTGCAACTGCCTACGTGTAAATTTTGGCCTCTAGCTCAGCAGGCACCTAGGAAAACCTACCAAACCTGTGCATTTTTTAAAACTAGAGACCTAGGGGAATCCAAGATGGGGCGACTTGTGGGGCTCTGACCAGGTTCCGTTACCCAGAATTCTTTGCAAACCTCAAATTTTGGCTAAAAAAATGCATTTTCCTCACATTTCGGTGACAGAAAGTTCTGGAATCTGAGAGGAGCCACAAATTTCTTCCACCCAGCATTCCCCCAAGTCTCCCGATAAAAATGATACCTCACTTGTGTGGGTAGGCCTAGCACTCGCGACAGGAGACGCCCCAAAACGAAACGTGGACACATCCCATTTTTTTAAAGAAAACATAGCTGTTTTTTGCAAAGTGCCTACCTGTGGATTTTTGCCTCTAGCTCAGCCGGCACATAGGGAAACCTACCAAACCTGTGCATTTTTGAAAACTAGAGACCTAAGGGAATCCAAGATGGGGTGACTTGTGGGGCTCTGACCAGGTTCTGTTACCCAGAATCCTTTGCAAACCTCAAATTTTGGCTAAAAAAACGCATTTTTCTCACATATCGGTGACAGAAAGTTCTGGAATCTGAGAGGAGCCACACATTTCCTTCCACCCAGCGTTCCCCCAAGTCTCCCGATAAAAATGATACCTCACTTGTGTGGGTAGGCCTAGCGCCCGCGACAGGGAATGTCCCAAAACACAAAGTGGGCACATCCCATTTTTTGAAAGAAAACAGAGCTGTTTTTTGCCAAGTGCCTACCTGTAGATTTTGGCCTCTAGCTCAGCCGGCACCTAGGGAAACCTACCTAACCAGTGCATTTCTGAAAACTAGAGACCTAGGGGAATCCACGATGTGGTGACTTGTGGGGCTCTGACCAGGTTCTGTTACCCAGAATCCTTTGCAAACCTCAAAATTTGGCTAAAAAAACACATTTTCCTCACATTTCGGTGACAGAAAGTTCTGGAATCTGAGAGGAGCTACAAATTTCCTTCCACCCAGCGTTCCCCCAAGTCTCCCGATAAAAATGATACCTCACTTTTGTGGGTAGGCCTAGCGCCCGCGACAGGAGACGCCCCAAAACGCAACGTGGACACATCCCATTTTTTGAAAGAAAACAGAGCTATTTTTTGCAACTGCCTACCTGTAGATTTTGGCCTCTAGCTCAGCCGGCACCTAGGAAAACCTACCAAACCTGTGCATTTTTGAAAACTAGAGACCTAGGGGAATCCAAGATGGGGCGACTTGTGGGGCTCTGACCAGGTTCTGTTACCCAGAATTCTTTGCAAACCTCAAATTTTGGCTAAAAAAACGCATTTTCCTCTCATTTCGGTGACAGAAAGTTCTGGAATCTGAGAGGAGCCACAAATTTCCTTACACCCAGCATTCCCCCAAGTCTCCCGATAAAAATGATACCTCACTTGTGTGGGTAGGCCTAGCACTCGCGACAGAAGACGCCCAAAAAAGCAACGTGGACACATCCCATTTTTTGAAAGAAAACAGAGGTGTTTTTTGCAAGGTGCCTACCTGTGGATTTTTGCCTCTAGCTCAGCCGGCACCTAGGGAAACCTACCAAACCTGTGCATTTTTTAAAACTAGAGACCTAAGGGAATCCAAGATGGGGTGACTTGTGGGGCTCTGACCAGGTTCTGTTACCCAGAATCCTTTGCAAACCTCAAATTTTGGCTAAAAAAACGCATTTTCCTCACATTTCGGTGACAGAAAGTTCTGGAATCTGAGAGGAGCCACAAATTTCCTTCCACCTAGCGTTCCCCCAAGTCTCCCGATAAAAATTATACCTCACTTGTGTGGGTAGGCCTAGAGCCCGTGATAGGAAACGCCCCAAAACGCAAAGTGGACACATCCCATTTTTTTAAAGAAAACAGAGCTGTTTTTTGCAAAGTGCCTACCTGTAGATTTTGGCCTCTAGCCCAGCCGGCACCTAGGGAAACCTACCTAACCAGTGCATTTTTGAAAACTAGAGACCTAGGGGTATCCAAGAAGGGGCGACTTGTGGGGCTCTGACCAGGTTCTGTTACCCAGAATCCTTTGCAAACCTCAAATTTTGGCTAAAAAAACGAATTTTCCTCACATTTCGGTGACAGAAAGTTCTGGAATCTGAGAGGAGCCACAAATTTCCTTCCACCTAGCGTTCCCCCAAGTCTCCCGATAAAAATGATACCTCACTTGTGTGGGTAGGCCTAGAGCCCGCGACAGGAAACGCCCCAAAACGCAACGTGGACACATCACATTTTTTTAAAGAAAACAGAGCTGTTTTTTGCAAAGTGCCTACCTGTAGATTTTGGCCTCTAGCTCAGCCGGCACCTAGGGAAACCTACCTAACCAGTGCATTTTTGAAAACTAGAGACCTAGGGGAATCCAAGATGGGGTGACTTGTGGGGCTCTGACCAGGTTCTGTTACCCAGAATCCTTTGCAAACCTCAAAATTTGGCTAAAAAAACACATTTTCCTCACATTTCAGGTGACAGAAAGTTCTGGAATCTGAGAGGAGCCACAAATTTCCTTCCACCCAGCGTTCCCCCAAGTCTCCCGATAAAAATTATACCTCACTTGTGTGGGTAGGCCTAGTGCCCGCGACAGGAGACGCCCCAAAACGCAACGTGGACCCATCCCATTTTTTGAAAGAAAACAGAGCTGTTTTTTGCAACTGCCTACCTGTAGATTTTGGCCTCTAGCTCAGCCGGCACCTAGGAAAACCTACCAAACCTGTGCATTTTTGAAAACTAGAGACCTAGGGGAATCCAAGATGGGGCGACTTGTGGGGCTCTGACCAGGTTCTGTTACCCAGAATTCTTTGCAAACCTCAAATTTTGGCTAAAAAAACGCATTTTCCTCACATTTCGGTGACAGAACGTTCTGGAATCTGAGAGGAGCCACAAATTTCCTTCCACCCAGCATTCCCCCAAGTCTCCCAATAAAAATGATACCTCACTTGTGTGGGTAGGCCTAGCACTCGCGACAGGAGACGCCCCAAAATGAAACGTGGACACATCCCATTTTTTTAAAGAAAACAGAGCTGTTTTTTGCAAAGTGCCTACCTGTGGATTTTTGCCTCTAGCTCAGCCGGCACCTAGGGAAACCTACCAAACCTTTGCATTTTTGAAAACTAGAGACCTAAGGGAATCCAACATGGGGTGACTTGTGGGGCTCTGACCAGGTTCTGTTACCCAGAATCCTTTGCAAACCTCAAATTTTGGCTAAAAAAACGCTTTTTTCTCACATATCGGTGACAGAAAGTTCTGGAATCTGAGAGGAGCCACACATTTCCTTCCACCCAGCGTTCCCCCAAGTCTCCCGATAAAAATGATACCTCACTTGTGTGGGTAGGCCTAGCGCCCGCGACAGGAAATGTCCCAAAACACAAAGTGGGCACATCCCATTTTTTGAAAGAAAACAGAGCTGTTTTTTGCAAAGTGCCTACCTGTAGATTTTGGCCTCTAGCTCAGCCGGCACCTAGGGAAACCTACCTAACCAGTGCATTTCTGAAAACTAGAGACCTAGGGGAATCCACGATGGGGTGACTTGTGGGGCTCTGACCAAGTTCTGTTACCCAGAATCCTTTGCAAACCTCAAAATTTGGCTAAAAAAACACATTTTCCTCACATTTCGGTGACAGAGAGTTCTGGAATCTGAGAGGAGCTACAAATTTCCTTCCACCCAGCGTTCCCCCAAGTCTCCCGATAAAAATTATACCTCACTTGTGTGGGTAGGCCTAGCGCCCGCGACAGGAGACTCCCCAAAACGCAACGTGGACACATCCAATTTTTTTAAAGAAAACAGAGCTGTTTTTTGCAAAGTGCCTACCTGTAGATTTTGGCCTCTAGCTCAGCCGGCACCTAGGGAAACCTACCTAACCAGTGCATTTCTGAAAACTAGAGACCTAGGGGAATCCAAGATGGGGCGACTTGTGGGGCTCTGACCAGGTTCTGTTACCCAGAATTCTTTGAAAACCTCAAATTTTGGCTAAAAAAACGCATTTTCCTCACATTTCGGTGACTGAAAGTTCTGGAATCTGAGAGGAGCCACAAATTTCCTTACACCCAGCATTCTCCCAAGTCTCCCGATAAAAATGATACCTCACTTGTGTGGGTAGGCCTAGCACTCGCGACAGAAGACGCCCAAAAAAGCAACGTGGACACATCCCATTTTTTGAAAGAAAACAGAGCTGTTTCTTGCAAAGTGCCTACCTGTGGATTTTTGCCTCTAGCTCAGCCGGCACCTAGGGAAACCTACCAAACCTATGCATTTTTGAAAACTAGAGACGTAAGGGAATCCAAGATGGGGTGACTTGTGGGGCTCTGACCAGGTTCTGTTACCCAGAATCCTTTGCAAACCTCAAATTTTGGCTAAAAAAACGCATTTTCCTCACATTTCGGTGACAGAAAGTTCTGGAATCTGAGAGGAGCCACAAATTTCCTTCCACCTAGCGTTCCCCCAAGTCTCCCGATAAAAATGATACCTCACTTGTGTGGGTAGGCCTAGAGCCCGTGATAGGAAACGCCCCAAAACGCAACGTGGACACATCCCATTTTTTGAAAGAAAACAGAGCTGTTTTTTGCAAAGTGCCTACCTGTAGATTTTGGCCTCTAGCTCAGCCGGCACCTAGGGAAACCTACCTAACCAGTGCATTTTTGAAAACTAGAGACCTAGGGGAATCTAAGATGGGGTGACTTGTGGGGCTCTGACCAGGTTCCGTTACCCAGAATCCTTTGCAAACCTCAAAATTTGGCTAAAAAAACACATTTTCCTCACATTTCGGTGACAGAAAGTTCTGGAATCTGAGAGGAGCTACAAATTTCCTTCCACCCAGCGTTCCCCCAAGTCTCCCGATAAAAATTATACCTCACTTGTGTGGGTAGGCCTAGTGCCCGCGACAGGAGACGCCCCAAAACGCAACGTGGACACATCCCATTTTTTGAAAGAAAACAGAGCTGTTTTTTGCAACTGCCTACCTGTAGATTTTGGCCTCTAGCTCAGCCGGCACCTAGGAAAACCTACCAAACCTGTGAAATTTTTATAACTAGAGACCTAGGGGAATCCAAGATGGGGCGACTTGTGGGGCTCTGACCAGGTTCTGTTACCCAGAATTCTTTGCAAACCTCAAATTTTGGCTAAAAAAACGCATTTTCCTCACATTTCGGTGACAGAAAGTTCTGGAATCTGAGAGGAGCCACACATTTCCTTCCACCCAGCATTACCCCAAGTCTCCCGATAAAAATGATACCTCACTTGTGTGGGTAGGCCTAGCACTCGCGACAGGAGACGCCCCAAAACGAAACGTGGACACATTCCATTTTTTTAAAGAAAACAGAGCTGTTTTTTGCAAAGTGCCTACCTGTGGATTTTTGCCTCTAGCTCAGCCGGCACCTAGGGAAACCTACCAAACCTGTGCATTTTTTAAATCTAGAGACCTAAGGGAATCCAAGATGGGGTGACTTGAGGGGCTCTGACCAGGTTCTGTTACCCAGAATCCTTTGCAAACCTCAAATTTTGGCTAAAAAAACGCATTTTTCTCACATATCGGTGACAGAAAGTTCTGGAATCTGAGAGGAGCCACACATTTCCTTCCACCCAGCATTCCCCCAAGTCTCCCGATAAAAATGATACCTTACTTGTGTGGGTAGGCCTAGCGCCCGCGACAGGAAATGTCCCAAAACACAAAGTGGGCACATCCCATTTTTTGAAAGAAAACAGAGCTGTTTTTTGCAAAGTGCCTACCTGTACATTTTGGCCTCTAGCTCAGCCGGCACCTAGGGAAACCTACCTAACCAGTGCATTTCTGAAAACTAGAGACCTAGGGGAATCCACGATGGGGTGACTTGTGGGGCTCTGACCAGGTTCTGTTACCCAGAATCCTTTGCAAACCTCAAAATTTGGCTAAAAAAACACATTTTCCTCTCATTTCGGTGACAGAAAGTTCTGGAATCTGAGAGGAGCTACAAATTTCCTTCCACCCAGCGTTCCCCCAAGTCTCCCGATAAAAATTATACCTCACTTGTGTGGGTAGGCCTAGCGCCCGCGACAGGAGACTCCCCAAAACGCAACGTGGACACATCCCATTTTTTGAAAGAAAACAGAGCTGTTTTTTGCAAAGTGCCTACCTGTAGATTTTGGCCTCTAGCTCAGCCGGCACCTAGGGAAACCTACCTAACCAGTGCATTTCTGAAAACTAGAGACCTAGGGGAATCCAAGATGGGGCGACTTGTGGGGCTCTGACCAGGTTCTGTTACCCAGAATTCTTTGAAAACCTCAAATTTTGGCTAAAAAAACGCATTTTCCTCACATTTCGGTGACTGAAAGTTCTGGAATCTGAGAGGAGCCACAAATTTCCTTACACCCAGCATTCTCCCAAGTCTCCCGATAAAAATGATACCTCACTTGTGTGGGTAGGCCTAGCACTCGCGACAGAAGACGCCCAAAAAAGCAACTTGGACACATCCCATTTTTTGAAAGAAAACAGAGCTGTTTTTTGCAAAGTGCCTACCTGTGGATTTTTGCCTCTAGCTCAGCCGGCACCTAGGGAAACCTACCAAACCTGTGCATTTTTTAAAACTAGAGACGTAAGGGAATCCAAGATGGGGTGACTTGTGGGGCTCTGACCAGGTTCTGTTACCCAGAATCCTTTGCAAACCTCAAAATTTGGCTAAAAAAACACATTTTCCTCACATTTCGGTGACAGAAAGTTCTGGAATCTGAGAGGAGCTACAAATTTGCTTCCACCCAGCGTTCCCCCAAGTCTCCCGATAAAAATTATACCTCACTTGTGTGGGTAGGCCTAGCGCCCGCGACAGGAGACGCCCCAAAACGCAACGTGGCACATCCCATTTTTTGAAAGAAAACAGAGCTGTTTTTTGCAACTGCCTACCTGTAGGTTTTGGCCTCTAGCTCAGCCGGCACCTAGGAAAACCTACCAAACCTGTGCATTTTTGAAAACTAGAGACCTAGGGGAATCCAAGATGGGGCGACTTGTGGGGCTCTGACCAGGTTCTGTTACCCAGAATTCTTTGCAAACCTCAAATTTTGGCAAAAAAAAACGCATTTTCATAACACATTTCGGTGACAGAAAGTTCTGGAATCTGAGAGGAGCCACAAATTTCCTTACACTCAGCATTCCCCCAAGTCTCCCGATAAAAATGATACCTCACTTGTGTGGGTAGGCCTAGCGCCCGCGACAGGAAATGTTCCAAAACACAAAGTGGGCACATCCCATTTTTTGAAAGAAAACAGAGCTGTTTTTTGCAAAGTGCCTACCTGTAGATTTTGGCCTCTAGCTCAGCCGGCACCTAGGGAAACCTACCTAACCAGTGCATTTCTGAAAACTAGAGACCTAGGGGAATCCACGATGGGGTGACTTGTGGGGCTCTGACCAGGTTCTGTTACCCAGAATCCTTTGCAAACCTCAAAATTTGGCTAAAAAAACACATTTTCCTCACATTTCGGTGACAGAAAGTTCTGGAATCTGAGAGGAGCTACAAATTTCCTTCCACCCAGCGTTCCCCCAAGTCTCCCGATAAAAATTATACCTCACTTGTGTGGGTAGGCCTAGCGCCCGCGACAGGAGACTCCCCAAAACGCAACGTGGACACATCCCATTTTTTTAAAGAAAACAGAGCTGTTTTTTGCAAAGTGCCTACCTGTGGATTTTTGCCTCTAGCTCAGCCGGCACCTAGGGAAACCTACCAAACCTGTGCATTTTTGAAAACTAGAGACCTAAGGGAATCCAAGATGGGGTGACTTGTGGGGCTCTGACCAGGTTCTGTTACCCAGAATCCTTTGCAAACCTCAAATTTTGGCTAAAAAAACGCTTTTTTATCATATATCGGTGACAGAAAGTTCTGGAATCTGAGAGGAGCCACACATTTCCTTCCACCCAGCGTTCCCCCAAGTCTCCCGATAAAAATGATACCTCACTTGTGTGGGTAGGCCTAGCGCCCGCGACAGGAAATGTCCCAAAACACAAAGTGGGCACATCCCATTTTTTGAAAGAAAACAGAGCTGTTTTTTGCAAAGTGCCTACCTGTAGATTTTGGCCTCTAGCTCAGCCGGCACCTAGGGAAACCTACCTAACCAGTGCATTTCTGAAAACTAGAGACCTAGGGGAATCCACGATGGGGTGACTTGTGGGGCTCTGACCAGGTTCTGTTACCCAGAATCCTTTGCAAACCTCAAAATTTGGCTAAAAAAACACATTTTCCTCACATTTCGGTGACAGAAAGTTCTGGAATCTGAGAGGAGCTACAAATTTCCTTCCACCCAGCGTTCCCCCAAGTCTCCCGATAAAAATTATACCTCACTTGTGTGGGTAGGCCTAGCGCCCGCGACAGGAGACTCCCCAAAACGCAACGTGGACACATCCCATTTTTTTAAAGAAAACAGAGCTGTTTTTTGCAAAGTGCCTACCTGTAGATTTTGGCCTCTAGCTCAGCCGGCACCTAGGGAAACCTACCTAACCAGTGCATTTCTGAAAACTAGAGACCTTGGGGAATCCAAGATGTGGTGACTTGTGGTGCTCTGACCAGGTTCTGTTACCCAGAATTCTTTGAAAACCTCAAATTTTGGCTAAAAAAACGCATTTTCCTCACATTTCGGTGACTGAAAGTTCTGGAATCTGAGAGGAGCCACAAATTTCCTTACACCCAGCATTCTCCCAAGTCTCCCGATAAAAATGATACCTCACTTGTGTGGGTAGGCCTAGCACTCGCGACAGAAGACGCCCAAAAAAGCAACGTGGACACATCCCATTTTTTGAAAGAAAACAGAGCTGTTTTTTGCAAAGTGCCTACCTGTGGATTTTTGCCTCTAGCTCAGCCGGCACCTAGGGAAACCTACCAAACCTATGCATTTTTGAAAACTAGAGACGTAAGGGAATCCAAGATGGGGTGACTTGTGGGGCTCTGACCAGGTTCTGTTACCCAGAATCCTTTGCAAACCTCAAATTTTGGCTAAAAAAACGCATTTTCCTCACATTTCGGTGACAGAAAGTTCTGGAATCTGAGAGGAGCCACAAATTTCCTTCCACCTAGCGTTCCCCCAAGTCTCCCGATAAAAATGATACCTCACTTGTGTGGGTAGGCCTAGAGCCCGTGATAGGAAATGCCCCAAAACGCAACGTGGACACATCCCATTTTTTGAAAGAAAACAGAGCTGTTTTTTGCAAAGTGCCTACCTGTAGATTTTGGCCTCTAGCTCAGCCGGCACCTAGGGAAACCTACCTAACCAGTGCATTTTTGAAAACTAGAGACCTAGGGGAATCCAAGATGGGGTGACTTGTGGGGCTCTGACCAGGTTCCGTTACCCAGAATCCTTTGCAAACCTCAAAATTTGGCTAAAAAAACACATTTTCCACACATTTCGGTGACAGAAAGTTCTGGAATCTGAGAGGAGCCACAAATTTCCTTCCACCTAGCGTTCCCCCAAGTCTCCCGATAAAAATTATACCTCACTTGTGTGGGTAGGCCTAGAGCCCGTGATAGGAAATGCCCCAAAACGCAACGTGGACACATCCCATTTTTTGAAAGAAAACAGAGCTGTTTTTTGCAAAGTGCCTACCTGTAGATTTTGGCCTCTAGCTCAGCCGGCACCTAGGGAAACCTACCTAACCAGTGCATTTTTGAAAACTAGAGACCTAGGGGAATCCAAGATGGGGTGACTTGTGGGGCTCTGACCAGGTTCCGTTACCCAGAATCCTTTGCAAACCTCAAAATTTGGCTAAAAAAACACATTTTCCTCACATTTCGGTGACAGAAAGTTCTGGAATCTGAGAGGAGCTACAAATTTCCTTCCACCCAGCGTTCCCCCAAGTCTCCCGATAAAAATTATACCTCACTTGTGTGGGTAGGCCTAGTGCCCGCGACAGGAGACGCCCCAAAACGCAACGTGTACACATCCCATTTTTTGAAAGAAAACAGAGCTGTTTTTTGCAACTGCCTACCTGTAGATTTTGGCCTCTAGCTCAGCCGGCACCTAGGAAAACCTACGAAACCTGTGCATTTTTGAAAACTAGAGACCTAGGGGAATCCAAGATGGGGCGACTTGTGGGGCTCTGACCAGGTTCTGTTACCCAGAATTCTTTGAAAACCTCAAATTTTGGCTAAAAAAACGCATTTTCCTCACATTTCGGTGACAGAAAGTTCTGGAATCTGAGAGGAGCCACACATTTCCTTCCACCCAGCATTACCCCAAGTCTCCCGATAAAAATGATACCTCACTTGTGTGGGTAGGCCTAGCACTCGCGACAGGAGACGCCCCAAAACGAAACGTGGACACATTCCATTTTTTTAAAGAAAACAGAGCTGTTTTTTGCAAAGTGCCTACCTGTGGATTTTTGCCTCTAGCTCAGCCGGCACCTAGGGAAACCTACCAAACCTGTGCATTTTTGAAATCTAGAGACCTAAGGGAATCCAAGATGGGGTGACTTGAGGGGCTCTGACCAGGTTCTGTTACCCAGAATCCTTTGCAAACCTCAAATTTTGGCTAAAAAAACGCATTTTTCTCACATATCGGTGACAGAAAGTTCTGGAATCTGAGAGGACCCACACATTTCCTTCCACCCAGCGTTCCCCCAAGTCTCCCGATAAAAATGATACCTCACTTGTGTGGGTAGGCCTAGCGCCCGCGACAGGAAATGTCCCAAAACACAAAGTGGGCACATCCCATTTTTTGAAAGAAAACAGAGCTGTTTTTTGCAAAGTGCCTACCTGTAGATTTTGGCCTCTAGCTCAGCCGGCACCTAGGGAAACCTACCTAACCAGTGCATTTCTGAAAACTAGAGACCTAGGGGAATCCACGATGGGGTGACTTGTGGGGCTCTGACCAGGTTCTGTTACCCAGAATCCTTTGCAAACCTCAAAATTTGGCTAAAAAAACACATTTTCCTCACATTTCGGTGACAGAAAGTTCTGGAATCTGAGAGGAGCTACAAATTTCCTTCCACCCAGCGTTCCCCCAAGTCTCCCGATAAAAATTATACCTCACTTGTGTGGGTAGGCCTAGCGCCCGCGACAGGAGACTCCCCAAAACGCAACGTGGACACATCCCATTTTTTGAAAGAAAACAGAGCTGTTTTTTGCAAAGTGCCTACCTGTAGATTTTGGCCTCTAGCTCAGCCGGCACCTAGGGAAACCTACCTAACCAGTGCATTTCTGAAAACTAGAGACCTAGGGGAATCCAAGATGGGGCGACTTGTGGGGCTCTGACCAGGTTCTGTTACCCAGAATTCTTTGAAAACCTCAAATTTTGGCTAAAAAAACGCATTTTCCTCACATTTCGGTGACTGAAAGTTCTGGAATCTGAGAGGAGCCACAAATTTCCTTACACCCAGCATTCTCCAAAGTCTCCCGATAAAAATGATACCTCACTTGTGTGGGTAGGCCTAGCACTCGCGACAGAAGACGCCGAAAAAAGCAACTTGGACACATCCCATTTTTTGAAAGAAAACAGAGCTGTTTTTTGCAAAGTGCCTACCTGTGGATTTTTGCCTCTAGCTCAGCCGGCACCTAGGGAAACCTACCAAACCTGTGCATTTTTTAAAACTAGAGACGTAAGGGAATCCAAGATGGGGTGACTTGTGGGGCTCTGACCAGGTTCTGTTACCCAGAATCCTTTGCAAACCTCAAAATTTGGCTAAAAAAACACATTTTCCTCACATTTCGGTGACAGAAAGTTCTGGAATCTGAGAGGAGCTACAAATTTCCTTCCACCCAGCGTTCCCCCAAGTCTCCCGATAAAAATTATACCTCACTTGTGTGGGTAGGCCTAGCGCCCGCGACAGGAGACGCCCCAAAACGCAACGTGGCACATCCCATTTTTTGAACGAAAACAGAGCTGTTTTTTACAACTGCCTACCTGTAGATTTTGGCCTCTAGCTCAGCCGGCACCTAGGAAAACCTACCAAACCTGTGCATTTTTGAAAACTAGAGACCTAGGGGAATCCAAGATGGGGCGACTTGTGGGGCTCTGACAAGGTTCTGTTACCCAGAATTCTTTGCAAACCTCAAATTTTGGCTAAAAAAACGCATTTTCATAACACATTTCGGTGACAGAAAGTTCTGGAATCTGAGAGGAGCTACAAATTTCCTTCCACCCAGCGTTCCCCCAAGTCTCCCGATAAAAATTATACCTCACTTGTGTGGGTAGGCCTAGCGCCCGCGACAGGAGACTCCCCAAAACGCAACGTGGACACATCCCATTTTTTTAAAGAAAACAGAGCTGTTTTTTGCAAAGTGCCTACCTGTAGATTTTGGCCTCTAGCTCAGCCGGCACCTAGGGAAACCTACCTAACCAGTGCATTTTTGAAAACTAGAGACCTAGGGGAATCCAAGATGGGGCGACTTGTGGGGCTCTGACCAGGTTCTGTTACCCAGAATTCTTTGAAAACCTAAAATTTTGGCTAAAAAAACACATTTTCCTCACATTTCAGTGACTGAAAGTTCTGGAATCTGAGAGGAGCCACAAATTTCCTTACACCCAGCATTCTCCCAAGTCTCCCGATAAAAATGATACCTCACTTGTGTGGGTAGGCCTAGCACTCGCTTCAGAAGACGCCCAAAAAAGCAACGTGGACACATCCCATTTTTTGAAACAAAACAGAGCTGTTTTTTGCAAAGTGCCTACCTGTGGATTTTTGCCTCTAGCTCAGCCGGCACCTAGGGAAACCTACCAAACCTATGCATTTTTGAAAACTAGAGACGTAAGGGAATCCAAGATGGGGTGACTTGTGGGGCTCTGACCAGGTTCTGTTACCCAGAATCCTTTGCAAACCTCAAATTTTGGCAAAAAAAACGCATTTTCCTCACATTTCGGTGACAGAAAGTTCTGGAATCTGAGAGGAGCCACAAATTTCCTTCCACCTAGCGTTCCCCCAAGTCTCCCGATAAAAATGATACCTCACTTGTGTGGGTAGGCCTAGAGCCCGTGATAGGAAACGCCCCAAAACGCAACGTGGACACATCCCAATTTTTGAAAGAAAACAGAGCTGTTTTTTGCAAAGTGCCTACCTGTAGATTTTGGCCTCTAGCTCAGCCGGCACCTAGGGAAACCTACCTAACCAGTGCATTTTTGAAAACTAGAGACCTAGGGGAATCCAAGATGGGGTGACTTGTGGGGCTCTGACCAGGTTCCGTTACCCAGAATCCTTTGCAAACCTCAAAATTTGGCTAAAAAAACACATTTTCCTCACATTTCGGTGACAGAAAGTTCTGGAATCTGAGAGGAGCTACAAATTTCCTTCCACCCAGCGTTCCCCCAAGTCTCCCGATAAAAATTATACCTCACTTGTGTGGGTAGGCCTAGTGCCCGCGACAGGAGACGCCCCAAAACGCAACGTGGACACATCCCATTTTTTGAAAGAAAACAGAGCTGTTTTTTGCAACTGCCTACCTGTAGATTTTGGCCTCTAGCTCAGCCGGCACCTAGGAAAACCTACGAATCCTGTGCATTTTTGAAAACTAGAGACCTAGGGGAATCCAAGATGGGGCGACTTGTGGGGCTCTGACCAGGTTCTGTTACCCAGAATTCTTTGCAAACCTCAAATTTTGGCTAAAAAAAACGCATTTTCCTCACATTTCGGTGACAGAAAGTTCTGGAATCTGAGAGGAGCCACACATTTCCTTCCACCCAGCATTACCCCAAGTCTCCCGATAAAAATGATACCTCACTTGTGTGGGTAGGCCTAGCACTCGCGACAGGAGACGCCCCAAAACGAAACGTGGACACATTCCATTTTTTTAAAGAAAACAGAGCTGTTTTTTGCAAAGTGCCTACCTGTGGATTTTTGCCTCTAGCTCAGCCGGCACCTAGGGAAACCTACCAAACCTGTGCATTTTTGAAATCTAGAGACCTAAGGGAATCCAAGATGGGGTGACTTGAGGGGCTCTCACCAGGTTCTGTTACCCAGAATCCTTTGCAAACCTCAAATTTTGGCTAAAAAAAACGCATTTTTCTCACATATCGGTGACAGAAAGTTCTGGAATCTGAGAGGAGCCACACATTTCCTTCCACCCAGCGTTCCCCCAAGTCTCCCGATAAAAATGATACCTCACTTGTGTGGGTAGGCCTAGCGCCCGCGACAGGAAATGTCCCAAAACACAAAGTGGGCACATCCCATTTTTTGAAAGAAAACAGAGCTGTTTTTTGCAAAGTGCCTACCTGTAGATTTTGGCCTCTAGCTCAGCCGGCACCTAGGGAAACCTACCTAACCAGTGCATTTCTGAAAACTAGAGACCTAGGGGAATCCACGATGGGGTGACTTGTGGGGCTCTGACCAGGTTCTGTTACCCAGAATCCTTTGCAAACCTCAAAATTTGGCTAAAAAAACACATTTTCCTCACATTTCGGTGACAGAAAGTTCTGGAATCTGAGAGGAGCTACAAATTTCCTTCCACCCAGCGTTCCCCCAAGTCTCCCGATAAAAATTATACCTCACTTGTGTGGGTAGGCCTAGCGCCCGCGACAGGAGACTCCCCAAAACGCAACGTGGACACATCCCATTTTTTTAAAGAAAACAGAGCTGTTTTTTGCAAAGTGCCTACCTGTAGATTTTGGCCTCTAGCTCAGCCGGCACCTAGGGAAACCTACCTAACCAGTGCATTTCTGAAAACTAGAGAACTAGGGGAATCCAAGATGGGGCGACTTGTGGTGCTCGGACCAGGTTCTGTTACCCAGAATTCTTTGAAAACCTCAAATTTTGGCTAAAAAAATGCATTTTCCTCACATTTCGGTGACTGAAAGTTCTGGAATCTGAGAGGAGCCACAAATTTCCTTACACCCAGCATTCTCCCAAGTCTCCCGATAAAAATGATACCTCACTTGTGTGGGTAGGCCTAGCACTCGCGACAGAAGACGCCCAAAAAAGCAACGTGGACACATCCCATTTTTTGAAAGAAAACAGAGCTGTTTTTTGCAAAGTGCCTACCTGTGGATTTTTGCCTCTAGCTCAGCCGGCACCTAGGGAAACCTACCAAACCTATGCATTTTTTAAAACTAGAGACGTAAGGGAATCCAAGATGGGGCGACTTGTGGGGCTCTGACCAGGTTCTGTTACCCAGAATCCTTTGCAAACCTCAGATTTTGGCTAAAAAAACGCATTTTCCTCACATTTCGGTGACAGAAAGTTCTGGAATCTGAGAGGAGCCACAAATTTCCTTCCACCTAGCGTTCCCCCAAGTCTCCCGATAAAAATGATACCTCACTTGTGTGGGTAGGCCTAGAGCCCGTGATAGGAAACGCCCCAAAACGCAACGTAGACACATCCCATTTTTTGAAAGAAAACAGAGCTGTTTTTTGCAAAGTGCCTACCTGTAGATTTTGGCCTCTAGCTCAGCCGGCACCTAGGAAAACCTACCAAACCTGTGCATTTTTGAAAACTAGAGACCTAGGGGAATCCAAGATGGGGTGACTTGTGGGGCTCTGACCAGGTTCCGTTACCCAGAATCCTTTGCAAACCTCAAAATTTGGCTAAAAAAACACATTTTCCTCACATTTCGATGACAGAAAGTTCTGGAATCTGAGAGGAGCTACAAATTTCCTTCCACCCAGCGTTCCCCCAAGTCTCCCGATAAAAATTATACCTCACTTGTGTGGGTAGGCCTAGTGCCCGCGACAGGAGACGCCCCAAAACGCAACGTGGACACATCCCATTTTTTGAAAGAAAACAGAGCTGTTTTTTGCAACTGCCTACCTGTAGATTTTGGCCTCTAGCTCAGCCGGCACCTAGGAAAACCTACCAAACCTGTGCATTTTTGAAAACTAGAGACCTAGGGGAATCCAAGATGGGGCGACTTGTGGGGCTCTGACCAGGTTCTGTTACCCAGAATTCTTTGCAAACCTCAAATTTTGGCTAAAAAAACGCATTTTCCTCACATTTCGGTGACAGAAAGTTCTGGAATCTGAGAGTAGCCACACATTTCCTTCCACCCAGCATTACCCCAAGTCTCCCGATAAAAATGATACCTCACTTGTGTGGGTAGGCCTAGCACTCGCGACAGGAGACGCCCCAAAACGAAACGTGGACACATTCCATTTTTTTAAAGAAAACAGAGCTGTTTTTTGCAAAGTGCCTACCTGTGGATTTTTGCCTCTAGCTCAGCCGGCACCTAGGGAAACCTACCAAACCTGTGCATTTTTGAAAACTAGAGACCTAAGGGAATCCAAGATGGGGTGACTTGAGGGGCTCTGACCAGGTTCTGTTACCCAGAATCCTTTGCAAACCTCAAATTTTGGCTAAAAAAACGCATTTTTCTCACATATCGGTGACAGAAAGTTCTGGAATCTGAGAGGAGCCACACATTTCCTTCCACCCAGCGTTCCCCCAAGTCTCCCGATAAAAATGATACCTCACTTGTGTGGGTAGGCCTAGCGCCCGCGACAGGAAATGTCCCAAAACACAAAGTGGGCACATCCCATTTTTTGAAAGAAAACAGAGCTGTTTTTTGCAAAGTGCCTACCTGTAGATTTTGGCCTCTAGCTCAGCCGGCACCTAGGGAAACCTACCTAACCAGTGCATTTCTGAAAACTAGAGACCTAGGGGAATCCACGATGGGGTGACTTGTGGGGCTCTGACCAGGTTCTGTTACCCAGAATCCTTTGCAAACCTCAAAATTTGGCTAAAAAAACACATTTTCCTCACATTTCGGTGACAGAAAGTTCTGGAATCTGAGAGGAGCTACAAATTTCCTTCCACCCAGCGTTCCCCCAAGTCTCCCGATAAAAATTATACCTCACTTGTGTGGGTAGGCCTAGCGCCCGCGACAGGAGACTCCCCAAAACGCAACGTGGACACATCCCATTTTTTGAAAGAAAACAGAGCTGTTTTTTGCAAAGTGCCTACCTGTAGATTTTGGCCTCTAGCTCAGCCGGCACCTAGGGAAACCTACCTAACCAGTGTATTTCTGAAAACTAGAGACCTAGGGGAATCCAAGATGGGGCGACTTGTGGGGCTCTGACCAGGTTCTGTTACCCAGAATTCTTTGAAAACCTCAAATTTTGGCTAAAAAAACGCATTTTCCTCACATTTCGGTGACTGAAAGTTCTGGAATCTGAGAGGAGCCACAAAGTTCCTTACACCCAGCATTCTCCCAAGTCTCCCGATAAAAATGATACCTCACTTGTGTGGGTAGGCCTAGCACTCGCGACAGAAGACGCCCAAAAAAGCAACTTGGACACATCCCATTTTTTGAAAGAAAACAGAGCTGTTTTTTGCAAAGTGCCTACCTGTGGATTTTTGCCTCTAGCTCAGCCGGCACCTAGGGAAACCTACCAAACCTGTGCATTTTTGAAAACTAGAGACGTAAGGGAATCCAAGATGGGGTGACTTGTGGGGCTCTGACCAGGTTCTGTTACCCAGAATCCTTTGCAAACCTCAAAATTTGGCTAAAAAAACACATTTTCCTCACATTTCGGTGACAGAAAGTTCTGGAATCTGAGAGGAGCTACAAATTTCCTTCCACCCAGCGTTCCCCCAAGTCTCCCGATAAAAATTATACCTCACTTGTGTGGGTAGGCCTAGCGCCCGCGACAGGAAATGTCCCAAAACACAAAGTGGGCACATCCCATTTTTTGAAAGAAAACAGAGCTGTTTTTTGCAAACTGCCTACCTGTAGATTTTGGCCTCTAGCTCAGCCGGCACCTAGGGAAACCTACCAAACCTGTGCATTTTTGAAAACTAGAGACCTAGGGGAATCCACGATGGGGTGACTTGTGGGGCTCTGACCAGGTTCTGTTACCCAGAATTCTTTGCAAACCTCAAATTTTGGCTAAAAAAACGCATTTTCATAACACATTTCGGTGACAGAAAGTTCTGGAATCTGAGAGGAGCCACAAATTTCCTTACACTCAGCATTCCCCCAAGTCTCCCGATAAAAATGATACCTCACTTGTGTGGGTAGGCCTAGCGCCCGCGACAGGAAATGTCCCAAAACACAAAGTGGGCACATCCCATTTTTTGAAAGAAAACAGAGCTGTTTTTTGCAAAGTGCCTACCTGTAGATTTTGGCCTCTAGCTCAGCCGGCACCTAGGGAAACCTACCTAACCAGTGCATTTATGAAAACTAGAGACCTAGGGGAATCCACGATGGGGTGACTTGTGGGGCTCTGACCAGGTTCTGTTACCCAGAATCCTTTGCAAACCTCAAAATTTGGCTAAAAAAACACATTTTCCTCACATTTCGGTGACAGAAAGTTCTGGAATCTGAGAGGAGCTACAAATTTCCTTCCACCCAGCGTTCCCCCAAGTCTCCCGATAAAAATTATACCTCACTTGTGTGGGAAGGCCTAGCGCCCGCGACAGGAGACGCCCCAAAACGCAACGTGGCACATCCCATTTTTTGAAAGAAAACAGAGCTGTTTTTTGCAACTGCCTACCTGTAGATTTTGGCCTCTAGCTCAGCCGGCACCTAGGAAAATCTACCAAACCTGTGCATTTTTGAAAACTAGAGACCTAGGGGAATCCAAGATGGGGCGACTTGTGGGGCTCTGACCATGTTCTGTTACCCAGAATTCTTTGCAAACCTCAAATTTTGGCTAAAAAAACGCATTTTCATAACACATTTCGGTGACAGAAAGTTCTGGAATCTGAGAGGAGCCACAAATTTCCTTACACTCAGCATTCCCCCAAGTCTCCCTATAAAAATGATACCTCACTTGTGTGGGTAGGCCTAGCACTCGCGACAGGAGACGCCCCAAAACGAAACCTGGACACATCCCATTTTTTTAAAGAAAACAGAGCTGTTTTTTGCAAAGTGCCTACCTGTGGATTTTTGCCTCTAGCTCAGCCGGCAGCTAGGGAAACCTACCAAACCTGTGCATTTTTTAAAACTAGAGACATAAGGGAATCCAAGATGGGGTGACTTGTGGGGCTCTGACCAGGTTCTGTTACCCAGAATCCTTTGCAAACCTCAAATTTTGGCTAAAAAAACACATTTTTCTCACATATCGGTGACGGAAAGTTCTGGAATCTGAGAGGAGCCACACATTTCCTTCCACCCAGCATTCCCCCAAGTCTCCCGATAAAAATGATACCTCACTTGTGTGGGTAGGCCTAGCGCCCGCGACAGGAAATGTCCCAATACACAAAGTGGGCACATTCCATTTTTTGACAGAAAACAGAGCTGTTTTTTGCAAAGTGCCTACCTGTAGATTTTGGCCTCTAGCTCAGTCGGCACCTATGGAAAACTACCAAACCTGTGCATTTTGTAAAACTAGAGACCTAGGGGAATCCAAGATGGGGTGACTTGTGGGGCTCTGACCAGGTTCTGTTCCCCAGAATCCTTTGCAAACCTCGAAATTTGCCTAAAAAAACACATTTTCCTCACATTTCGGTGACAGAAAGTTCTGGAATATGAGAGGAGCTACAAATTTCCTTCTACCCAGCGTTCCCCCATGTCTCCCGATAAAAATGACACCTCACTTGTGTGGGTAGGCTTAGTGCCCGCGACAGGAGACGCCCCAAAACGCAACGTGGACACATCCCATTTTTTGAAAGAAAACAGAGCTGTTTTTTGCAAAGTGCCTCCCTGTAGATTTTGGCCTCTAGCTCAGCCGGCACCTAGGGAAACCTACCTAACCTGTGCATTATTGAAAACTACAGACCTAGGGGAATCCACGAAGGGGTGACTTGTGGGGCTCTGACCAGGTTCTGTTACACAGAATCCTTTGCAAACCTCAAATTTTGGCTAAAAAAACGCATTTTCCTCAGATTTCGGTGACAGAAAGTTCTGGAATCTGAGAAGAGCCACAAATTTCCTTCCACCCAGCGTTCCCCCAAGTCTCCCGATAAAAATGATACCTCACCTGTGTGGGTAGGCCTAGCGCCCGCGACAGGAGACGCCCCAAAACGAAACGTGGACACATCCCATTTTTTGAAAGAAAACAGAGCTGTTTTTTGCAAAGTGCCTACCTGTGGATTTTGGCCTCTAGCTCAGCCGGCACCTAGGAAAACCTACCAAACCTGTGCTTTTTTTAAAACTAGAGACCTAAGGGAATCCAAGATGGGGTGACTTGTGGGGCTCTGACCACGTTCTGTTACCCAGAATCCTTTGCAAACCTCAAATTTTGGCAAAAAAAACGCATTTTTCTCACATATCGGTGACAGAAAGTTCTGGAATCTGAGAGGAGCCACACATTTCCTTCCACCCAGCGTTCCCCCAAGTCTCCCGATAAAAATGATACCTCACTTGTGTGGGTAGGCCTAGCGCCCGCGACAGGAAATGTCCCAAAACACAAAGTGGGCAAATCCCATTTTTTGACAGAAAACAGAGCTGTTTTTTGCAAAGTGCCTACCTGTAGATTTTGGCCTCTAGCTCAGCCGGCACCTATGGAAACCTACCAAACCTGTGCATTTTTTAAAACTAGAGACCTAGGGGAATCCAAGATGGGGTGACTTGTGGGGCTCTGACCAGGTTCTGTTCCCCAGAATCCTTTGCAAACCTCAAAATATGGCTAAAAAAACACATTTTCCTAACATTTCGGTGACAGAAAGTTCTGGAATCTGAGAGGAGCTACAAATTTCCTTCTACCCAGCGTTCCCCCAAGTCTCCCGATAAAAATGATACCTCACTTGTGTGGGTAGGCCTAGCGCCTGCGACAGGAGACGCCCCAAAACGCAACGTGGACACATCCCATTTTTTGAAAGAAAACAGAGCTGTTTTTTGCAAAGTGCCTCCCTGTAGATTTTGGCCTCTAGCTCAGCCGGCACCTAGGGAAACCTACCTAACCTGTACATTATTGAAAACTAGAGACCTAGGGGAATCCAAGAAGGGGCGACTTGTGGGGCTCTGACCAGGTTCTGTTCCCCAGAATCCTTTGCAAACCTCAACATTTGGCTAAAAAAATGCATTTTCCTCACATTTCAGTGACAGAAAGTTCTAGAATCTGAGAGGAGCCACAAATTTCATTCCACCCAGCATTCCCCCAAGTCTCCCGATAAAAATGATACCTCACTTGTGTGGGTAGTCCTAGCGCCCACGACAGGAGACGCCCCAAAACGCAACGTGGACACATCCCATTTTTTGAAAGAAAACAGAGCTGTTTTTTGCAAAGTGCCTACCTGTAGATTTTGGCCTCTAGATCAGCCCGCATCTAGGGAAACCTACCAAACCAGTGCATTTTTGAAAACTAGAGACCTAGGGGAATCCAAGATGGGGTGACTTGTGGGGCTCTGATCAGGTTCTGTTGCCCAGAATCCTTTGCAAACCTCAAATTTTGGCTAAAAAAAATGTATTTTCCTCACATTTCGAAGACAGAAAGTTCTGGAATCTGAGAGGAGCCACAAATTTCCTTCCACCCAGCGTTCCCCCAAGTCTCCCGATAAAAATGATACCTCACTTGTGTGGGTAGGCCTAGCGCCCGCGACACTAAACGCCCCAAAACGCAACGTGGACTCATCCCATTTTTTGAAAGAAAACAGAGCTGTTTTTTGCAAAGTGCCTACCTGTAGATTTTGGCCTCTAGCTCAGCACGCACCTAGGGAAACCTACCAAACCTGTGCATTTTTTAAAACTAGAGACTTAGGGGAATCCAAGATGGTGTGATTTGTGGGGCTCTGACCAGGCTCTGTTATCCAGAATCCTTTGCAAACCTCAAATTTTGGCTAAAAAAACGCATTTTCCTCACATTTCTGTGACAGAAAGTTCTGGAATCTGAGAGGAGCCGCAAATTTCCTTCTACCCAGCGTTCCCCCAAGTCTCCCGATAAAAATGATACCTCACTTGTGTGGGTAGGCCTAGCGCCCGCGACAGGAAACGCCCCAAAACGCAACGTGGACACATCCCATTTTTTTAAAGAAAACAGAGCTGTTTTTTGTAAAGTGCCTACCTGTAGATTTTGGCCTCTAGCTCAGCCGGCACTTAGGGAAACCTACCTAACCAGTGCATTTTTGAAAACTAGAGACCTAGGGGAATCCAAAATGGGGTGACTTGTGGGGCTCTGACCAGGTTCTGTTACCCAGAATCCTTTGCAAACCTCAAAATTTGGCTAAAAAAACACATTTTCCTCACATTTCGGTGACAGAAAGTTCTGGAATCTGAGAGGAGCTACAAATTTCCTTCCACCCAGCGTTCCCCCAAGTCTCCCGATAAAAATTATACCTCACTTGTGTGGGTAGGCCTAGCACCCGCGACAGGAGACTCCCCAAAACGCAACGTGGACACATCCCATTTTTTGAAAGAAAACAGAGCTGTTTTTTGCAAAGTGCCTACCTGTAGATTTTGGCCTCTAGCTCAGCCGGCACCTAGGGAAACCTACCTAACCAGTGCATTTCTGAAAACTAGAGACCTAGGGGAATCCAAGATGGGGCGACTTGTGGGGCTCTGACCAGGTTCTGTTACCCAGAATTCTTTGAAAACCTCAAATTTTGGCTAAAAAAACGCATTTTCCTCACATTTCGGTGACTGAAAGTTCTGGAATCTGAGAGGAGCCACAAATTTCCTTACACCCAGCATTCTCCCAAGTCTCCCGATAAAAATGATACCTCACTTGTGTGGGTAGGCCTAGCACTCGCGACAGAAGACGCCCAAAAAAGCAACTTGGACACATCCCACTTTTTGAAAGAAAACAGAGCTGTTTTTTGCAAAGTGCCTACCTGTGGATTTTTGCCTCTAGCTCAGCCGGCACCTAGGGAAACCTACCAAACCTGTGCATTTTTGAAAACTAGAGACGTAAGGGAATCCAAGATGGGGTGACTTGTGGGGCTCTGACCAGGTTCTGTTACCCAGAATCCTTTGCAAACCTCAAAATTTGGCTAAAAAAACACATTTTCCTCACATTTCGGTGACAGAAAGTTCTGGAATCTGAGAGGAGCTACAAATTTCCTTCCACCCAGCGTTCCCCCAAGTCTCCCGATAAAAATTATACCTCACTTGTGTGGGTAGGCCTAGCGCCCGCGACAGGAGACGCCCCAAAACGCAACGTGGCACATCCCATTTTTTGAAAGAAAACAGAGCTGTTTTTTGCAACTGCCTACCTGTAGATTTTGGCCTCTAGCTCAGCCGGCACCTAGGAAAACCTACCAAACCTGTGCATTTTTGAAAACTAGAGACCTAGGGGAATCCACGATGGGGTGACTTGTGGGGCTCTGACCAGGTTCTGTTACCCAGAATTCTTTGCAAACCTCAAATTTTGGCTAAAAAAACGCATTTTCATAACACATTTCGGTGACAGAAAGTTCTGGAATCTGAGAGGAGCCACAAATTTCCTTACACTCAGCATTCCCCCAAGTCTCCCGATAAAAATGATACCTCACTTGTGTGGGTAGGCCTAGCGCCCGCGACAGGAAATGTCCCAAAACACAAAGTGGGCACATCCCATTTTTTGAAAGAAAACAGAGCTGTTTTTTGCAAAGTGCCTACCTGTAGATTTTGGCCTCTAGCTCAGCCGGCACCTAGGGAAACCTACCTAACCAGTGCATTTCTGAAAACTAGAGACCTAGGGGAATCTGCGATGGGGTGACTTGTGGGGCTCTGACCAGGTTCTGTTACCCAGAATCCTTTGCAAACCTCAAAATTTGGCTAAAAAAACACATTTTCCTCACATTTCGGTGACAGAAAGTTCTGGAATCTGAGAGGAGCTACAAATTTCCTTCCACCCAGCGTTCCCCCAAGTCTCCCGATAAAAATTATACCTCACTTGTGTGGGTAGGCCTAGCGCCCGCGACAGGAGACGCCCCAAAACGCAACGTGGCACATCCCATTTTTTGAAAGAAAACAGAGCTGTTTTTTGCAACTGCCTACCTGTAGATTTTGGCCTCTAGCTCAGCCGGCACCTAGGAAAACCTACCAAACCTGTGCATTTTTGAAAACTAGAGACCTAGGGGAATCCAAGATGGGGCGACTTGTGGGGCTCTGACCAGGTTCTGTTACCCAGAATTCTTTGCAAACCTCAAATTTTGGCTAAAAAAACGCATTTTCATAACACATTTCGGTGACAGAAAGTTCTGGAATCTGAGAGGAGCCACAAATTTCCTTACACTCAGCATTCCCCCAAGTCTCCCGATAAAAATGATACCTCACTTGTGTGGGTAGGCCTAGCACTCGCGACAGGAGACGCCCCAAAACGAAACCTGGACACATCCCATTTTTTTAAAGAAAACAGAGCTGTTTTTTGCAAAGTGCCTACCTGTGGATTTTTGCCTCTAGCTCAGCCGGCACCTAGGGAAACCTACCAAACCTGTGCATTTTTTAAAACTAGAGACATAAGGGAATCCAAGATGGGGTGACTTGTGGGGCTCTGACCAGGTTCTGTTACCCAGAATCCTTTGCAAACCTCAAATTTTGGCTAAAAAAACACATTTTTCTCACATATCGGTGACGGAAAGTTCTGGAATCTGAGAGGAGCCACACATTTCCTTCCACCCAGCATTCCCCCAAGTCTCCCGATAAAAATGATACCTCACTTGTGTGGGTAGGCCTAGCGCCCGCGACAGGAAATGTCCCAATACACAAAGTGGGCACATTCCATTTTTTGACAGAAAACAGAGCTGTTTTTTGCAAAGTGCCTACCTGTAGATTTTGGCCTCTAGCTCAGTCGGCACCTATGGAAAACTACCAAACCTGTGCATTTTTTAAAACTAGAGACCTAGGGGAATCCAAGATGGGGTGACTTGTGGGGCTCTGAACAGGTTCTGTTCCCCAGAATCCTTTGCAAACCTCGAAATTTGCCTAAAAAAACACATTTTCCTCACATTTCGGTGACAGAAAGTTCTGGAATATGAGAGGAGCTACAAATTTCCTTCTACCCAGCGTTCCCCCATGTCTCCCGATAAAAATGACACCTCACTTGTGTGGGTAGGCTTAGTGCCCGCGACAGGAGACGCCCCAAAACGCAACGTGGACACATCCCATTTTTTGAAAGAAAACAGAGCTGTTTTTTGCAAAGTGCCTCCCTGTAGATTTTGGCCTCTAGCTCAGCCGGCACCTAGGGAAACCTACCTAACCTGTGCATTATTGAAAACTAGAGACCTAGGGGAATCCACGAAGGGGTGACTTGTGGGGCTCTGACCAGGTTCTGTTACACAGAATCCTTTGCAAACCTCAAATTTTGGCTAAAAAAACGCATTTTCCTCAGATTTCGGTGACAGAAAGTTCTGGAATCTGAGAAGAGCCACAAATTTCCTTCCACCCAGCGTTCCCCCAAGTCTCCCGATAAAAATGATACCTCACTTGTGTGGGTAGGCCTAGCGCCCGCGACAGGAGACGCCCCAAAACGCAACGTGGACACATCCCATTTTTTGAAAGAAAACAGAGCTGTTTTTTGCAAAGTGCCTACCTGTAGATTTTGGCCTCTAGCTCAGCCCGCACGTTGGGAAACCTACCAAACCTGTTCATTTATGAAAACTAGAGACTTAGCGGAATCCAAGATGGGGTGACTTGTGGGGCTCTGACCAGGTTCTGTTACCCAGAATCCTTTGCAAACCTCAAATTTTGGCAAAAAAAACGCATTTTCCTCACATTTCTGTGACAGAAAGTTCTGGAATCTGAGAGGAGCCACATATTTCCTTACACCCAGCATTCCCCCAAGTCTCCCGATAAAAATGATTCCTCACTTGTGTGGGTAGGCCTAGCACTCGCGACAGGAGACGCCCCAAAACGAAACGTGGACACATCCCATTTTTTGAAAGAAAACAGAGCTGTTTTTTGCAAAGTGCCTACCTGTGGATTTTGGCCTCTAGCTCAGCCGGCACCTAGGAAAACCTACCAAACCTGTGCTTTTTTTAAAACTAGAGACCTAAGGGAATCCAAGATGGGGTGACTTGTGGGGCTCTGACCACGTTCTGTTACCCAGAATCCTTTGCAAACCTCAAATTTTGGCAAAAAAAACGCATTTTTCTCACATATCGGTGACAGAAAGTTCTGGAATCTGAGAGGAGCCACACATTTCCTTCCACCCAGCGTTCCCCCAAGTCTCCCGATAAAAATGATACCTCACTTGTGTGGGTAGGCCTAGCGCCCGCGACAGGAAATGTCCCAAAACACAAAGTGGGCAAATCCCATTTTTTGACAGAAAACAGAGCTGTTTTTTGCAAAGTGCCTACCTGTAGATTTTGGCCTCTAGCTCAGCCGGCACCTATGGAAACCTACCAAACCTGTGCATTTTTTAAAACTAGAGACCTAGGGGAATCCAAGATGGGGTGACTTGTGGGGCTCTGACCAGGTTCTGTTCCCCAGAATCCTTTGCAAACCTCAAAATATGGCTAAAAAAACACATTTTCCTAACATTTCGGTGACAGAAAGTTCTGGAATCTGAGAGGAGCTACAAATTTCCTTCTACCCAGCGTTCCCCCAAGTCTCCCGATAAAAATGATACCTCACTTGTGTGGGTAGGCCTAGCGCCTGCGACAGGAGACGCCCCAAAACGCAACGTGGACACATCCCATTTTTTGAAAGAAAACAGAGCTGTTTTTTGCAAAGTGCCTCCCTGTAGATTTTGGCCTCTAGCTCAGCCGGCACCTATGGAAACCTACCTAACCTGTACATTATTGAAAACTAGAGACCTAGGGGAATCCAAGAAGGGGCGACTTGTGGGGCTCTGACCAGGTTCTGTTCCCCAGAATCCTTTGCAAACCTCAACATTTGGCTAAAAAAATGCATTTTCCTCACATTTCAGTGACAGAAAGTTCTAGAATCTGAGAGGAGCCACAAATTTCATTCCACCCAGCATTCCCCCAAGTCTCCCGATAAAAATGATACCTCACTTGTGTGGGTAGTCCTAGCGCCCACGACAGGAGACGCCCCAAAACGCAACGTGGACACATCCCATTTTTTGAAAGAAAACAGAGCTGTTTTTTGCAAAGTGCCTACCTGTAGATTTTGGCCTCTAGCTCAGCCCGCATCTAGGGAAACCTACCAAACCAGTGCATTTTTGAAAACTAGAGACCTAGGGGAATCCAAGATGGGGTGACTTGTGGGGCTCTGATCAGGTTCTGTTGCCCAGAATCCTTTGCAAACCTCAAATTTTGGCTAAAAAAAATGTATTATCCTCACATTTCGAAGACAGAAAGTTCTGGAATCTGAGAGGAGCCACAAATTTCCTTCCACCCAGCGTTCCCCCAAGTCTCCCGATAAAAATGATACCTCACTTGTGTGGGTAGGCCTAGCGCCCGCGACACTAAACGCCCCAAAACGCAACGTGGACTCATCCCATTTTTTGAAAGAAAACAGAGCTGTTTTTTGCAAAGTGCCTACCTGTAGATTTTGGCCTCTAGCTCAGCACGCACCTAGGGAAACCTACCAAACCTGTGCATTTTTTAAAACTAGAGACTTAGGGGAATCCAAGATGGTGTGATTTGTGGGGCTCTGACCAGGCTCTGTTATCCAGAATCCTTTGCAAACCTCAAATTTTGGCTAAAAAAACGCATTTTCCTCACATTTCTGTGACAGAAAGTTCTGGAATCTGAGAGGAGCCGCAAATTTCCTTCTACCCAGCGTTCCCCCAAGTCTCCCGATAAAAATGATACCTCACTTGTGTGGGTAGGTCTAGCGCCCGCGACAGGAAACGCCCCAAAACGCAACGTGGACACATCCCATTTTTTTAAAGAAAACAGAGCTGTTTTTTGTAAAGTGCCTACCTGTAGATTTTGGCCTCTAGCTCAGCCGGCACTTAGGGAAACCTACCTAACCAGTGCATTTTTGAAAACTAGAGACCTAGGGGAATCCAAAATGGGGTGACTTGTGGGGCTCTGACCAGGTTCTGTTACCCAGAATCCTTTGCAAACCTCAAAATTTGGCTAAAAAAACACATTTTCCTCACATTTCGGTGACAGAAAGTTCTGGAATCTGAGAGGAGCTACAAATTTCCTTCCACCCAGCGTTCCCCCAAGTCTCCCGATAAAAATTATACCTCACTTGTGTGGGTAGGCCTAGCGCCCGCGACAGGAGACGCCCCAAAACGCAAAGTGGACACATCCCATTTTTTTAAAGAAAACAGAGCTGTTTTTTGCTAAGTGCCAACCTGTAGATTTTGGCCTCTAGCTCAGCCGGCACCTAGGAAAACCTACCAAACCTGTGCATTTTTTAAAACTAGAGACCTAGGGGAATCCAAGATGGGGCCACTTGTAGGGCTCTGACCAGGTTCTGTTACCCAGAATCCTTTGCAAACCTCAAATTTTGGCTAAAAAAACACATTTTCCTCACATTTCGGTGACAGAAAGTTCTGGAATCTGAGAGGAGCCACAAATTTCCTTCCACCCAGCATTCCCCCAAGTCTCCTGATAAAAATAATACCTCACTTGTGTGGGTAGGCCTAGCACCCGCGACAGGAGACGCCCCAAAACGCAACGTGGACACATCCCATTTTTTTAAAGAAAACAGAGCTGTTTTTTGCAAAGTGCCTACCTGTGGATTTTGGCCTGTAGCTCAGCCGGCACCTAGGGAAACCTACCAAACCTGTGCATTTTTGAAAACTAGAGACCTAGGGGAATTCAACATGGGGTGACTTGTGGGGCTCTGACCAGGTTCTGTTACCCAGAATCCTTTGCAAACCTCAAATTTTGGCTAAAAAAACGCATTTTCCTAACATTTCGGTGACAGAAAGTTCTGGAATCTGAGTGGAGCCACAAATTTCCTTCCACCAAGCGTTCCCCCAAGTCTCCCGATAAAAATGATACCTCACTTGTGTGGGTAGGCCTAGCGCCCCCGACAGGAAATGGCCCAAAACACAATGTAGACACATCAAATTTTTTCATAGAAAACAGTGCCTACCTGTGGATTTTGGCCTCTAGCTCAGCTGGCCCCAGGGGGGGCAGAAATGGCCTAAAATAAATTTGTCCCCCCCGCCCCCTTGGGAGCGACCCTTGCCTATGGGTTCGCTCCCCCTGCATGACATTGGCGCAAAAAAAGATCTCTGGTGCCTAGTGGTTTCTGCCCCCCTTGGGGGCAGATTGACCTACAATTGGCCAATCTGCCCCCAAGGGGGGCAGAAATGGTCTAAATACAATTTTCCCCCCAGGGGAGCCACCCTTGCCCGATGGGTCGCTCCCCATCTCTAAAAAAACAAACAAACCAAAAAAAAAACACAAAAAAACTATTTACTCTAGCGCCTAGAGGTTTCTGCCCCCCCTGGGGGCAGATCGGCCTAATACCAATAGGCCGATCTGCCCCCGGGGGGGCAGAAATGGCCTAAAATAAATTTGCCCCCCCACCTCCCCTGGGAAGCGACCCTTGCCTAGAAGGTCGCTCCCCTTGCGTGACGGCGCAAAAAAAAGATCCCTGGTGCCTAGTGGTTTCTGCCCCCCTTGGGGGCAGATTGACCTACAATCGGCCAATCTGCCCCCAAGGGGGGCAGAAATGGTCTAAATACAATTTGCCCCCCAGGGGAGCGACCCTTGCCTGATGCGTCGCTCCCCATCTCTAAAAAAACAAACAAACAAAAATAAAACCACAAAAAAACTATTTGCCCTGGCGCCTAGAGGTTTCTGCTCCCCCTGGGGGCAGATCGGCCTAATAACAATAGGCCGATCTGCCCCCAGGGGGGGCAGAAATGGCCTAAAATAAATTTGCCCCCCCACTCCCCCGGGGAGCGACCCTTGCCTACAAGGTCGCTCCCCTTGCGTGACGGCACAAAAAAAAGATCGCTGGTGCCTAGTGGTTTCTGCCCCCCTTGGGGGCAGATTGACCTACAATCGGCCAATCTGCCCCCAAGGGGGGCAGAAATAGTCTAAATACAATTTGCCCCCCAGGGGAGTGACCCCATCTCTAAAAAAACAAACAAACAAATAAAAAACCACAACAAAACTATTTGCCCTGGTGCCTAGAGGTTTCTGCCCCCCCTGGGGGCAGATCGGCCTAATACCAAGAGTCCGATCTGCCCCCGGGGGGGCAGAAATGGCCTAAAATAAATTCCCCCCCCGGGGAGCGACCCTTGCTTACAAGGTCGCTCCCTTTGCGTGATGGCGCAAAAAAAGATCTCTGGTGCCTAGTGGTTTCTGCCCCCCTTGGGGGCAGATTGACCTACAATTGGCCAATCTGCCCCCAAGGGGGGCAGAAATGGTCTAAATACAATTTTCCCCCCAGGGGAGCCACCCTTGCCCGATGGGTCGCTCCCCATCTCTAAAAAAACAAACAAACCAAAAAAAAAACACAAAAAAACTATTTACTCTAGCGCCTAGAGGTTTCTGCCCCCCCTGGGGGCAGATCGGCCTAATACCAATAGGCCGATCTGCCCCCGGGGGGGCAGAAATGGCCTAAAATAAATTTGCCCCCCCACCTCCCCTGGGAAGCGACCCTTGCCTAGAAGGTCGCTCCCCTTGCGTGACGGCGCAAAAAAAAGATCCCTGGTGCCTAGTGGTTTCTGCCCCCCTTGGGGGCAGATTGACCTACAATCGGCCAATCTGCCCCCAAGGGGGGCAGAAATGGTCTAAATACAATTTGCCCCCCAGGGGAGCGACCCTTGCCTGATGCGTCGCTCCCCATCTCTAAAAAAACAAACAAACAAAAATAAAACCACAAAAAAACTATTTGCCCTGGCGCCTAGAGGTTTCTGCTCCCCCTGGGGGCAGATCGGCCTAATAACAATAGGCCGATCTGCCCCCAGGGGGGGCAGAAATGGCCTAAAATAAATTTGCCCCCCCACTCCCCCGGGGAGCGACCCTTGCCTACAAGGTCGCTCCCCTTGCGTGACGGCACAAAAAAAAGATCGCTGGTGCCTAGTGGTTTCTGCCCCCCTTGGGGGCAGATTGACCTACAATCGGCCAATCTGCCCCCAAGGGGGGCAGAAATAGTCTAAATACAATTTGCCCCCCAGGGGAGTGACCCCATCTCTAAAAAAACAAACAAACAAATAAAAAACCACAACAAAACTATTTGCCCTGGTGCCTAGAGGTTTCTGCCCCCCCTGGGGGCAGATCGGCCTAATACCAAGAGTCCGATCTGCCCCCGGGGGGGCAGAAATGGCCTAAAATAAATTCCCCCCCCGGGGAGCGACCCTTGCTTACAAGGTCGCTCCCTTTGCGTGATGGCGCAAAAAAAGATCTCTGGTGCCTAGTGGTTTCTGCCCCCCTTGGGGGCAGATTGACCTACAATTGGCCAATCTGCCCCCAAGGGGGGCAGAAATGGTCTAAATACAATTTTCCCCCCAGGGGAGCCACCCTTGCCCGATGGGTCGCTCCCCATCTCTAAAAAAACAAACAAACCAAAAAAAAAACACAAAAAAACTATTTACTCTAGCGCCTAGAGGTTTCTGCCCCCCCTGGGGGCAGATCGGCCTAATACCAATAGGCCGATCTGCCCCCGGGGGGGCAGAAATGGCCTAAATTAAATTTGCCCCCCCACCTCCCCTGGGAAGCGACCCTTGCCTAGAAGGTCGCTCCCCTTGCGTGACGGCGCAAAAAAAAGATCCCTGGTGCCTAGTGGTTTCTGCCCCCCTTGGGGGCAGATTGACCTACAATCGGCCAATCTGCCACCAAGGGGGGCAGAAATGGTCTAAATACAATTTGCCCCCCAGGGGAGCGACCCTTGCCTGATGCGTCGCTCCCCATCTCTAAAAAAACAAACAAGCAAAAATAAAACCACAAAAAAACTATTTGCCCTGGCGCCTAGAGGTTTCTGCCCCCCCGGGTTCAGATCGGCCTAATAACAATAGGCCGATCTGCCCCCAGGGAGGGCAGAAATGGCCTAAAATAAATTTGCCCCCCAACTCCCCCGGGGAGCGACCCTTGCCTACAAGGTCGCTCCCCTTGCGTGACGGCGCAAAAAAAAGATCCCTGGTGTCTAGTGGTTACCTACAATCGACCAATCTGCCCCCAAGGGGGGCAGAAATGGTCTAAATACAATTTGCCCCCCAGGGGAGCGACCCTTGCCTGATGGGTCGCTCCCCATCTCTAAAAAAACAAACAAACAAATAAAAAACCACAAAAAATCTATTTGCCCTGGCGCCTAGAGGTTTCTGCCCCCCCTGGGGGCAGATCGGCCTAATACCAAGAGTCCGATCTGCCCCCAGGGGGGGCAGAAATGGCATAAAATAAATTCCCCCCCCCCGGGGAGCGACCCTTGCCTACAAGGTCGCTCCCCTTGCGTGATGGCGCAAAAAAAGATCTCTGGTGCCTAGTGGTTTCTGCCCCCCTTGGGGGCAGATTGACCTACAATCTGCCAATCTGCCCCCAAGGGGGGCAGAAATGGTCTAAATACAATTTCCCCCCCAGGGGAGCGACCCTTGCCCGATGGGTCGCTCCCCATCTCTAAAAAAACAAACAAACAAAAAAAAAACACAAAAAAACTATTTACTCTAGCGCCTAGAGGTTTCTGCCCCCCTGGGGGCAGATCGGCCTAATACCAATAGGCCGATCAGCCCCCGGGGGGGCAGAAATGGCCTAAAATAAATTTGCCCCCCCACCCTCCCTGGGGAGCGACCCTTGCCTACAAGGTCGCTCCCCTTGCGTGACGGCGCAAAAAAAGATCCCTGGTGCTTAGTGGTTTCTGCCCCCCTTGGGGGCAGATTGACCTACAATCGGCCAATCTGCCCCCAAGGGGGGCAGAAATGGTCTAAATACAATTTGCCCCCCAGGGGAGCGACCCTTGCCTAATGGGTCGCTCCCCATCTCTAAAAAAACAAACAAACAGAAAAAAACCCACAAAAAAACTATTTGCCCTGGCTCCTAGAGGTTTCTGCCCCCCCTGGGGGCAGATCGGCCTATTGGTATTAGGCCGATTAGGCCTAAAATAAATTTGCTCCCCCCACCGGGGAGCGACCCTTGCCTACAAGGTCGCTCCCCTTGCGTGACGGCGCAAAAAAAAGATCCCTGGTGCCTAGTGGTTTCTGCCCCCCTTGGGGGCAGATTGACCTAAAATCGGCTGATCTGCCCCAAAGCGGGCAGAAATGGCCTAAGTACAATTTGCCCCTCCAGGGGAGTGACCCTTGTCCAAGGGGTCGCTCCCCATCTGTAAAACAAAAAAAAACAAAAAATCCCTGGTGCCTAGTGGTTTCTGCCCCCCTTGGGGGCAGATCAGCCTAATCAAAATAGGCTGATCTACCCCCCAGGGGGGCAGAAATGGCCTAAAATAATTCCCCCCCCAGGGAGCGACCCTTGCCTAAGGGCGCTCCCCTTGCGTGAAATTCATGCAAAAAAAAACAACTCCCTGGTGTCTAATGGTTTCTGCCCCTCTTGGGGGCAGATTGGCCTCATCAAAATAGGCCAATCTGCCCCCAAGGGGGGCAGAAATGGCCTAAATATAATTTGCCCCCTAGGGGAGCGACCCTTGCCTAAGGTGTCGCTCCCCACCTAAAAAGAAAGAAAACATATCAAAAAGAAAAAAGAAAAAAAAAAGATTCCTGGTGCCTAGAGGTTTCTGCCCCGAGGGGTGGCAGAAAAGGCCTTCCCAAAAAAATGCCCCCCCTGGGAGCGACCCTTGCCCAAGGGGTCGCTCCCTTTTGCCAGTTTCAGACAAAAAAAAAAATCCCTGGTGTCTAGTGGGGTTTCAAAAGCCGGATTGCAAGCAATCCGGCTTTTGAAACCCTGGGAGAGACTTCAAAGGGAAGGAAATACATTTCCTTTCCTTTGAAGCCCCTCCGGGCCTCCCCCATGGGATTGAAAGAGAAATGCTTTGCATTTCTCTTTCAATCGCACTCGAAGCAGAGCTTCGAGCGCGATGGGGGAGACCCTGTGACTAATCAGCACGCTGACGTCACATGGGGGGTTGGGGGGCTCGGGGTGGAAGGGGAAGGGCTTCCCCTTCCATCCCTGACTTGGGGGGGGGTGGGGGGTAACCCCACAGAGGGAGCGCTAGTGCTCTCTCTGGGCTCTGTGACCAGGACGTAATGGTTACATCCTGGGCACAGCAGCACTGTGCCTCAACACGTAACCATTACGTCCTGGGCACAGAACAGGTTAAGTGAGAGACCAACTACCTGCAGTCCCTCATCATTACTATCTTGAGCCCAGGACTCAATTGTGTGGGAGGCAGATACATAAATAGCAAATCCACCCTCACAGTGCCCATGCTTATTTTGTTTGGATGCAGGGATAATATGATTCATGGAGCCATCCAGATGTGGAGCCTTTTGTGACAAAGGGGGTGATTCTAACCCTGGCGGTCGGTGATAAAGCGGCGGCCAACCCGCCAACAGGCCGGCGGTCCAAAAAATGGAATTCTGACCATGGCGGGAACCGCCAACAGAGACCGCCACATTAACACTCCGACCGCCACTGCGGTACAAACAAACAGCGCGGCGGTCACCGCCAACAGACAGGCGGCAGACAATGTACCGCCCACCCTATCACAACTCACCAATCCGCCACCTTTTCCGGGGCCGGAGCACCGCCGATAAAAACACGGCGGAAACAGACTACGAACGGGAAAACGCTCACCTCTACGCACTCCTCGAGGACGGAGGACAGCATGGAACCCGAATTAAACATCCTACCTGCTCTCGTCTACCTGCTCATCTACCACGAGTACGAACTCCGGCGCAGACGACAACGGTGAGTACTGCACCTATGACACAGGGGAGGGGGGAGGACGAAAGCTTACGGCACACACATATGCGACCCCCACCCCCCCCAAACTATGTACACACCAATGCAGAACAACAAGTCACAGTGACACCACCCAAACCCCTGTGAAAAATGCAAAGACATAATTAAATTGTGAATCAAAATTTATGGAAAAAATAGCCTCTGATAAGTCATGGTCAAATAGCAATAAAAATATTAAAAAAATAAAATAAATATTTTCTTCAATCGAGAAACCGAGGCAATTAGTCCTGCACATTTAACGACATTCCAAGTGTCCGTGGGCCAAAGTGTATCAACACAAGGGCAAAGCCCACACAGGAGACCTGAGTCCTTTGGAGAGAACACTGCAGGGGCATCTGATGACAAAACTACAGGCACCTCAGGGGGAAGGGAAGGGGGGGCACCACAGCCACATGAGTCCACGACGCCAGATCCACGAAGGGGCCACTATGCCCATTGTTCCTTCCTGGGGAGTGCAAAGCCACAGTCTCTCAAGTCTCTACAGTAGGTGGCTTGCCCACTGTGCCATCCTGGGGAGTGCAAAGCCACAGTTTCTCAAGTCTCTACAGTGGGTGGCTTGCCCACTGTGCCATCCTGGGGAGTGCAAAGCCACAGTCCATCAGGTGGATAACAGTCTCCACTGGTCAAGGAGGAGGCATGGTGGGCACAGTGAACCGTGAACAGTAGCTCGACACAGATCCGGCACTGTCATTGTGCCAGTGGTGCTTGACAGGAAGGGCCCAGCGGAGCGGTGCTTGAGACGGCGGGGCCCAGCGGAGCGGTGCTTGAGACGGCGGGGCCCAGCGGAGCGGTGCTTGACAGGAAGGGCCCAGCGGAGCGGTGCTTGAGATGGCGGGGCCCAGCGGAGCGGTGCTTGACAGGAAGGGCCCAGCGGAGCGGTGCTTGACAGGAAGGGCCCAGCGTAGCGGTGCTTGAGACGGCGGGGCCCAGCGGAGCAGTGCCTGAGACGGCGGGGCCCAGCGGAGCGGTGCTTGAGACGGCGGGGCCCAGTTCAGCGGTGCTCTTCTGCACGGTGGGGCCCTGTTCAGCGGTGCTCTTCTGCACGGCGGGGCCCTGTTCAGCGGTGCACTTCTGCACGGCGGGCCCTGTTCAGCGGTGCTCTTCTGCACGGCGGGGCCCTGTTCAGCGGTGCTCGAGACGGCGGGGCCCAGTTCAGCGGTGCTCTTCTGCACGGCGGGGCCCTGTTCAGCGGTGCTCTTCTGCACGGCGGGGCCCTGTTCAGCGGTGCTCTTCTGCACGGCGGGGCCCTGTTCAGCGGTGCTCTTCTGCACGGCGGGCCCTGTTCAGCGGTGCTGTTCTGCACGGCGGGGCCCTGTTCAGCGGTGCTTGTCCAGTAATTCAAGGGAGCCAGACCTGGCCTGGACTCCCTGCTCAGTCGCCCTCCGACCGTGCAGTTGCAGGACCCTTCGGTGACGGAGTCCTGGGCCCTTTGGTGTCCTCCCTTACAGCCGGGATGGGGCTTGTGGGGCCCTCCTGCTCCGCGCTCCTGCTGGCTGACTTCTCCGCCCTGCTGCCCTTTCGCTCCTTAGAAGACGCTCTCTGGCCCTTGCCTCCCCTGGATGTTGTGGCAGGTGAAGTGGCCGAACTTTGGTCCTTGGGGGCAGCCGTGTCAGTCCTCTCACGGCAGCCCTTGACTTTCCGGGTCCTCTTGCCTGGGGGGGGGGCTGGCTGTCCCCTTGCTGCTGATAGAAGTGTCACTGCTGCCAAAGGGTGGACTCCAGAACCCATGCACCACAGTGACACTCGAAGCTTGGCTGGTGGTGGCTGAGGTGCTCTTGGGACTCTTAGCAGATGGAGGGGGTGGGTCAGGGGAGGGAAAGAGGTTAAGATTGGAGAGGTAAACTTTTTTAGGACCAAGGTAAAGGGTGGGAGTAGTGGTGATGGGAGTTGAGGAAGAGGATGTGGTTGTAGGAGAGTCAGGTGTGCTGTCTTTGGGTGCAGGTGATTGTGACGTAGGCTGTCGTGAGGTGGATGGCTGTTGGGTGGGTGGCTGCCTGCGTTTGTGTGTCTTGGAAGAGGGGGTGACAGACACAGTGGGAGAGGACACAGGGGACGTGTAAATGGCAGTGGGGGTGGTGACTGCACGTGTGCGGACTGTACTGTAGGGTGTGGTGGTGATGGAAGCACTGGCTGATGGTGGTGTGCATGCAGGTGTGAGTGTAGACGTCACAGGGAGGGAGGAGGGAGACGAGGAGGAGGGGGACACAGAGGTGGTAGTGACTGTTGGCATGTCTGCATCTGGGTGTTGCTTGGGTGAGTGTTTGTGGGATCTGTGGTGCTTGTGTCTGGATGAGCTGACCTTGGGTGTTGACGTGTGTGCAGGCTGGTCTGATGGTGTGGATGGGATAGGCTGAGGAACAGGAGACAGAGACAGGGTGGAGGCAGTTAGAAGAGGGAGGCTGGAAACAGGGACAATGGCTGCCGTCAGTGCTGAGGTCAGAGCATTGAACGATCGTTGATGGGCAGCCTGACCCGAATGAATGCCCTCCAGGAATGCATTGCTCCGATGCACCTCCCTTTCTACCCCCTGGATGGCATTCAAAAGGGTAGTCTGCCCAACAATGATGGTCTGAAGGAGGTCAATGACCTCCTCACTGAGGGCAGCAGGGGTAACAGGGGCAGGGGCTGAGGTGCCTGGGGCGAAGGAGACGCCCGCCTTCTTGGGCGAGCGGGCACGGAGCGTAGGCTGAGGGGCTGCTGGGAGGGCGGGGCTGGTGCGCTGGGTGGCGGCTGTACCTGTAGAGCGGGGGGCCCGGATGTTGCCGCCACCGCTAGGGTGCTCCCATCTGAGGACGTGTCGGTGTCGCTGGTGTCACCACCGTTCCCCGTTGTGGTGCTCCCCTCGCCCTCCGTATCACTGGTGCCCTCGGTGTCTGTACCACGGCCCACCGGGGCCTTGTGACTTGCAGCTCCCTCGTGCTCCGATGCCAAATCTCCGCCGCCTGATGATGCTAATGCACACATGCACAAGAAGATAAAGAAAAAGGGTGGGGGGAGAAATAAAAACAGGTTGAGTGCATGCATTGTCAACACCGTTGGCGGAGAGGACAGACACAGGAGCCTCATGCACTAAGCCGTGCAATCGGGGTACACTACTCAGTACTTCTGACTAGGTCAACAGGTCTAGGGACAACAAACGCGCACATGGGTGATGCAGGACCATGGATAGCTGTACTTGGCACCCTACAGAGGTGGGGGGCAGGGGCACAGGGCATGCCTAAAGGAGAGGGCTACACTACAGAAAGCGCCCTGGCCTAATGACACCCACAACCCTCCTCCCCCACCCAGACGCCTCCACTGCGCATAAAGATAGCAGAATGTGCTGATACTCACCCCCTTGTGTCTGCTGTGATGTCCTCAAGCGCCCATCCAAATCAGGGTAGGCCACCGCCAGGATCCGGGACATCAGGGGGGTAAGGGTACGACTGGCACCCCTCCTAGGTTGGGAGGCCATCCCCAGCAGTGACTCGGCGGTCTTCCTGGTTCCGCGGCGGATGTCCTCCCACCTCTTGCGGCAGTGGGTGCCCCGTCTGATGTGGACCCCCAGGGCCCGGACTTCCTTGGCGATGGCACGCCAAATGTCGACTTTCTGATGGGCGCTGACCTAGTTGACATGTACAGGGTGGGAAATGAAATTCCATCATTTTTCTGCATGTTAGATGTGAATGCCCCCCCCTCCCCAACTTTGCCATGTGGCACATGCTCTCATCTGTCGTGCGCTGCACTCCTCATTCGCTCCCCACCCCACCAACTTACATCCACCCCACTCCACACAGGCATAGCCCATTCAATGTGCACCCAGTGTACTTACCTGTTGGTCTGGAGGACCGTAGAGTAACGCATACTGGGGGAGGACCCCATCCACAAGTTTCTCCAACTCTTCAGACGTGAAGGCAGGGGCCCTTTCCCCAGTCGCAGCAGCCATAGTCACTTCCAGACCGAGGTCACAGCAGCACTTGCAGTATAGGTCCTCTCCTGTGGAAGATCAGGTCTCGAGTGATTAATCATGTAGAAAATGGCGGTCACGCCCGCGGCGGTACGTACCGCGGCGGTGCGTAGCGCGACCGCCGGCGCACATCCTCATTGGCTCCTGAAACCCATAGGGTTCAATGTTAACCAATGCGGCTTCGTACAGCGGTCTTCGACCACCTACCGCCACGGTGTGCCACGCCAGCGCATTGACCTCACATCCCATTTCAAGGGCCCACATGGCTTAATTTCAACTGCGTCACACAGGCCTAGGCCTTGCATTGCCACACATACACGCCTTTCAATACATAGATAACTGTGTGCTATGCAAGCTGTGGTGAACGTACCTGTGATTTGCTTGACTCCATACTCCATGTTGTCCTTCCTAGGCACCGTCCGCTGGGACTTGCGAGGAGAAGGATGAATCCTTGCGTGTACCGACCGCTGGTGGACCTGTCGACAATGGAAGAACGCCATATTATACTACGATACTGACTTGACCGAGCCACTATACATGAACTGTGTGCCCAGCTGGAGCCAGCCCTGATGTCCCCCATCCGCCAACCCACAGGGATTCCCCCTTTGGTGCAGGTTCTGTCAGTACTCCATTTCCTTGCAAGTGGATCATTCCAAACAACAGTGGCCATGTCATCTGGGATGTCTCAGCCTATGTTTTCTAAGATTTTGTCAAGAGTGTTGTCTGCCCTGCTGAAACACATGCGGAGCTACATTGTATTCCCTGAGGAGGATGATTTGGCCACTGTGAAGGGTGATTTCTATGCCCTTGGACATATCCCCAACATCATTGGTGCCATTGATGGGACCCATGTGGCTTTAGTCCCCCCAAAAGACGATGAGCAGGTGTACAGAAACAGGAAAAATTACCATTCTATGAATGTGCAGGTGGTCTGTTTGGCAGACCAGTACATCTCCCATGTAAATGCCAAGTTCCCTGGGTCAGTGCATGACGCGTATGTTATGCGAAATAGCAGCATCCCTTATGTGATGGAACAGCTACAGAGACAACGTGTGTGGCTAATAGGTGACTCTGGTTACCCCAACCTGCCTTGGCCATTCCAGTGAGGAATCCCCGGACCAGGGCAGAGGAACGGTACAATGAGGCCCATGGGCGAACTAGGAGGATCATAGAAAGAACCTTTGGGCTCCTGAAGGCCAGGTTTAGGTGCCTGCATATGACAGGTGGATCCCTGATGTACTCACCAAAGAAGGTGTGCCAGATCATCGTGGCCTGCTGTATGCTTCACAATCTGGCATTGCGACGTCAGGTGCCTTTCCTGCAGGAGGATGGTCCAGATGGTGGTGTTGTAGCAGCTGTGGAGCCTGTGGAGAGTGAAGAGGAGGAAGACGACGGGGACGACACAGACAACATGGACACAGTTATCCAACAGTATTTTCAGTAGCACACAGGTAAGAATCACCCACGCCATTTCACATTTCCTGCAAGCCTCATGCATCTTTTCTTTGTGTATTTCCCCCCAGTTCTTTTAAACTGATGTTTGATTTTCCCTTCCCTTTTCAGTGCTGTATGACCCACTGCGTGACTTCTGCTTGGTTAGCCCATGGACTAATGCTTATTGACATCGGTGTGTTTTCATCACAAAGTTAACTGTACATTATTGATCAGTAATGTGTCATACATTTGTAAAATATACAGGCTGACTCCTGAATGATTTCAGTGCAATGAGTGATTTATTTTTAGTGCTAGATATTGGTACATGATATTAAAACGGTGATGGGTGAGGGTGGAGTTATGTCCATGGCAGAGTCCAGTTCTCAGTTTCACAGGTGCATTGTCCATATGCCTGTGGAAGGATGGAGCAGGGGCAGTTCAAGGTTGGACAGGGTGACAATGTGGGACAGTGGGATGACATCAGGGGGTATCTTATGCTGGCAGGTGTCTTGGCATCCTACTCTGTCTTCCTGTGAGATCTCAGGTTCCTCTTGCGGGGTGGTTGTTCTTCAGCAGGAGGTGGGGTTCTGGTGGCCTGTCGTTGTGGTGGGGCCTCCTGTCCACTAGCGCCGGCGGAGGTGGTAGGCTGTTCGTAGTCCTGGCTTGTGACAGGGGCCCTTTGTGGTGCCACATGGTCCCGCAATGTGGTTTCTATCCGGTTGAGGGCCTGGACTATGGTCCCCATAGCGGTACCGATGTTCCTGAGTTCATTGCTGAACCCCATGTAGCGTTCCTCCTGCTGTGCCTGGATCTCGGTGAACCTGGCCAGTACCGTCGCCATCGTCTCTTGGGAGTGGTGGTATGCTCCCATGATGGTGGTGAGGGCCTCTTGGAGAGTGGGTTCCCTGGGCCTGTCCTCCCCCCCCTGTCGCACAGCAGCCCTCCCAGTTGCCCTGTTTCCCCGGGCCTCTGTCCCCTTGACGGTGTGCCCACTACCACTGCCCCCAGGTCCCTGTTGTTGTTGGGGTGTTGGGTCAGCCTGGGTGCCCTGTAGTGGCGGACACACCGCTGATTGACGCGTCCTGGAGACAGAGGCATGGGCCCGCTGGGTGGGAGCTGTGCTGGTGTTCCCAGAGGGGGTTGGGTCTGCTGTGGCCTGTGTCTGTGTGTGGGGAACCGACTGTCCAGAGGGCTGGTCATCAGGTTCTAGGTCGACAGAGCTGCTGTCCTCACTGGGTGCCTGTTCTGGGGGTGGGATGGACAAATCTGGACCCTCCGTGGCGGTGTGTTGGCGTTCGGGCCCTGCAGGGGTAAAATAGTATGGTTATTGTTTTTGTGTGTACCATGGCGTGCATTTTGAGTGCCCTTGTCCCCCAGTGCTGGCATTCCCTTGTGGGAGGTGTTGTGAGGGTGGTTGGGGGGGGGAGGGTGTATGGGTATGTGCAATGGTCATGCTTTGGTGATGGCTGTCTATGGTTTGTGTTGGCATTCAGGGGTTGGTGTTGTTTAGGGTGGGTTGTGCTGGTGAGACATTGGCAGGGAGGATGTGTGCTGGGGGGGTTGAGATTGGGGGTGAGGGTGGGGGTGTGGGTTGGCATGCTGGTGGTTGGGGGGGGTGAAGTAGTTGGGATTCGACTTACCAGAGTCCATTCCTCCGTGTACTCCAGCGAGGCCATCAGGATGCAGGATGTTTACTACCTCTTGCTCCCATGCTGTGAATTGGGGTGGAGTGGGTGGGGGTCCGCCGCCAGTCTTCTGCACAGCGATGTTGTGTCGCGACACCATCGAGCGCACCTTCCCCCGCAGGTCGTTCCATCGCTTTCGGATATCTTCCCGATTTCTGGGATGCTGTCCCACAGCGTTGACCCTGTCTACGATCCTTTGCCATAGCTCAGCCTTCCTTGCTATAGTGGTGTGCTGCACCTGTGTGCCGAAGAGCTGGGGCTCTACCCTTATAATTTCCTCCACCATGACCCTGAGTTCTTGGTCCGAGAACCTGGGGTGTCTTTGGGGTGCCATGGGGTGGTGTGGATGAGGTGTGAGGTGGTGTTTGTGGTGATGTGCGTGGTGATGTGTGCGTAGATGTGGTGTGGGTGATGATGTTGTGTTCCTGTGTGTGTTGTGCTTTGCGTTCCCTGTGCTCTCTCTCAGTGTATTGTGCCTTCTCTCTGATCTTTGTGGTTGTAGGGGTTTGTGGGTGAAGTGGGTGTGTGTTTTATAGTTAATTGGGTGTGTGGGAGTGTTGTGTGTCTGTGTATCAGGTGTGTGTATTTCAATTTGTCCAATGTGGCTGTGTTTTGGAGCTGTGTGTGTATTTTGAGCGCGGCGGTGTGTACCGCCAATGGAATACCGCGGTTGAAAGACCGCCGCGTGGATTCGTGGGTCAGAATGGCATGGGCGTGTTTGTGTTGGCGTGGCGGTGGAGGTTTGGTCATCTCCAGTTTATCGCTGCCCGCTGATGAGGCGGCCTTCCGTGGATGTCGGGTTTTTGGCGGTTTCACAGTTGGTGGTCAGAATGACCGTGGCGGTTTACCGCGGCCGCGGCCGCGGCGGTAGAATGGCGGACTTCTGACCGGCAGTAAGGGCCTTTTACCGCCGAGGTCAGAATCACCCCCAAAGTCTTTGAAGAATCCCAGTTTAAAGGGAACAGAGGTAATGAAAGGTTTCAGGAGCTTCTAACTTATTTGCCAATCCATTGATGTTCCATGAGCATAACTCTTGAACCCGTTCCGGGTAAGCAATTGACTTGGTGTTTTGTCATCTTAGACATCTGGTCGAGTTAAGAGCTCCCAACAGCCAACCCCAATTGGCTGCCTATTCAGGCCCTAAAAGAGGGTTTGGGAGGAGTAGGTTTCGGTTTTGGAGGGGTAGGCTGGGATTTGGAAGGGAATTTGGAAGGGGTGGGTTGGGATGTGGAAGGGATGGGTTGGAGTGTGGAAGTGGTGGAAAGACGTTTGGCGAGGCGTGGTTTGGGATGTTGAAAGGGCCAGGGCAAAAGAAAGATCTTCCTGTAGAAAATGGGTATGGTGGTTGGCAGGGAGTTTGGGTTGGGAGGTAGAGGGAACGGAAGTGTCTGATATACATATGTCTGTTGAAGGTGCGGGTATGTATGGGTCTGGTGTATGTGCTATATGTTTGCTTTGTGTTTTTTACTGAGTGTCTGTTGTGTGGGTGAGTGTGGGAGTTTGTGTTCAGTATGTGTGTGTGTGGATGTGCCTGTTGTGGAGGTGGTGTGTGTGCTGTGGTATCTGTGGTTGTGCTGGTGCATGTGTGTGTGTTGTGGTGGGTGTGGTAACTGCAGGTGTGCTGTGGTGTGTGTGGGTGTTTGTGCTGTGGTAGGTGTGCTGCCTGCAGGTGTGCTGGTGGTGATGTCTGTGCCATGGTAGGTGTGGTGACTGCAAGTATGTTTGTGATTGTGATGGTGGTGAGGTGCGTGAGGTCAGTATGTGTGTGTATGTGTCTGTGTTTTTTGCCGTGCTTGTGTGTTTGTGGGGATGTGATGCTTGTGTGTGCATGTAAAGGTGGGTGTGTACTCTTGAGTGGGCTAGGTAGAGGGACATCGGATGGGGAAGAGGAGGGAGTTGGGGCAGGATTTTGGGATAGGTGAGAGGCTGCAGTCAGTGAGGAGGCCAGACACTGGAATTACCACTGTAGGACAGAGAGAGTACTGTGAATGCTATCTAACTAAGCTAGCATCCTGGTTTTCTGACCACCCAGCCTCTGGATGGCCTTCAGTAGTGCATTCCGACCTACAGCGCTAGTCCGGAAAGGATCTACAGCTTCCTCTTTAAAAACAGCCTGGGACACCAGGATGGAGGGAGGTGCCTGCAGCAAAGGTGATGCCACACCTTTTAGGTGGGATGGCTACAACCAACTGGGGGGGAGCAAGCGGAAGGGTGGAGATCAGAACATGGGTGGTGGACGACGATGAAGGTACAACAGTTGCGCCAGTGTACACCCACCACTCTTCATGGGAGGCCTTCAAAGAAGATGTTGAGTCACTGGTGGCCTCCGTGACGGTCCCCTCACCCTCCTTGCCACTGGGACCCTTACTGTCTGTGGTGCCCACACCTGAGCCACAGTAGCCAGCTTCCTCCCTGCCGACGTGGCTGCTGTCACCTTCACCTTGCCCAGGTAAGAGCAAATACAATTGAACATGAACTTTAATCACACAACATTTGCTAAAAGTCTAGAAATTCCACAATTAAGCTCCTATATCATGTATGCCTTTGTCTCTTATCCACTTCTAGTTCTCTCAATGACAGAGGGCTTAAAAAACATGAGTAATCACATAAACCTTGAGACATTTCAAAGACATTTCGAACCCACAGAGCTAAAATATCTTCTTAGTTCCAAAACAGTAATGTTTTGGGCCAGATATTGACTTCCAAGGTTGGATACATCAACATCTGTTTGATATAACCTTCCATCTGCAAATGTTCCTTTAAGTATCACATTTCTTACCATCATTTATTTCCCATCTGAACAGTACAAAGGACACTTCAATGTTTGTGGTACATGTAACTCTTTAACCAATGTGGAAACATTCCTATCCTTTGCAATTAATACGGCTTGGCATACAAGTACATGTTGTGTGACACAGACTGGCATACATTGCACATTTGTGAATGACTAGAGCTTTATGACAATCTGCTACTGTCTACATGAACTCAGTAGAATTTTGCTGTGAGCACAGGTTTCAAGCATATTTCAGATACGGGATGATGCCACTGTACATGCATCTATTCTTTTTGATGCAGATGCTCATTATCGTAGTGTCACAGCACCAACTTACCAATGTTAAGTCTGATACATCAACTGTATCATAATGGCACACTTTTCCATGTCCCCAGTAATAGGGCCTACATTACCTGTTCTCATTTGTGATGGCGCATCACAGCTTACCCAATCCACAAATGGGGCATGTTTGGTCCAACTACCTCTCAATACATAGAGAAAAATGCAGGTACCCCTTTGTTCCCATGCAGCCATGTGTCTGCTCAAAACATACTTGGCTTGTGAGGAGGAATTTAACGGCACATTTTAACACAAAAAATGCACTAAACATAGCATTACACACTGTCTGATGAACTTACACCTCAAGAAATCCTCCTGTTCGCTGGATGTGTGTCAACCGTCATGTTGATGCCATACAACAATGCTGGAAATAAAAAAGGTTAAACAATGAAAATACGTACAGATAATGGCTTACCTCCTTGATGCTGCTGTTGGGCCCTCAACTGCCCATCAAGCTCTGGGTAGGCCACCCAGCGGGCATTAGAGGTGTCAGGGTGTGGTGCACCCGCTTGGATCATTGGGAGGAACGTTGCTGCTGCCTTGGTGTCGCAGTGCATCCAAGAACCAGCTTAAATCCACCTACAGTATGGGAAGACCACTACAATCAGTTATTGATAGTTAGCACATCAATATATTGTGTCAATGAAGTCAATGTGCAACACCCTAGTAGGCCCCGTTGTTCTGGGGATAGCCAACAACATGACCTTGAGAGTAGGTTTGGGTGAATGTAATTGCCAGACAAATCATTTGTTTAAATATATTGTCACGGTCGGATCATGTTGGATATAAACCAGTTGCTCTGAAGTTGTGCTATCATGTTGTCTTTGGCTGTGTGTGCTGGTAAGTGTAACCTTGGTAAAGCTACGTTGACTAAGCTCTGCAGCATGACAGGTTTCATGTTGCCGACCTCATATACCTGTGGGCATGTGTCGTATATGAGGTCATGTTCAGTCTGCATGCAGCATCTGGCTACCTATTGCTCCTGTTCTTCAGGCAATGCTGTTTCCTGCAACTCCCTCAAGTACAATCCTGTGGTTTCCATGTAAGGCTTGTCCTGAGGGGGTTCTGCCTCTGATGCCTGTTGTAAGGGGAGTACATGTGCCTCCTTAGCCGTACCATAAACTGCATTTTTGCAGATTGGTCGGATAATAGATTTCCCCGGTATACAAAATCCTTGCCCCTGATATGAGCAGCGCATTTTACCATGGCCTCGCATTTAGCCAGGGTCAGCACATTGATTAGTAACTGTAGGAGGTTGCAGTGTGCAACAGGTGTGCCATCTGACTTCAGAAACCCTCGCCTAACATAGACTGAATCTAAGTAATTAGTCACCGTCTTTTCTAAGCTTTGGGTGAGGGCTTTGATTAATGCTGTTGGCTCTGCTTCCTGTGTTGAGAGGTGGGGGAGGAGATTTAGCTGCGGGTGACCTGCAGCTTTTCTGAGGGCGCATGTCTACAGGTCATTACTACTACTGTCCCAATGTGTCTTACCCTGGTCTCTAAATCTATCATGGAGTAACTGTTGATGAACAGTGCCTCACTATCTAGGAGGTGATCCTCTGTCTGGCTGATTCCTACCTTTAGTGATGACCTAGAGAGAATCAGTTCAGAGCCGAAAACCCATTGCGTAGTCAGTGTGCTCTTGTGGATGACCGCAAACACTGAGGCCCATATTTATACTTTTTTAGCGCCGCATGTGCGTCATTTTTTGACGCAAAAGCGGCACAAACTTACAAAATACAATTGTATTTTGAAAGTTTGCGCCGCTTTTAGGTAAAAAAGCGACGCACATGCGGCGCTAAAAATGCATAAATATGGTCCTGAATGTTCTGCATATGGTTTTAGCTGTGCCCCCATCACAATGAAGGTTTTTTTTGTTGACAGCAAAGGCTGCTGCTGCTAGCGCCTGCACACATGGGAAATTACCCTGCGTGGCTGAAGCCCTCATTATGAGTCTGGTGGTCCTAGGACCACCAGACTTGCAGTGGTGGTCAGACTGCTGCCAGTGTTCCGAAAGCCACATTATGACCGTGGGGAAAGCGACACGGTCCAACCGCCGGCAGCACCACTTTTTCACCGGCCGACGACCTGGTGGTCCTGGCAGTCTTAACCCATAAGGGCAGCGCTTCCCTGGGGATTACAACTCCTGTGTCTGCCAGCTTTTGCATGGCGGTTTCACCACCATGCAAAGGCTGGCAGAGAGGGGGTGCTGGGGACCCCATGGGCAGCCCGTTGCGCTTTTCACTGCCTAAATTACAGGAACTGAAAAGCGTAATGGGTGCTGTCGCACCCGACACACTGCAACATTGGCAACAGCTTGATTATGAGCCGGTGCCAGTGTTGTGGGTAGTTTCCTGTTGGCCCAGGGGGAAACCCATATTAGGGCCAGCGGACAGAAGTCCGAACTGGTTGTCTTTCAACTTAACACGTTTGGCAGGCGGCCTCCGCCGGCCAAACTTGTAATGAGCCCACTGTAGTACGCAAGAGGTTTGTGCCCTGGGGGATATAATTGTGTTTGGACTGCTGACATGACTCGCTGTGGCTGAATAATAAGAATTCCTTCTTATAATATGGTGTTCCGAACATGGGAGAGTGTGTAATCTCTGTTTTGATGTTGAAGAAAGGAGTGTGCATCTTAGGCACCCAGGCTAGTTTCTCGTGGCCAGCTTTCACATTTTTTATGGCCTAGAGTCATGTTGATGCTATACAACAGGGCGGAAGACCAAACTGGTTGTCTTCCAACTTAACACATTTGGCAGGTGGCCTCCGCCGCCTCCCAAACTTGTAATGAGCCCATAGTAGTACGCAAGAGGTTTGTGCCCTAGGGGATATTATTGTGTTAGGACTGCTGACATGACTCGCCCGGCGCTGTGGCTGAATAATAAGAATTCCTTCTTATAATCTGGTGTTCCTAACATAGGAGAGTGTGTAATCTCTGTTTTGAGGTTGAAGAAAGGAGTGTGCATCTTAGGCACCCAGGCTAGTTTCTCGTGGCCAGCTTTCACCTTTTCTATGGCCTAGAGTCGGGGGTAACGAGTGTGCTGCAGTCAAAGACCCTTTGCCAAATGTAGTTGCGTAGCCCTAAAAACATTTGCACACCCTTTTTCGTTTTTGGTGGTGGCATAGCCTGATAGAATCTGCACACTCTGATATGATCCACTGATGGGCTGCCGATACCAGCTGACCCAGATACCTGACCTCCTGTTATACATACTGCATCTTCCCTTTCTCTACTTTGTACCCTCTCTCGGAAAGTGCAGTCAGGAGGGCTATCATGTCCTGATGACATAGGTCCTTGGAGGCACTGCATATCAATATATCATCAGCATACAACATCAAGGGTGTTATCCGATCAGAAGTTAGTGAGGTACTTCCTCTGTATTCGATTGGAGATACTTGGGTATTCACAGCTCCCTTGCGGAAGTCTCCGGCTTAGGAGGTGAACCCTTCAGAAAGTGAAACGCAGTCAGGTACTGACTGGCAAGGTACAACAGAATACTTAAGAATGCATTCTTGATGTCTATCAGACAGAAAGAGAGGGCTTCAGCAGGTATGTTGGTTAGTATGATTGAGGGGTGTGGCACAACGGGGAATACCTGAACAACAATGCCATTAAGAGGGCACAGGTCCTGCACTAGGCGCCAGGTCCTTCCCTCACTCTTTTTGACTGGGAAGATCTGTGTATTGCAGGGGGAGACCCCTATGTGGAGGACGCCTTGATCGACTAGTGTTTGAATTGTGGTGCTATAACCTCACCAACTTCCAAGGAGAGAGGGTACTGACGCACCCGGAGAAGGATGGCCCCTGTTCGCAAAATGCAAGAGGCATTTGGCAAAAAAGGAAGGGTTCACTTAATTAACCATTACGGCTGGGAAAGCAGTTACAGAACTGGGTTTTGAGGACTGTCTCTCGGTATACAATCGATCTGAGTGGTGTTTTATACTTTTGTTTGGGCACAATAAAACAATTATAACAATCTGTTCTGGGGAAAGAATGTGACCAGTTGTCATGGAGTCATAAACAAGGGTCTGATAACATAAGCAGGAGGGCCTGGACCTTTAGTGGACACAATGTGGGCCAGTTAGTAATGTGTTCAGATGTACAGCCTGAGGAGCGGAGGTCGCTGCATGTGTGCTGTGTTCTGATCAGGTAGTTGTTCCAAACTACATGTGGTGTCTAACTGTATGGTGTTTTTTGGAATGCACACACCTCTCTGGCCTTTTGTGTTTTATAGGGGCCAATCTCCTAGGATCATTGTGGTGTTGCTGAGCTTATCTGTGATGTTTGATCTAAGTTTCCGGTTTGCATGTTTGTCTCTCAGCTACGTGTGATTCCACCTGTGACCTGTCTCTCCGTAACCACAGGCCCACTTCTGAGAGCCTGCATGACCATGTACCCACATGCCAAGGTTGATGTAGAGTTCATAACAGGGCATTCTAATAATTGTGATGCAGCTTCATTCTTATATATGAATGTTTACGTTGTGTGCATCCATGTCGACTATTCCAATATTAACACTCTGATTTTGTCAAGGACTTGTCACTTAAATATGAATGCGACCAACAAATTAGAGTTTTGAGTTGTTTTGTTTGAATGAAGTGGGTAACACATTACCTCGGTGTCAAATCTATTTTTTCTTTTCAACTAATTGTTCAATGGATTTGACACGTTGATGGAAGAAGAAAAATATTAAAACTCAAATGCCACAATAAATACAACTGCAGTCTTGGAGTCTGTATGTTTGTGATTTAGTTCACATGCACCAATGAACTGAAAGGTGTTTAAAACAATGCACAAAAGCCAAAAAAGGAGTCTATCATGATGGGTGGAAGTATAGTAGTATTGGCCAAATGGTCTGGAGTCCAATGTACAAAATACAGCTGTCCTCAAAAAAGGGAAACGTGTCCATGAAATATTGTACAGAGTGAACGGTAGACACACACTGGAGGAAATTATGATTTGCGTCTCTTAGAGGTGGTGATGGAGGTCTTGCCATCCTCTCCTGGTGGTCCGGATAACCTTCTCCTCTAAAGAAGAGGGGGGACAGGGGTGCAGGGACTGAGGTAGAAGGAGCAGGCTCCTCATGTGGCAGGGCCCCCCTGTCTGTGTCTGCTATTGGTATACTTTGGCCAGATGTAAAGAGACCACAGACAGGGGCAGGTGGTATGGGAAAAGGCTTGTACACATGGCGATAAATGTCAAAAGGCACCCCTGTAAGGGAACTCATTTTGTTGTTATGATTTCTTATTTCTGACATGAGCTCTGTCTGCACTCCCTTGATCTCCTGGAGCTCAGTTGCGACCTGACCCATCACATCTTGGGGCTGTTCTACTACGTCCAAGACTCGTTACTTGTGGTCTGGGTCAGAATGACACCAGTGGCCTCAATCTGCTGGCCCACAGATTCTCTCCCACGACCCCCTACCCCAACTACCCTGTGCCCTGGAGGCAGTGCACTGAGTCCTAGAGAAATTGGAGGCGGTGTTGGTGTGTTCTCAACAGGACTGGGGGGCACAAGATGTGTGTTGAACTCCTCTGGACACAGGAAGTGGAGGTATCCATTGACTGAGATGTTATTTTAGCTGGGCTGGAAGGTATAGGTGTGGGCCAAGAGAGACTCACTGGAGCTGTCTGCCCAGACAGGCCAGATGGGCCGGGCCACTCTCCATCATCCGGACTTTCAGGAGTGGTGTCTTCCCTGAAGGCCTGATCATGGGCAGGAGTGGAGGTGTCTTAAGTACCAGACGGTGGTCCACTGGCCCTGGGTGTTGGGCCTGAAAAAAATGCAGACAATATAAATTAAAATCTTGTTTGTATCTCAAATGTTTCTTTAGCTACAATTGAAGCAACCTAAAACGTAAAATCAAACTGCTATAATGATGAGGCCTTTCTGTGATTTTCATAGTTTTTCAAATACAGGCTCATTTACACATGTGCAAACTCAAGTGATGATGTTGTAGAGATGTCCTGAAATGCAAAATGCTATTTGTTAAGGGTGCATTACATGTAGCAGACATTCAACTCAACACAGTAGTGGGTAGATTACAGTACTTGACCATTCCAAGGCCTAGCAGACTAAAACATTTTTTTACAAACTGTAGTTTAACTTTACAGAAAACTAGAATTGGTCATCAAATGGACGGTGAAAAATGATTTGTTTGTGGATACTACTTCTATTCAGTTTGCCACATAACATGGTAGCAAATCTTGTATTCAATATACTCTGAATTATGTGAGCAATTAGATCAATTCAATGTAGCAATAAGAAGGTGTCACTGGATTTGATCAACACAAGTGGCATTTTCATATTTAGCATTACATAGTGCCTATTAAATACCCAGGTATTTTTGATATGTGTTCACATATGGATGTAAAGAAAGGTAGATCAACATTACATTGCACTATTGTGTCACAGATACAAAAAACAGGACATCATGGTAGTTGTAGTCATCTACTAACACCATAGACAACAGTTGTTATAAAATGAGTCACACATATCTATTTCAATACCTTTAGTGGAGATGAACACACATTTACAACTTGAACATGTATATGGGTATGATAAAAGTAAGTTAAAATACCACTTACAAGCATTATGAGGGTCATTCTGACCCTGGCGGGTGGCGGGAACCGCCAAATGGCTGCTCCGCGGTCAGAAGACCACGGATGCCATTCTGGCTTTCCCGCTGGGCCGGCGGGCGACCGCCAAAAGATCGCCTGCCGGCCCAGCGGGAAAGGTCCTGCAACAATGAAGCCGGCTCCGAATGGAGCCGGCGTAGTTGCAGGGGTGCGAAGGGTGCAGTTGCATCCGTCGCGATTTTCACTGTCTGCAGTGCAGACAGTGAAAATCCTTGTGGGGCCCTGTTAGGGGGCCCCTGCACTGACATGCCAGTGGCATGGGCAGTGCAGGGGCCCCAAGGGGCCCCACGACACCCGTTCCCGCCACACCGCCAGAAACAGGCTGGCGGGAAGGGGGTCGGAATCCCCATGGCGGCGCTTCTCCGGGCCAGGGGAAATCCAGCGGGAAACCGCTGGATCCCCTTTTCTGACCGCGGCTTTACAGCCCCGGTCAGAATGGCCCTGGAAGCACCGCCAAGCCTGTTGGCGGTGCTTCCGCGTCCCTCCAGGCCCTATATCTTCATAAGCAAATGGATGAAGTTTTGGTTTTTTTTTTGGAGTATTACAATCTACAGTGAGGAAAAGCAAGAGACTAGGGAAATGCAAAGAATGACATCATATTGCACATAGTTAAAAAGAGAGATACAACCATGAAGCTAGTAATTGGGATGAAAAATATATTTTGTGGAGTGAAGTTTAGATTTATCTGTTTTGATCTGTTTAGATAAGGGTGTTAAACCTTTCTCAACTACTAAGTTAGGGGCAGAACTCCATTAGTGATTTTTGAGACATTGCTAAGTGTAACTTACCATTCTCCACACCATCAGGAATTCCATTCAAGCCTTCGGAACGTTGGATCTGCAAGGCCTTCTCCTCCAAGGGAAAGAGTTGTAATTCGGGGCTGGGAGAATTACCACCAGTCCGCTGGGCCTCCAGATGAAGCTTGGAGGCCAGGGAACGTACCCTCCCCTGCAGGCAATTCCACCTCCTCCTAATTTCCTCTTGTGTGTACCAATTGTTAGCTACAGGATTCACTCTCTCAATTATTCTGGCCCACATTTGCCTTTTCTTGCATATGGTTGAATTTTGTACTTGTGCTCCAAACAATTGTTGCTTTAATACAATGATTTCATCCATCATGACATACAACTCTCCCTTTGTGAAATATGGATTTCGCGATGTCAGGACGGCGATGGAGTACTATTCACCAGCATTGAAGTCCGCCGTGCCGGCGGTGGGATGCAGCTAGCCATAGATCTAAATACAGCAAGTGGAAGACCGTCAGCTTGACGGAGAACTTGGGACCACCGCAATGGTAGATTGTCGGTATTACCTCCAAGAACTAAATCAGTCCATTATTATTTTGCAAATCTTGGGAATCTACACAGACACATTTTACCAAACATTGTCATTGTCATTGTGAATTATTGTAACAAAAAACTAGTGCCCAAAAAGATTAAGGATTAATAATGAAAATAGTAACTAAAAACACAGAGGGAGAGAAAAAAAAAAAAAAAAACAGGATCCTGTGTGGCAACTCCTGCATCAATATGCTGGTCTGCAGTGTCATGACAAAGGATTGTGGTCTGCAATGTAGTTTCTTTTTATATTCTGTTTTACAGGTGTTCACAATTGTCCAATAAACTGCAGGTGTGGGCTGCTGGCATCCAACCAATGGCCACAACCATAGTACAATACTGAACGGGTCCCCTGATGGACTCCCCCTTTTTATGTGACCACCACTGGTACACCACCAGCACTGCTGTGTTATCTAAATATGGTCAGCAGGATCCCGCTGTCAGGACAGCAATGGAGTACTATTCACCAGCATTGGAGTCCACCATGCCGGCGGTGGGACACAGCTAACATGACTGTTTGTACTATGGGGATGGCAGTTGAGCTGCCATAGATCTAAGTACAGCAGGTGGAAGACCCTCAGCTGGACTGAGCACTTGGGACCACTGCGGTGGTAGATTGTTGGTATTACCACCAAGATCTAAATCAGTCCATTATTATTTTGCATTTCTAGGGAATCTACACACACACACACACTTTTTACCAAAAGTTACCAAAATCCAGTGGGAAAGATAGTCCCTAATAAGACAAATGCATGTTAGGAAAACAGACGTATTCAGTTGAACTTTGAATCATCAAACATTATCTTTATCATTTATTTTAAGAGACCAGGAAGAAACCATTGAAAGCAGCTACAGACTGAAGGACAGGGTTAGTGGAGAACATTATTTCTTCTTTTTTCTATTTCCCTTTTACCCTGAGTACTGTTACAGTGCAAGTCTCCTGTCAGAGCTTGATTAGAGTCAGTGGTTGAGTAGTCTATGGAAATAGCATCTAGATCACTTCTTGCTCCTTAAGGATTGCACAACCTGAAGATCAAACTAAAGAGGAGGTTAGAGCCAAGTGTTACAATAACCCTTATATAGAATGTTAACACACATTTAGTGAAGAAGACATTCTGAAGAGATCTTAATAAAATGAATGTTAAGTTGTCGCTGATAGAAGTATAAAAGAACAATTAAGGGGTTATTCCAACTTTGGAGGAGTGTTAATCCGTCCCAAAAGTGACGGTAAAGTGACGGATATACCACCAGCCGTATTACGAGTTCCATAGGATATAATGGACTCGTAATACGGCTGGTGGTAAATCCATCACTTTTCCGTCACTTTTGGGACGGATTAACACCTCCTCCAAAGTTGGAATAACCCCCTTAATCTTCCATGTGAAGAAATTGGACTTCCATGTTCACTGAATTACATACTCAGAATCACAGATAAACCAAAAGCTTACTAAGCTGCCCTTGATTTTATTTTCTCATACCTTTCATCATATTAAAGCAGAAACACCATACCATTGATTTTGGAAGTACTGATTTATTCTCCAATGTACATGCACCTTTATATAGACTGGTACCTTCATGTCCTCGAGCTGCATGATGAATGCTGAGCACAAGGGGGAAAGTGAGATGATGTTTTCAATTGTTGTCATCCTCACTATTTTAATAGTAAACATACAAAAAGTACAACTCCCCTCTTGGATATGGAATCATTATTTCATGACTCACGTTTTTGGTTGGTGAAAGCTTATTCACAAAGTATGGAATGATTCATCAATGAGTTCAACATGTAACACTTGGAAGCATTAAAAGGTGCTCTTGCCCTACAACCTTCCAGTCCATCATTCAGGAGTCAAAATGAGGGTTTCGTTAAGGTCATGTTTTTTATCATCATAAAATTTCAACATATCTTGAAATGTGCAAAAGATTAAAGACACACAAAGTCTAGAGCTTATTCCTCTTAGTTTTAATTTCATGCCACAAAAATCACATCCATAAGAATTATTTTTACACCCAGAATGGCCGGACTAGCAGATTGACAGATCATAGAACATGACCACCTTTGGTACATCCAAGTACTATCTGTCGGTGACAAAGCCACTTGGGTTTCATCTTAATGGCATCTACAAAGTTCTACAAAAGTAACAGTATGGGGAGTTGTCCTTATAGATCTTGCAAAGGAACCATCGACTGAAATAGGATTAAAAGAAGGGAACAGCAAAGCTAGAAGGTGTATAATGATAGCTAATATAACATTTTGGACAATAGGACTCTGCAGAGCTGGTGTTCTTTTTCAAGCATATGTAAGTTGAAAGACAAGTACACATAGGGGGTCATTCTGACCTCGGCGGTAAAAGGCCCTTACCGCCGGTCAGAAGACCGCCATTCTACCGCCGCGACCGCGTTAAACCGCCACGGTCATTCTGACCACCAACTGCCAAACCTCCAAAAATCCGACCTCCATAGCAGTCCGCCACATCAGCGGCCTGTGGTAAACTGGAGATGACCAAACCTCCACCGCCACGCCAACAGAAATACGCCCATGCCATAACGAGCCACAAATCCACGCGGCGGTCTTTCAAACGCGGTATTCCATTGGCGGTACACACCGCCGCGGTCAAAATACACACACCTTTACAAAACACAACCACATTGGACAAATTGAAATACACACACCTGATACACATACAAACAACACTCCCACACACCCAATACAATATAAAACACACACCCACATTACCCACAAACCCCTACGACCAAAAATCAGAGACGAAGGAGAGAGAGACACATCAGAGAATAGAGAGCCATACACACAGAGGCACACTACAACATCACACACATCACATAGTAGCACAAAGCACCACACACCAACACACTCATCACCACATACACCACCCCACACCTCATCCACACCACCCCATGGCACCACAAAGGCACCCACGCTTTTCGGACCAAGAACTCAGGGTCATGGTTGAGGAAATCCTAAGAGTTGAACCCCAGCTCTTCGGCTCACAGGTGCAGCACACCACTATAGCAAGGAAGGCGGAGCTATGGCAGCGGATCGTGGACAGGGTCAACGCGGTGGGACAGCATCCCAGAAATAGGGACGACATCCGCAAACGATGGAACGACCTACGGGGGAAGGTGCGCTCGATGGTCTCAAGGCACAACATCGCGGTGCAGAAGACTGGCGGCGGACCCCCACCCACACCACCAGAATTCACAGCATGGGAGCAAGAGGTCTTCAACATCCTGCACCCTAACGGCCTCGCTGGAGTACCCGGAGGAATGGACTCTGGTAAGTCCTATCTCAAATACTTCATCCACCCTACCCCACCAGCATGCCAACCCACACCCCCACCCTCACCCCCAAACCCCTAGCACACATCATCCCTGAGAATGTTTCCCCAGCACAACCCACCCAACCCATCACCAACCCCTGCATGCCACCACAAACAATGGACACCCATTACCTAAGCATGACCACTGCACATACCCATCCCCCCCCACAAACCACCCTCACAACACCACCCACAAGGGAATGCCTGCACTGGGGGATAAGGGCACCCATAAATCGCACGCAATTGCACACACAGAAACAATAACCATCCTCTCTTACCCCATGCAGGACCCGAACGCCAACACACCGGTCAGGAGGGTCCAGAAATGTCCATCCCACCCCCGGAACAGGCCCCCAGTGATGACAGCAGCTCTGTCGACATGGAACCTGATGACCAGCCCGGACCATCGGGGACCTCTGGGCAGTGGGTTCCCCACACACAGACACAGGCTACAGCAGACCCAACCCCCTCTGGGAACAACAGCACAGCTCCCACCCAGCGGGCCCATGCCTCTGTCTCTAGGACAGGTCAAGCAGCGGTGTGTCTGCCACTACAGGGCACCCAGGCTAACCCAACACCACAACAACAACAGGGACCTGGGGGCAGTGGAAGTGGGCACACCGTCCAGGGGACAGAGGCACAGGCAAACAGGGCAACTCGGAGGGCTGCCGTGCGACAGGGGGGGGAAGAGAGGCCCAGGGAACCCACTCTCCAAGAGGCCCTCACTACCATCATGGGAGCATACCACCACTCCCAAGAGACGATGGCGACGGTACTGGCCAGGTTCACCGAGATACAGGCACAGCAGGAGGGCTACATGGGGTTCAGCAATCAACTCACCAACATCGCTACCGCCATGGGGACCATGGTCCAGGCCCTCAACAGGATAGAAGACACGTTGCGGGACCATGTGGCACCACACAGGGCCCCTGTCACTAGCCAGGAACAGCCTACCACCTCCGCCGGCGCAAGTGGACAGGAGGCCCCCACACAACGACAGGCCACCAGAACCCCACCTCCTGCTGAAGAACAACCACCCCGCAAGAGGAGCCTAAGATCCAAAAAAAAAACAGAGTAGCATTCCAAGACCACCGCCAGCATGAGATACCCCCTGAAGTCATCCCACTGTCCCACATTGCCACCCTGTCCAACCTCAAACAGCCCCTGCTCCATCCTTCCACAGGCATATGGACAATGCACCTGTCAGACTGAGAACTGGACTCTGCCATGGACATTACTCCACCCCCACCCATCACCGTTTTACTATCATATACCATTATCTAAGCACAATAAATAAAACAATCATTGCACAGAAAACTGTTTGGAGTCATGCTGTATTATCATCAAATGTATTACACATAACTGTTCAATACATGTGATGTCAGTTAGTGATGACAACATACCAATGTCAATACGCTGTAGTTCATGGCCAAACCAAGCAGAAGTCAGGCTCTGAGGCATAAAGCACTGAGAAGGAAAGGCAAAAAAGAAAATGTGATTTAAAAGAGCTGGGGGGAAATACATAAAGTAGAGATGCATGAGGCTCAAAGTAAATGGGAAATGGCGTGGGTGAATCTTACCTGTGTGCTACTGAAAATACTGTTGTATGACAGTTTCCCTGTTGTCTGTTTCCTCCCCGTCGTCTTCCTCCTCTTCACTCTCCACAGGCTCCACGGCTTCTACGACACCACCATCTGGACCATCCTCCTGCAGGAAAGGCACCTGGCGTCGCAAAGCCAGGTTGTGAAGCATACAGCAGGCCACGATGATATGGCACACCTTCTTTGGTGAGTACATTAGGGATCCCCCTGTCATATGCAGGCACCTAAACCTGGCCTTCAGGAGCCCGAAGGTCCTTTCTATGACCCTCCTAGTACGCCCATGGGCCTCATTGTACCGTTCCTCTGCCCTGGTCCTGGGATTCCTCACTGGGGTCAATAGCCAAGGCAGGTTGGGGTAACCAGAGTCACCTATTAGCCACACACGGTGCCTCTGTAGCTGTTCCATCACATCTGGGACGCTGCTATTACGCATGATATACGCGTCATGCACTGACCCAGGGAACATGGCATTAACATGGGAGATGTACTGGTCTGCAAAACAGACCACCTGGACATTCATAGAATGGTAATTTTTCCTATTTCTGTACACCTGCTCATCGTCATTTGGGGGTACTAATGCCACATGGGTCCCATCAATGGCACCAATGATGTTGGGGATATGTCCAAGGGCATAGAAATCAGCCTTCACTGTAGGCAAATCACCCTCCCCTGGGAATATGATGTAGCTCCTCATGAGTTTCATCAGGGCAGACAACACTCTGGACAGAATCTTTGAAAACATAGGCTGAGACATTCCAGATGACATGGCCACTGTTGTCTGGAATGAGCAACTTGCCAAAAAATGGAGGACTGACAGAACCTGCACTAGAGGGGGAATTCCTGTGGGTTGGCGGATGGAGGACATCAGGGCTGGCTCCAGCTGGGCACACAGTTCATGTATAGTGGCACGGTCAAGTCGGTATCGTAGTATGATGTGGCGTTCTTCCATTCTCGACAGGTCCACCAGCGGTCGGTACACAGGAGGATTCATCCTTCTCCTCGCAAGTCCCAGCGGACGGTGCCTAGGAAGGACAACATGGAGTATAGAGTCAAGCAAATCACAGGTACGTTCACCACAGCTTGCATAGCACACGGTTATCTATGTATTGAAAGGCGTGTATGTGTGGCAATGCAAGGCCTAGGCCTGTGTGACGCAGTACAAAATATGCCATGTGGGCCCTTGAAATGGCGGCTGCCTGACCTGTGAAGTGGGACAATGGGATGTGAGGTCAATGCGCTGGCGTGGCACACCGTGGCGGTAGGCGGTCGAAGACCGCTGTACGAAGTCGTATTGGTTAACATTGAAGCCTATGGGATTCATGAGCCAATGACGATGTGCGCCGGCGGTCGCGGGACGCACCGCCGCGGTACGCACCGCCGCGGGCGTGACCGCCATTTTCTATCTCCTTAATCACTCGAGACCTGATCATCCACAGGAGAGGACCTATACTGCAAGTGCTGCTGTGACCTCGGTCTGGAAGTGACAATGGCTGCTGCGACTGGGGAAAGGGCCCCTGCCTTGACGTCTGAAGAGTTGGAGAAACTCGTGGATGGGGTCCTCCCCCAGTATGCGTTACTCTACGGTCCTCCAGACCAACAGGTGAGTACACTGAGTGCTCATTGAATGGGCTATGCCTGTGTGGAGTGGGGTGGCTGTCAGTTGGTGGGGTTGGGAGGAAATGAGGAGTGCAACGCACGACAGATGAGAGAATGGGCCACATGGCAAGGTTGGGGAGGGGGGGCATGTACTCCAAACATGCAGAAATGTGACGTTTTCTCTTTCCCACCCTGTACATGTCAAACAGGTCAGCGCCCATCAGAAAATCGATATTTGGCGTGCCATCGCCAAGGAAGTCCGGGCCCTGGGGGTCTACACCAGACGGGGCACCCACTGTCGGAAGAGGTGGGAGGACATCCGCCGCGGAACCTGAAAGACCGCCGAGTCACTGCTGGGGATGGCCTCCCGACCTAGGAGGGGTGCCAGTCGTACCCTGACCCCCCTGATGTCCCGGATCCTGGCGGTGGCCTACCCTGATTTGGATGGGCGCTTGAGGACATCACAGCAGACACAAGGGGGTGAGTATCTGCACATTCTGCTATCTTTACGCGCAGTTGAGGCGTCTGGGTGGGGGAGGAGGGCTGTGGGTGACAGTAGGCCAGGGCGCTTTCTGTAGTGTAGTCCCCTCCCTTAGACATGGCCCTGTGCCCCCACCCCCCACCTCTGTAGGGTGCCAAGTGCAGCTATCCATGGTCCAGCATCACCCATGTGCACGTCTGTTGTCCCTAGACCTGTTGGCCTACTCTGAAGTACTGAGTAGTGTACCCCAAGTTGGCGACTTAGTGCATGAGGCACCTGTGTCTGTCCTCTCCGCCAAGGGTATTGACAAGGCATGCTCTCAACTTTGTTTTATTTCTCCCCCCACCCTTATACTTTGTCTTCTTGTGCATTAGCATCATCAGGCGGAGGAGAATTGGCGTCGGAGCACGAGGGAGCTGCAAGTCACAAGGCCCCGGTGGCCACTGAAACAGACACCGAGGACACCAGTGATCCGGAGGGCGAGGGGAGCACCACAACGGGGGCCGGTGGAGACACCAGCGACACGGACACGTCCTCGTTTGGGAGCTGCCTAGCGGGGGCGGCAACATCTGTGCCCCCCGCCTCTACAGGTACAGCCGCCACCCAGCGCACCAGCACCGCCCTCCCAGCAGCCCCTCAGCCTTCGCTCCGTGCCCGCTCGCCCAGGAAGGCGCGCGTCTCCTTCGCCCCAGGCACCTCAGCCCCTGCCTCTGTTACCCCTGCTGCCCTCAGTGCGGAGCTCATTGACCTCGTGAGGACGCTCATTGTTGGGCAGACTACCCTTTTGAATGCCATCGAGGGGGTGCAAAGGGAGGTGCACCAGAGTAATGCATACCTGGAGGGCATTCATTCGGGTCAGGCTGCCCATCAACGAGCGTTCACTGCTCTGGCCTCAGCACTGACGGCAGCCATTGTCCCTGTCTCCAGTCTCCCTCTTCTAACTGCCTCCACCCTTTCTCTGTCTCCTGTTCCTCAGCCTATCCCATCCACACCATCAGACCAGCCTGCACATACCTCAACACCCAAGAGCAGCTCATCCAAACATAAGCACCACAGAACACACAAGCATTCACCCAAGCAACACCCAGATGCAGACATACAAACAGTCACTACCACCTCTGTGTCCCCCTCCTCCTCCTCTCCCTCCTCCCTCCCTGTGACGTCTACACTCACACCTGCATGCACACCAACATCAGCCAGTTCTTCCATCACCAGCACACCCTCCACTACAGTCCTCACACGTGCAGTCACCACCCCCACTGCCATGTACACGTCCCCTGTGTCCTCTCCCACTGTGTCTGTCACCCCCTTTTCCAAGACACATAAACGCAGGCAGACACCCAAACAACAGCCAACCACCTCACGACAGCCTACGTCCCAGTCACCTGCACCCAAGGACAGCACACCTGACTCTCCTACAACCACATCCTCTTCCTCCACTTCTATCACCACTACTCCTACCCTTAACCTTGGTCCAAAGAAATATTACCTCTCAAATCTCAACCTCTTTCCCTCCCCTGACCCACCCCCTCCATCTGGGAAAAGTCCCAAGGGCACCTCAGCCACCACCAGCCCAGCCTCGAAGGTGCAAGTGGTGCATGGGTTATGGAGTCCACCCTTTGGCGGCAGTGACACCTCAGTCAGCAGCAAGGACACATCCAGCCCCCCCCCAGGCAAGAGGACCCGGAAAGTGAAGGGCCGCCGTGAGCGGACTGAGACGGCTGCCCCCAAGGAGGTAACTCCGGCCACTTCACCTGCCACAACAGCCAGGGGAGGCAAGGGCCCGAGAGCCCCATCTAAGGAGCGGAAGGGCAGCAGGGCGGAGAGGGCAGCCAGCAGGAGCGCGGAGCAGGAGGGCCCCACAAGTCCCAAACCGGCTGCAAGGGACGACACCAAAGGGCCCAGGACTCCGTCCCCGTAGGGGCCTGACACTGCACGTTCGGAGGGCGAGTGAGCAGGGTGTCCAGGCCAGGTCTGACTCCCTACACTTACTGGAAGAGCACCGCTGAACAGGGCCCCGCCGTGAAGACAGGCACCGCTGAACAGGGCCCCGCCGTGAAGACAGGCACCGCTGAACAGGGCCCCGCCGTGAAGACAGGCACCGCTGAACAGGGCCCCGCCGTGCAGAAGAGCAACGCTGAACAGGGCCCCGCCGTGAAGACAGGCACCGCTGAACAGGGCCCCGCCGTGCAGAGGAGCACCGCTGACCAGGGCCCTTCCTGTCAAGCACCGCTCCGCTGGGCCCTTCATCTCAAGCACCGCTCCGCTGGGCCCTTCATCTCAAGCACCGCTCCGCTGGGCCCTTCCTGTCAAGCACCGCTCCGCTGGGCCCTTCCTGTCAAGCACCGCTCCGCTGGGCCCTTCATCTCAAGCACCGCTCCGCTGGGCCCTTCCTGTCAAGCACCGCTCCGCTGGGCCCTTCATCTCAAGCACCGCTCCGCTGGGCCCTTCCTGTCAAGCACCGCTCCGCTGGGCCCTTCCTGTCAAGCACCGCTCCGCTGGGCCCTTCATCTCAAGCACCGCTCCGCTGGGCCCTTCCTGTCAAGCACCGCTCCGCTGGGCCCTTCATCTCAAGCACCGCTCCGCTGGGCCCTTCCTGTCAAGCACCGCTCCGCTGGGCCCTTCCTGTCAAGCACCGCTCCGCTGGGCCCTTCATCTCAAGCACCGCTCCGCTGGGCCCTTCCTGTCAAGCACCGCTCCGCTGGGCACTTCCTGTCAAGCACCGCTCCGCTGGGCCCTTCATCTCAAGCACCGCTCCGCTGGGCCCTTCCTGTCAAGCACCGCTCCGCTGGGCACCGCCGTCTCAAGCACCGCTCCGCTGGGCACCGCCGTCTCAAGCACCGCTCCGCTGGGCACCGCCGTCTCAAGCACCGCTCCGCTGGGCACCGCCGCCTCAAGCACCGCTCCGCTGGGCCCTTCATCTCAAGCACCGCTCCGCTGGGCACCGCCGTCTCAAGCACCGCTCCGCTGGGCCCTTCATCTCAAGCACCGCTCCGCTGGGCACCGCCGTCTCAAGCACCGCTCCACTGGGCACCGCCTTCTCAAGCACCGCTCCGCTGGGCACCGCCGTCTCAAGCATCGCTCCGCTGGGCCCTTCATCTCAAGCACTGTTCACGGTTCACTGTGCCCACCATGCATCCTCCTTGTCCAGTGGAGACATTTATCCACCTGATGGACTGTGGCTTTGCACTCCCCAGGATGGTACAGTGGGCAAGCCACTCACTGTAGGGACTTTGAGAGATTGTGGCTTTGCACTCCCCAGGATGGCACAGTGGGCAAGCCACCCACTGTAGGGACTTTGAGAGACTGTGGCTTTGCACTCCCCAGGATGGTACAGTGGGCAAGCCACCCACTGTAGGGACTTTGAGAGACTGTGGCTTTGCACTCCCCAGGATGGTACAGTGGGCAAGCCACCCACTGTAGGGACTTTGAGAGACTGTGGCTTTGCACTCCCCAGGATGGCACAGTGGGCATGGTGGGCCCTTCGTGGATCTGGCGTCGTGGACTCATGTGGCTGTGGTGCCCCCCCCTTCCCTTCCCCCTGAGGTGCCTGTAGTATTGTCACCAGATGCCCCTGCAGTGTTCTCACCAAAGGACTCAGGTCTCCTGTGTGGGCTTTGCCCTTGTTTCGCTACACTGTGGCCCACTGACATATTAATTTCGTAAGATGTGCAGGACTAATTGCTTCAGTTATCCACTGCTGTGTAAAAAAAAATTTGGTTTGTAATTCTTTTTGATGGTTGAACAATACTTTTAAAAAGCTATTTTGTACATAAATATTTGTTCCCAATTTGATTATGTCATAGCATTTTTTACGGGTGTTTGGGTGGTGTCACTGTGACTTGTTGCTCTGCATTGGTGTGTACATATTGGGGCTGTGGGGGGGGGTCGCATATGTGTGTGCCCGTAACCTTTCGTCCTCCCCCCTCCCGTGTGTCGTAGGTGCAGTACTCACCGTTGTCGTCTGCGCCGGAGTTCGTACTCGTGGTAGATGAGCAGGTAGACGAGAGCAGGTATGATGTTCAATTCGGGTTCCATGCTGTCCTGATTCCTCGTGGAGTGCGTAGAGGTGAGCGTTTTCCCGTTCGTAGTCTGTTTCCGCCGTGTTTTTATCGGCGGTGCTCCCGTCCTGGAAAAGGTGGCGGATTGGTGGGTCGTGATAGTGTGGGCGGTACATTGTCTGCCGCCTGCCTGTTGGCGGTGACCGCCGCGCTGTTTGTTTGTACCGCCATGGCGGTCGGAGTGTTAAAGTGGCGGTCTCTGTTGGCGGTTCCCGCCAGGGTCAGAATTACATTTTTTTGACCGCCGGCCTGTTGGCGGGTTGGCCGCCGCTTTATCACCGACCGCCAGGGTTAGAATCACCCCCATAGATTTTAGTGGATTGGCTTGGTTGCACTACAATACAGTTTCATTCTAGGAAGGAGGAAGATATAATCAGTCTAGTGAGGCACTAGACATTGACCGGCGGCAGTGGATGGCTTTTCAAGGCCACCTCCTACGAGGCACGTCATTGTAATATTTGCGCCACATCAACACGGGAATTAAAGGCGTAGCCAAAACAGAAAACTAACCAGATAAGGAAACTTTTGTGAAAAAAACGTTTGAATGCCTGTTTACATGCAAAATATTTTCAAAAGTGTTCTCTGCTGAGAGAGTGCACAAATCATTGGTGCTTAAATCCATACCTAGCCAGAACCCTAAATTGATCATAGCCCACTTGGTAAATTATAAGAACAGGGAAAATGTCCTGAACCTAAATAGGAAACATCCGGATCTCCAATATAATTGCTCCCCACTTGCATTCTAGCCAGTCTTTAGACCATTTGTGCAAGAGGCCCGATGTCCTTTCTGGAAGGCAAGACAACATTTGGCTAAATGATCAGTCAAATACTCCATGTTTTGTCAAGTCAAATTGAGAATGGAGAATAATTGGAAAGCACATGTTTTCACTCAGCCCAAGTTAGTGTTGTGAAAGCCAGAGACACAAATCATCTGGCAGTGATAATGATTCAAGTGTCTCAAATCAGTGAATGCTTGCTATCTTAATACACCTATTTATACCTAAATGTGAGTATCGAAGTAGTGATCATCAGATATATTGTGTTACAAATATCCATGTGCAATAAGTTATAAGTCCATAGCTGTTTATTGAAGAGGTAGGAAACCGAAATATAAGCATATTATCAATCAGAACTTAATGTACTGATTGAGGCAAAAACCACAATGGTGTGTTAGGTTACAATAGTTTATCATCACTCTTAGAAAGCATGTAATACAATAATGATTCTCTAGTACATGCTATAGTGAACATGCACTCTCTGCCAACACCACATGTGGTGTAAGCAAATAAAATGCATCTGTGGGACTCTTTTCTTCTGCAATCAATCTAACTCTGTCTCTTAGTACGAGAAATATATTATTCAATTTATCATCCATATTAGATTACGTTCATCACACAGAAAAAGCTAATTTAGTGTAAACAGTGCAGTGGTGTGCAACATTTACAATGATGCATGTTGAGGCATATTGTCTTCATAATTTGATGAACACAAAACAGACAGATGCAGTTCCTGTCTTCAATTTAATTGAGTAACAGATAATCCTTTCTAAAATTGTCAACATTTCAACTCTACTTGCAACTTACAAGGTTTTCCTCCGGACATAAACTGCCATCTGGCACATGACCAAGCAGCGTAAATTGTTGAATGGTAGTGGGTAACACGATCACTACTAAAGTAATAGATACATCATATAAAAAATTCTGAAATATGGGTACTACTACCTGCATCCTGGATCAAAAATACACCCCCTTGTAGGGGAAATCAGTTCATATCTATGTGACCAACTATTGTTGTGTTATATCTTGAAGTTCCACATGCTGTAATAACTGAAGCTAATACCCAATTCCATCATAATTTATTCCTATAAATAGTGCTGGTGGACAGAAACACCAGTAATGTGAACACAGGTAGGAAAGCCCATCAGGATAGGAACACAGGAAGAACCTGGCACTAGTAGTTAGGGCCCATCACACAAGTACCCTACAGGTCAACACCATTTTGTAAGCTTTGACAGCCCTCAGAAAGGGAGAGGAAAAAACAGGGAGCGAGGCAGAAGATGGAACAAGGGTCAATACCAACCAGGGGAAAGGCAAATGAGGAATCAAATGCACAAAGGGACATAATGTTGATGGTTCCCCCTCTCCTAAATTTAATATCTCTCCTTTCTAACTGGATCATGATGAAAGGAGGGCATTTGAGAGTGGTTTGAGTTTTGTTTTAGCAGAAAGCTCCCATTTTTCCATAATAAAAACATATCTATTGTTTAGGAAAGTTAGGCTCTGGTATTTTTTCAAGGATGTATTTAATGATGAAGAGAGGGCCAACACTGGCCTTCGATTGCCCTCCACCTTTTACCCCCACTTCCTCGTTTGATGCCTGTGGAAGTATTAATGTTTGAGAATCTTGTTATGAAACAAGTCTAGGCTTTAGAACTTGAAAATAACTACATGCATTGCAATATATCTAAAGAAGAGAAGACAACATTCTTATATATCAGCAGGAACAGACAGATCAAGATACCTAGTACCATTGACCACCTGAGCACATGAACAATGTAGAGTACTTGGAGGTAGGTCATGGTTTTTTAAGTCATTTTTCATTAGAACAGAAGTGTCTGATAGTAAATTAGCCTCTCTCTATGTTTCTGCCTGGATAGGTGATGCCCCAGACGGTATATTTTGGTGGTCATTACAACCCTGGCGGACGGTGTTAAAGCGGCAGTAAGACCGCAAACAGGCCGGCGGTCAAAAAAAGGGAATTATGACCGTGGCAGAAACCGCCAACATAGACAGCCACTTTAACACACCGACCGCCACGGTGGTACAGGCAAGCAGCGCAGCGGTCACCGCCAACAGACAGGCGGAAGACAATTTACCGCCCACAGTATCACAACCCGCCAATCCGACACCTTTTCCGGGGCGGATTCACCGTGGATAAAAACACGGCGGAAACAGCTCTTACAATGGGAAAACGATCACCTCAACACACTCCACGAGGAAGGAGGCCACCATGGAGCCGGAACTACAAATACTCCCTGTGCTTGTCATCCTGCTCCTCTACAAACACCAGCAACATAGGCGCCGAAGACAACGGTGAGTACTGCACCTACGACATAGGGGAGGCGGGAGGCAAAAGTCAGGAACACACAGACGCAACCCCCCCACCCTCACCCCGACCCTCACCCACTATAACACACACACCAATGCATTTCCAAACAGCACAGTAACAACCCACAACACCCCCGGAAGAATGCAAAGACAAAAGGAAATCAGTTCAAACATTGTAATGTATCAAAATACAGGAAGCTAATATATACAGATATATATAAACATTCGAAAAATCATACATTACGAATAGTACTGCAGGTATGCACATATCAATGTCCGTGGACCACTGGGCCCACAATGCATGGGCGAGGCCCACACTAGATAGCTGTCCACAAACAGAGAGAACACTGCAGGGTCATCAGATAGAAATACAACAGGCACCTCAGGGGGAAGGGACGGGGGGGCACCTCAGCCGGATTACAGCACCACGCTAGATCCACAAGTGTGCTCCATGCCCATTGATGTATCCTGGGGAGTGCAAAGCCACAGTCTCTCAAGTCACTCCAGTGTGTGGGTTGCCCACTCCTTTATCCTGGGGAGTGCAAAGCCACAGTCTCTCAAGTCACTCCAGTGGGTGGTTTGCCCATGAGTGGTTTGCCCACTGCTTTATCCTGGGGAGTGCAAAGCCACAGTCTCTCAAGTCACTCCAGTGGGTGGTTTGCCCACTGCTTTATCCTGGGGAGTGCAAAGCCACAGTCTCTCAAGTCACTCCAGTGGGTGGTTTGCCCACTGCTTTATCCTGGGGAGTGCAAAGCCACAGTCTCTCAAGTGCATAACAGTCTCGACTGGTTCTGGAGGGGGACTGGTGCACAGAGTGCTTCATCCTGTGAAGGATAGACAGAGTGGATGCAGGTCTCCACTGGTTCTGGAGGGGGGCTGGTGCCCAGAGTGCTTCATCCTGTGAAGGACAGGTAGAGTGGATGCAGGTCTCCACTGGTTCTGGAGGGGGACTGGTGCCCAGAGTGCTTCATCCTGTGAAGGACAGACGGAGTGGATGCAGGTCTCCAATGGTTCTGGAGGGGGAATGGTGCCCAGAGTGCATCACGCTCCCCGTGACGGTCCCAGTTCCGTCACTGTCTCAGCTGCACATGGGCTAACGATGCTTGATTTGGTGGTGTTTGCCCTGTTCAGCGGTGCTTAGCCCTGTTCAGCGGTCTTCACCATGGCAGTCTTTGCCCTGTGCAGCGATGCTTGCCTTTGCTGTCTCTGACCTGTTCAGCGGTGCTTTGCCATGGCGGTCTTTGCCCTGTTCAGCGGTGCTTGACTTTGCTGTCTCTGACCTGTGCAGTGGTGCTTTGCCATGGCAGTCTTTGCCCTGGTCAGCGGTCTTCACCATGGCGGTCTTTGCCCTGTTCAGCGGTCTTCACCATGACGGTCTTTGCCCTGTTCAGCGGTGCTTTGCCCTGTTCAGCGGTCTTCACCATGGCGGTCTTTGCCCTGTTCAGCAGTGCTTTGGCCGGTTCAGCGGTCTTCACCATGGCGGTCTTTGCCCTGTGCAGCGGTGCTTGCCTTTGCTGTCTCTGAACTGTTCAGCGGTGCTTTGCCATGGCGGTCTTTGCCCTGTTCAGCGGTGCTTGACTTTGCTGTCTCTGACCTGTGCAGCGGTGTGTGGCATGACGGTCCCTCATTGCCCAGCGGGCACTGACGCTGGTGGTGGTCTCCGGACCAGTGACGATACTGCTGCCCTCCAGGGCACTGACTCTGGTGGTGGTCTCCAGACCAGTGACGATACTGCTGCACTCCAGGGCACTGACGCTGGCGGTGGTCTCCGGACCAGTGACGATACTGCTGCACTCCAGGGCACTGACTCTGCTGCCCTCCAGGGCACTGGCTCTGGCGGTGGTCTCCGGACCAGTGACGATACTGCTGCCCTCCAGGGCACTGGCTCTGGTCTCCGGACCAGTGACGAGATACTGCTGCCCTCCAAGGCACTGGCTCTGGCGGTGGTCTCCGGACCAGTGATGATACTGCTGCCCTCCAGGGCACTGGCTCTGGCGGTGGTCTCCGGACCAGTGACGATACAGCTGCCCTCCAGGGCACTGACTCTGGCGTTGGTCTCCGGACCTGTGACGATACTGCTGCCCTCCAGGGCACCAGGGCACTGACTCTGATGGTGGTCTCCGGACCAGTGACGATAGTGCTGGCGGTGGCGTCCCGGCCGGCGTGGAGGATGGCGGCCTTCTCCGCCGTGCTGCTCTTTCCTGACTTTGGAGACTTCTTCTGCCCCTTCACCACCTTGGGAGGAGTGCTCAGCACTCCCCCGGGACCCTTGTGAGCTGTTTTGCCGGCAGGAGTCTTCACCCTCTCCCGTCGGGCAGTTTCCAACTTAAGGTGCTTTGCAGGGGGTGGACTGACAGTGCTTTAGCTCCGTGCCACACTGGCTGCACTGGTGGCTGGTGCACTCCACAGACCTTTAACACGCACAACTGGTACCGGACTTTATTTGGCTGAGGTGCTACTACGGGACCTATGAATTGGAGGGGTGGGGGTGGTGGGAAAGAGGTCAACGTTGCTGAGGAAGAGTTTCTGACGAACACTGGGATAGGTAGCTGGAGGGGGTCTGGGAGTGGAGGAAGAGGAGGTGGTTGTAGGAGGTGTAACTTTAGGTAATTTGGGTGCAGGTGAAGGAACTGGAGGCTGTCGTGAGGTGGATGGATGTTGGGTGTGTGGGTGCCCGCGTTTGTGTACTTTGGGAGGGGGCGTCACAGACATACTGGGAGTGGACACAGGGGAGGTGTAAATGGTAGTGGGGGTGGTGAGTGCAGGTGAGCGGGGTGTGGTGCTGGGTGTTCTGGTGCGAGTCCTAGTGCCTGTAGATGTAGTGCATGCAGGTGAGAGTGTAGACGACACTGGGAGGGAGGAGGGAGATGAAGAGGAGGGTGACACAGTGGAGGCAGTGGATGTTGCTGTGTCTGTATGTGGGTGATGCTTGTGAGAGTGCCTATGGGATGTGTGGTGCCTATGTTCGCATGAGCTACTTTTGTGTGTTGAGGTGTGTGCATGCTTGTCTGATGGTGTGGTTGGGATAGGCTGGGGTACAGGGGATTGGGTGTGGGTGGAGGAAGTTGGAGGGGGAAGGCTAGACACAGGGACAATGGCTGCCATCAGTGCTGAGGCCAGAGATTGCAGGGTTCGATGATGGGCAGCCTGACCAGAATGAATACCCTCCAGGAATCCATTAGTGTGTTGCAACTCCCTTTTTACACCCTGGATGGCATTCACAATGGTAGACTGCCCAACAGTGAGTGACCTGAAGAGGTCAATGGCCTCCTCACGGAGGGCAGCAGAGGTGCCTGGGGCGAAGGTGATGCCCACCCTCCTGGGTGAGCGGGCACGGAGCGAAGGCTGAGGGGCTTCTGGGAGGGTGGTGCTGGTAGGGGAGGTGGTGGCTGTACCTGTAGAAGTGGGGGGCACAGATGGTGCTGCCACCACAAGGGAGCTCCCATCGGCGGACGAGTCAGCGTCGCTGTTTGCTGATCCGGTGACCGACGTGAAGCTCCCCTCGCCCTCCGTCCCACTGGTGTATTCAGAGTCTGTGGTGTGGCCCTCCAATGCCATGTGGGATGCAGCTCCCTCGTGCTCCGGTGCCACTGTACCTCCGCCTGATGATGCTGATGCACAAAAGAACAGGGAGAGCACAAAAGTGGGACGACGACAGAAGAAAGACAGGTTGAGTGCATGGCTTACTGCTACCGTTGGCGGACAATACAGAAACAGCAGCCCCCTGCACTACGCCGTGCTCTTGGCCTCTACAGATGCAATTCCTGGGATCTGGCCTACATGTCTATGGTGGACATCAGCACACAAAGATGACACTGGGGCATGTATACCTGTACTTGGCACTCTACAGAGGTGGGGTGGGGGGCCACAGGGCCATGCCTTACGAAGGGGCCTAGCCTACGTAACTCGCCCTGGCCTAGGGAAACCCACAGCCCTCCTCCCCCACCCAGACACCTCCACTGCACGCAAAGTCCGCAGAATTAGAGTGTACTCACCCCCTTGTGTCTGCAGTGATGCCCTCAAGTGCCCATCCAACTCAGGGTAGGCCACCGCCAGGATCCGGAACATCAGGGGTGTCATGGTGCGACAAGCACCCCTCCCAGGTTGGGAGGCCATCCCCAGCTGAGCCTCCGCCGTCTTCTTGCTCCAGTGGCAAATGTCCTCCCATCTTTTCCGGCAGTGGGTGCCCCGTCTCTGGTCGACCCCCAGGGTCCGGACGTCCTTGACGATGGCACGCCAAATGTCCTTCTTCTGGTGGGCGCTGACCTACATGACATGTACAGGGGAAGAAGAGAAGTCATTACAAACTGCACCGTCGAAGTGAGTGGCCCCCATCCCTACCCTTGCCATGTGGCACATGCATTCACACTCCTTTACGGCCGCAGAACTGTGCCCCCTTCCTACTGACATCCAGCCCTCTCCACCCAGCATAGCCCATACAACGTGCTCCCTGTGTATTTACCTGTTGGTCTGGAGGACCGTAGAATAGCGTGTACTGGGGGAGGACCCCGTCCACGAGCTTCTCAAACTCCTGAGCAGTGAAGGCAGTGGCCCTTTCCCCAGATGCAGCAGCCATTGTCTCCTCCAGACCGAGGTCACAGCAGCACTTGCAGTGTAGGTCCTCTCCTGTCGAAGATCAGGTATCGAGTGATTGAACAGATAGAAAATGGCAGTCACGTCCGCGGCGGTGACGTCCGCAGCGGTGCGTATCATCACGGCCGGCGCACTTCATGATTGGCTCCTGGGACCCATAGGGTCCAATTTTAACCAATTCAGCATTGCGCCACGGTCTACGACCGCCTACCGCAACGAAGTACAACGCGAGCGCAGATACCTCCCATCCCATTGTCCCAGTTTAGAGGTCAGGCAGCCGCCATTTCAGGGGCCCACATGGCTTCATTTACTCCTGCGTCACACATACCTAGGCCTACACTCAACACACATACAGGAAGAGTTTTATAAATTGGTGTCGTGTTCTGTGTAGCTGTGGGTACATGCCTGAGAATTTGTTGACTCTGTGGTCGCTGTTGTCCTTCTTAGGCACGGTCAGCTGGGACGTTTGAGGAGATGGCAGAATTCTCCGGTGTACCGACTGCTGGTGGACCTGTTAACAATGGAGGAGCGACATTTGATCATCACCTACAGGTTTGACTGTGCCACAATCCAGGAACTGTGTACCCAGTTGGAGCCAGACCAGATCTCACCAATCCGCCATCCCACAGGAATACCCCCTGAAGTGCAGGTGCTATCAGTGCTCCATTTCCTTGCAAGTGGTTAATTTCAAACAACAGTTGCCATGGCATCAGGGATGTCCCAGCCTATGTTTTCCAACGTGTTGTCCAGAGTGTTGTCTGCCCTGCTGAAACACGTGAGGAGCTACATCGTTTTCCCTCAGGTGGAGGATTTGGCTACAGTTAAAGGTGACTTCTATGCCCTGGGACATATTCCCAACATCATAAATGCTATTTATGACACCCATGTAGCTTTGGTCCCCCCCTCCGCAGCAGTGAACAGGTGTACAGGAACCGGAAGTGTTATCATTCGATGAATGTACAGATGGTATGTTTGGCAGACCAGTACATCTCCCAGGTAAATGCTATGTTCCCTGGCTCTGTGCATGACGCCTACATCCTGCGGAATAGCAGCATCCCTTATGTGATGGGTCAACTCCCGAGGCACCGTGTGTGGCTATTAGGGGACTTTGGTTACCCCAACCTGTCATGGCTATTGACCACACTGAGGAATCCCAGGACCAGGGCAGAGGAACGCTACAATGAGGCCCATGGGCGGACTAGGAGGGTGATCGAATGCACCTTCGGCCTCCTGAAGGCCAGGTTCAGGTGCCTCCATATGACAGGTGGTTCCCTATTCTACTCACCAAGGAAGGTGTGCCAGATCATCATCGCCTGCTCGATGCTTCACAATCTTGCTTTGCGACGCCAGGTGCCTTTTCTGCAGGAGGATGGTCCAGATGACGGTGTTGTGGCAGCTGTGGAGCCTGTGGACAATGATGAGGAGGAAGCTGAGGAAGAATACATAGACAACAGGGAGTCAGTCATACAGCAATATTTCCAGTGACACACAGGTGAGAACAATTTTTTTACTATTACGTTCACTTTCACACTTCTACCTCTATCCTGTCTGTCACTTAGAAGCAGTACCTGAGTTGTACATTTCCATTACGGTTTCACAGGTGTGGTTACCAACGTGTGTCATCTGCTTGCATCCTTAATGGACTTGTGATGTGTGACATAGGTATGTTGGCATTACATTTGAAAACAAACGCATTTTGTCACTGTCATTGCTAATACACATTTTCAAATTCACAGACTGACTCCAGATTGTTTTGTGGTTCAAGGGTGTTTATTTAAGTGTTAATTATTGGAGGGGGTGGCAAAATGAGGATGGGTGATGGTGGAGGAATGTCCATGGCAGAGTCCAGTCTATTAGTCTCACAGGTGCACTGCCCATATGGGCATAGGAAATGGAGCTGGGGCAGTTCCAATCTGGACAGGGTAACAAAGTGGGACAGTGGGATGACAATCAGGGTGGTCTTATTTCCTGGCGGGGGTCTTGCCATCTTGCCATCTTGCTCTGTCCTGCTCCTGGATCTCAGGGACCGCTTGCGGGGTGGTTCTCCGTCTGCAGGGGGTGGTGTGCTGGTGTGGTGGTCCTGTGGCGGGGCGTCCTGTCCACTAGCGCCGGCGGAGGTGGTGGGCAGTTCATCATCCAGGCTAGAGTCAGGGGCCCCTTTGCGTGTCCCTCATGGTCTTTTGTATGTCCTTCAGCACCCCTACGATGGTGCCCAGGGCGCAGCTGATGGTTCTGAGCTCCTCCCTAAACCCCAAATACTGTTCACCTTGCAGGCGCTGGGTCTCCTGAAACTTGGCTAGGACCGTCGCCATCGTCTCCTGGGAGTTTTGGTATGCTCCCATGATGGAGGAGAGGGCCTCGTGGAGAGTGGGTTCCCTTGACCTGTCCGCCCCCTGTCGCACAGCAGCCCTCCCAGTTCCCCTGTGTTCCTGTGCCTCCGTCCCCTGGACCGTGTGCCCACTACCACTGCCCCCAGGTCCCTGTTGTTGTTGGGGTGGTGGGTTATCCTGGGTTCCCTGTAGTGGTGGACACACAACTGATTGACGTGTCCTGGGGACGGAGGTATGGGCCCGCTGGGTGTTACTAGAGGATGGAAGGTCAGTGTTGGGCTGTGCCTGTGCAAGGGGAACCAACTGTCCCGAGGCCCACAATGGTCCGGGCTGGTCATCTGGATCTAGTTGGCCAGAGCTGCTGTCGTCACTGTGGGCCTCTTCTGTGGGTGGAGTGGAGATGTCTGGACCCTCCTGTGTGGTGACGTTACGCAGTGGTCCTGCAGGGGTATAAGAGCATGATTATTGCATGTGTGTGTGTCATGATGTGCAATGGGTGGGTGTGCGTGTACCCCAGTGCAAGCACTCCTGTGTGGGGGCTTGTGTGATGATGGTTGGGGGGGTGTTATGGGTATGTGCAGTGAGCATGCTTTAGTGATGGATGTCCATGCTTAGTTGTGTCATGCAGGGCTTGGTGTTGGGATGTGTGGTTTGTGTTATTAGTACATTAGTGAGGAGTTGGAGTGATAGGGGAGGGGGTGACGGTGGGGGTGGGTGATAGCATGCAGGTATTGTGGGGGATATGATAGCTAAGATTTGACTTACCAGTGTCCATTCCTCCACCGACTCCTCCGAGGCCCTCTGGATACATGATGGTCAAGACCTGCTCCTCCCATGTTTTTAGTTGTGGGGGAGGAGGTGGGGGTCCGCCGCCAGTCCGCTGAATCGCGATGTTGTGCCTGGAGACCACTGAACGCACCTTCCACTGTAGGTCGTTCCACCTCTTCCTGATGTCCTCCCGATTTCTTGGGTGCTGTCCCACAACGTTGACCCTGTCGACGATTCTTCACCATAGCTCCATCTTCCTGGCTATGGAGGTGTGCTGCACCTGTGATCCAAATAGCTGTGGCTCTACCCGTATGATTTCCTCCACCATGACCCTGAGCTCCTCCTCGGAAAACCTGGGGGGTCTTTGGCGTGACATGGGGTGGTGTAGGTGATGTGTGGGGTGGTGTATGTGTTGATGAGTGTGGTGATGTGTGGTGGTGTGTGGTGTTTTGAGCGTGGATGTTGTATAGGTGATGGTGTTGTGTGCCTCTGTGTGGTGGGGTTGTCTATTGCTGTGGTCTCTGTCTGTCGCCTTCGTCTCTAATTTTTGGTCGTAGGGGTTTGTGGGTGATGTGGGTGTGTGTTTTATATTGTGTTGGGTGTGTGGGAGTGGTGTTTGTATGTGTATCAGGTAAATGGAATACCGCGGTTGAAAGACCGCCGCGTGGATTCGTGGGTCGTGATAGCATGGGCGTGTTTCTGTTGGCGTGACGGTGGAGGAATTGTTTTCGCCAGTTTATCACTGACCTTTTTTGTGGCGGACTTGTGTGGGTGTCTGAATTTCGGCGGATTCCGTGCTGTGGGTCATAATAGCTGTGGCTGAATTCCGCGGCTGTGTTGGTGTATTGGCGGTCTTCTGCATGGCGGTAAGCGGCTTTTACCGCCAATGTTGTAATGCCCCCTTTTGTCCTGAGGAAATCCTTGTAAATTGCATGTAGGGTTTAACGTCAACAGTTTTAGAAGGGATTTTCTGTTACTCAATTAAATTGAAGACAGAAGCCAGTAAATACATCTCAATCTGTTTTGTGTTTATGAAATGCTGGAGACATCCCGCCTGTACATATGTATTGCTATAAATGTTTCACACCACTGCACTTTTGCCTGCGTGAAATTTGACTTTTTTTATATATCATGAACTATGCCTATTTTGGAGAATAAATGGAGTCAAATGTTTCTTGTTCAAGGAGAAAAAGTGATTGATTGCATAAGAAAAGAATCCCACAGAACCATTTGTTTGTTTACACTTTATACCCTGGTTCCATTATTGAGCATAAGGGTTAGGTCTTGTGAATTGTTAACTCCACGTGTGGAGCGCAATTGTAGAGGTTAAAAATATCATTGCTCGGGTATTATTTGAAGTGGGTGGGGTGATTCACCAGCAATTGGGCCTAGCATGGATAGGAGGTCTGTAGGACACAATTTGGCAAATAAAACACAAACTTATATAGTCCTTTCTTTATCACCAAACGGCAAAGTAGAAGCACAACATAGTACTATTTGGCACAATCACAGTCACAGCACACAAGTCCTGATTCATGGTTTGTATTTAACCCTTAAAGAAATTAGCTGAAACATTAGGGGAATTAACAATCCCTATAAAGCTTGTCAAGTAACAGTGTACCTTGATTACAATGGGGACAAATTTGTAATTTTGAAAGAAACTCATGTTTCAAAGGGGTCACAACCCAGTTCTGCATACAGATGGGAGCCGATGTTTCTTTTCATCTTATGCAAGTGGGGTGGGCATATGGATGCAAAAAATGGTGAACTTCAAATTGCAAGAATGGTTCACAGACATGCACAAACACACAAAAGGCGATGTCAGTAATACTTGACGTAAATCTAACTACTGGCAATCGATCAAGGCAACCCTTGAGCAAACTCATCAAGCATTTCATCCATTACTATTTTGTATTACTTAGAATGTCACAGGCACACATGGATATTGGATATTGGTTGTAGGATTCTTACAAGAGTTGTCAATAGTACTGTATACTGCCACAATATGGATACAAGTTATTTGATTAACTAATTGTTAAGTGCCACAAATTTGTAGATTTACTCATGCTGTTTGGGAGTGATTTTAATCCGGTCTCCCGCTAAAGCATGACAGATCTTCACTAACCCAAAGGCCAATGGCACAGTTGAGTATTGCATCACACTAGCTAATGCAATTATATAACTTGGTAGACATGTGGAGAGAGATGAGTCCCACTGGGTGGGGTTATACTTACTACTCCTCTGTGCATGACATTAGCTCACAGATAGATTTGTGGCTGGCATTTTTGGGATCAACTGGTCACACACAAATATTACAGAGAACCCTATCTAACTGCTCCCCAGTGGTATTAGATCATGGTCACATGCGGCACAACATGTAGGCTACAACTTGGAGATTGAAGGGTGTTGAATTGAGATATTCAGGGTTTTGTTCAGAAAGAAGAGCCAAAATCCAGGAATATCTCAAGAGAAAGCAGGATTTATGGCAGACATAGGAATTTTATGGGATGCATTTAAGGCTTACATATGTGCCATCTGTATTTCTAACGGATGAGGAAAATTTATGTCATTGCGCACAAGATTAGGTGGGTTAGAGTGAGAAATAAATCATCCTAAAATAGATTATGATAGCGGTAAATACTCAGCCTTCAGCTTCAAAGTTCAAGAAACCATACAGGATGTCATGGAGATGCAGGAAGGGAAGTACTGTACATCAGGAAACTTAGCTGTGTCAGGGTTTTTGGCAAATGTGATAGGTCAGGTAAGACACTTACCTGGGTGTAAGTAATAAATAAAAAAGAAATACAGATGACTGCTAAAAGTAGCACATATGGTAAAAAAAACAAAAGTGACAGACAACTTAGCAGTCTTCGGACAAAACTATGAATAGTTATAAACATTCATACTGTGATATGGTAACCAAGAAATAAAGAGGAGTATGTGACATTATAGTCAAATTGAAAAACCTCTAGGAGTGATGGCTCCCATAGGAGTTTTATAAATAATTATTTGATATACTGGCCCCTAGACTATTGTCAGTTTACAATGAGGCTATAACTAAGGTAGACTACCATTGTCTTAGCTTGAGACAGTAATTGTGGTTCTGCCAAAGCCTGGCCATGACCTCAGTAAGTGCATCTCATATAAGCTGCTGACATTATTAAATGTCGCTAACATTATGTTTGCCATGATCTTTGCACAAACGTTACACCTTTTAAGATCCAGGCTCCAACCACACAATCTTCATCTGCTAATGGCTGTACTACAGAAAATGTTTCTGACACAATAGAGTGGAAGTATATAAAGGAGGTCCTCAGGCATATATGCCTTGGGAAGTACATCTTGATTAAACTATCACATACAAATTCCACTGCTTTTGTTAGTGCAAATGGAATGCAATCCTCAGCATTTCCAAAAGGTAGGGGCACATGTCAGGGATGCCTGCTATCAACTCTTTTTTTTAGCATTTGTCACGTGCTGACAGTGGTAATTTCACACATGTCAGGGGATTCATATCACAACAAGATCATTCATCATTATTGTTGTCAATGTATACAAATAATGTCATACTATATATCCAAGACCCAGCAGCAAATATGGCACCTATCATTAGAGAAATAGGCGCTTATTAGGAGTTTGGTGGTCGGACGCGTCAACCGCCAAACTTGCAAGGAGGATGCCACCGCCATGGTGGTGGCATCCCCTCCCCCCAAGCGGATTACAATGTTCCCGCCGGGCTGACCGTTACACCGTTACTGATGGGCTGACAGGTGGGAACGGTGCTCTGGTATTGGTCTCGGCTCCCTTAAAGGAGCTGAGGCCAATATGGTAGTACACCAGCACCATAGGGATGTGCAGTGTCTGATAAGCAACAGCGTGCATTCCGATGGAGCTGGGCAGGGGAACCACCGGGAAGGGCCCTGTACTGCCCATGAGCATTGGCAGTGCTGGGGCCCCTCTGTGGACCCCGTCACTGGCTTTCCACTAGCCTTTACATGGCGGGGTGAGCGCCATGGAAAGGCTGGTGGAAACCCGAGTTGTACACAGCCCAACTTAGTCAGCCGTCAGCCTGTCCAGAACGATGTTCCTGGTGGTGATGGTGGTCCCCTGGCAGGTCCGCCCGTCAGTCCTGTTATGTGGTGGGGACCGCCTAGAGTGCAGGGGCTGGACCATCCTAAATTAGAATGTATCCATACAGTTTGTGAAAAAAGTAGTGAGTGCCAGGCCCTTTATGAATTACTTAATTTCACAAGTACACCATGCTAAACGCTGGGTCATGGAAACAGTAACCCTGAGGTGTCAAAATGAAAAAAGACACAGCTTGATCATACTACAAGGAATACTAGTGGAAAAACCAAAACAGTGGTGCAATAAGTTTGATTTTCTAGCAATCTTAGCATGCTCGTAAATTGGGAAACCATTGGGCAAGAAAACACTCTACTCACCATTTTGGATACAGATAACCACCCACTCCTTTTACCGCTATTAGAATAAACTACAAGACTAATAAAAATCACAAATTAAAACACTGACTGACCTGTTCCCAGAGAGCAGTTTTATTGGCCTGCAGGAACTTGGGAACATTAATAGGGGCCACAACACTGGCAATGCTACCCTCCCAAACCCTCACCAGATCTAGGATTTCAATGTTGATACAAATGAGAGATAGTGGCTAGAAAATATAATTTATGCATGAAGAACTGAATATGTCTATATTTACACCAGAGCACACATCCAGACAGGCTTCATAGACAGAGCTAGGGAGGCCCATACTCAGAAGCGTTGGAGTTACTATTGTGCACAAGTTAAAGATATGCCTTTTATCTCTTGACATAGGTTAAAACATTTCTAGATGTCGCACTACTTGCATTATACACAAAAGTGTATTGCTAAGTTCAACACTACCAAAAAAATTAACGCTATAAATGTCACTTTCTTCTACATTGGAATACGTAGTATGGGAAATCCACATTAATGGCAATAAATGAGATGTTAGAAGTCAACATTATACCTACTTGGGAACTTAAGAAAAGGCAATATTACCAATAGGCCATCTTCCTGAGAGTGTAAATACTATACTCAAGGACTAAGGAAAGAATGTGTGGTACGGAACAATCTATTTCAGCCAAGAACTTAAATTTAATGGTCTAATTCACTACTGAGGTATGGACTGGCAGTTCTCGCAATGTAATGAGAGGTTTATGTGCAGAACAAAAAATAATAATTTATAGGATTATGTTCCCAAATATCATATATCTGGAATTTTATTTAAGTTAGACTTAGAGAAGAACTAGCATTTGTAGCATTTTGATATATGGAGGTGATTGTTAAAGAGTGAAGGCGAGGGAAGTGATTAGGAATGATTGGTAAGTGTGGCTGTGTTCTCAAGCGTGGTTTATGAGAAGAATGTGGAAAGTCCTCCTTGGAGTCTAAGAGGTAGTTTTTAAGATGATTAAGGTTCAAAAGATGTGAATGTTAACGCCTGCTTACTGGACAACAATTTTTCCAATGTCATAGATGTATGTTGTTGACTCACATTTCTGGTAGAGGAAGCAGGGACCAGGATCTTCCTGTCATATTAATATATATTTTTTAAATGAGTAAGAATGTGGAAAAGTTACAGGTCCATGATGATATATGATTCGTGGAAAACAGATGTTTCGTTTGATTTCACCAGATTTCAGACTATGGTATTCCTCATAAGATCTTGTTTGGTATATAAGGTCTTTACTTAAAAATTTACAGGCATTAAAAAGCGATAAATTATGTCAACAGTAATGTTTTCAGTAGAAAGCACTGCTCCCTTTAAGGTAGTTTACTTATTTTAATTTTATCTAACATGATAGGAAGAGCTGAAAGTAGAGCAAAGAATTGCAAGTAAGACACATGTAATGAACTTGAGAAGGGATATGTAGGCAGGAGGGGAACAAACAAATTATGACTCCCATCGGATGATATTTATATAAAAATTGTGTCTCATTGTCATACCTTGGTCAATAAGCTTTCTTGACTGCAATAATTACCAAACTTTACATGAAGATATCGCTTGGGTTTCCTGATAAAGAAATCTGACCATTTTGCAGAAAGGACAGGGAAAACCTGATGTTAAACTAGGCAAAATGCAATCAATATTGTGCAAAACCTCAACAGATGCAGTTATTCCTGTTTTACATTGCAAATCATTGGCAATTTCTTTAGGCCATAGAGATTACAGATAGCACCCCAAGAAGGTACAGATAGTCTTATGGACAGTCAAACTCATAAGCTTTGTTAATGGTGGTGTCACGCCAAAGGAGCAGACATTGTTTGCTATTGTTTCTTTGGAAGTCTTTGAAAGAATGACAAGGGTTCTTCATTTAGACCTGCAATCGACCTTCGTTGCAGGAAAGACATTTAATCCAAGATAACCTGGGGCAAATTGGGATCTCATGACCTTTTCCAGTTTATGTAGAAATAAAATGAGTCCAACAGAATATTACAGGCACACATTAAATGTGTCTATACTGTTCTTTTGAAGTTACATATACCATCTTGGATACATAAGGACCACACTGTTGTGCAGCCATTTTACCCATAGCTCCATGCACATTATTTTAACACTAGGTCAGGCCGCTGTGCACCTTAACCTAGATATATTTTATTCAGCTTCATTTTATTACTTTTACAATAGCCACTTTTAGGGTCTTGCTTTATTTTCTGTTTATCTAACTGTTTTTGCCTAGGCCAGCACTCTGTTCTCAAACAAGACATTCTTGATCACTCTGAGCTTCTTCCAAGGCTACAGCACGGTACATTGCCGGTTGACGTGGTAGAAGTTTAGTCTCCAACATTCGTAGAAAACACACATCCTTACTTAGGGACATGTTCCCAGAACATCAGCTGTGTTGTTATAAAAACACTTCCTTGTCCCTTACAAGTTTGAGGGAGATTCCAGCCAGAGAACCATGACTGTATGCTGATTGCTGAATGCTTCACTACAGATGCTAATGCAGACCACAGGCCTTTGCTCAGGTATGGGGGATGATGTCTTCTCAGGGGAACCTGAAGGGCAGAATTAGAGCTTAACATGCTGTGCTCTATCATCGCTTAGGTAGGAGATAGTCTATTGGCAATAGTGACAATATGATAGCGTTATTGTTATGCTTCACTCTTCTCATCACAATTTTAATACTGTCCTGTTGTGTCGTCCTGGTTATTGGAGCTCACGCTTTGCTATCTAAGAGGCAGTCGTTTTCATTTAACTCATTACTAAAATATATACTGCCTCTATTTGGCATTTATACATGAGACTAAATGTAACGGAGAGAAACGGATGAGACCTGAGTGACCCCGGCTTCCCTGAGAAACCAATTATGTCATGTGCTCGGCTGCCCAATCATCCCTATCCTTGTGTAGAGATGAGGCACTGCTAGTTAGCTGGAGCAAAACCCGGATTCGCGTGACACTCGTCACCTGCAGTGGATTAGACTTAGGCCCTCGTTACAACCCTGGCGGTAAATCCCGCTTACCGCCATGCAGAAGACCGACAACATACTGCTGCGGCTGTGGAATTCCACCACAGGTATTACGACCCACAGCCCGGAATCCGCCACAATACAGACACCCACACAAGTCCGCACACCAAAGGTCAGTGATAAACGGGCGATAACAAAACCAACACTGTCACGCCAACAGGAATATGCCCACACTATCACGACCCACGAATCAACGCGACGGTCATTTAACGCGTTAAACCATTGGCGGTACACACCGCCGCACTCAAAATACACACACATCTACAAAACACAACCACATTGGACAATTCAAAATACACATACACACACCACACCCACACACCCAATCCAATATAAAGCAAACACCCACATCACCCACAAACCCTTACTACCAGAATTTTGAAACCACGCCAGAGAGATACACTACCAAAAACAACACCAGCATCCACAGACACACAACACCATCACTAACACAACATCCACACACCTCAAACAAAACAACACATAACAACACCCCCCTCACACATCACAACACACACCACCTCAGAAATCACCCACACCACATCATGGCACCCCAAAAACACCCCAGATTCTCTGAGGAGGAGCTCAGGGTCATGGTGGAAGAAATCGTCCGGGTAGAGCCACAGCTATTCGGATCACAGGTGCAGCAGACATCCATTGCAAAGAGGATGGAGCTATGGCGCAGAATCTTCAACAGGGTCAATGAAGTGGGACAGCATCCAAGAACACGGGATGACATTAGAAAGAGGTGGAACGACCTACGGAGGAAGGTGCGTTCCGTGGTCTCCAGACACCAGATTGCTGTACAGAGGACTGGCGGTGGACCCTCACCTCCTCCCCCACAACTAACAACTTGGGAGGAGCAAGTCTTGGCTATACTGCATCCTGAGGGACTCACAGGAGTAGCAGGAGGACTGGACTCTCGTAAGTCAAATCTTTACTACTATATCCCCCCCACCCTATCTCCATGCCATCACATACTCCCGCCCTTACCCTCATACCCATCAACCCAACAACCCACAGGTACCCCACCAACACAACCCACACATCCCAAAACCAAGCCCTGCATGTAACACCAATGCATGGACACCCATCACCCAAACATATCTACTACAGAGACTCTCTCAAGCCACAAAATCACCAATCACACAAGGACCAAGCCAATAATGCAAGCACTGGAGTACAGGGGCAACCACCCTATGCACATGATGACACACATACAATAATTATGCACTTACACCCCAACAGGACCCCTAACCAACGTCACAGGACAGGAGGTACCAGACATAACCAGTCCCCCCACAGAAGAGGCCCACAGTGATGAGAGCAGCTCTGCACAACTGGATCAAGATGACCAGCCCATCAGGGACCTCGGGACAGTTGGTTCCCCTGACACAGGCACAAGCCACCACAGAGCCTCCCCCTCAGGAAACACCAGCACAGCAGCCACCCAGCGGGCCCATCCCTCTGTCCTCAGGACAAGTCAATCAGCAGTGTGTCCACCACTACAGGGAACCGATGCAAACCCACCAACTCAAGAAAATCAGGGACCTGTGGGCAGTGGCAGTAGGCACACAGTTCAGGGGACAGAGGCACAGGATAGCAGGGAAACTGGGAGGACTACTGTGCGACAGGGGGAGGACAGGCCCTGGGAACCCACTCCCCACGAGGCACTCTGCAACATCATGGGAGCTTACCATCATTCCCAGGAGATGATGGCAACGGTACTAGCCAAGTTTCAGGAGACCCAGTGGCTGCAGGAGGAACACTACTTTGGGATCAGGGAAGTCCATCAACACCACCCTGGTCGCCATTGCAGGGGTGCTGGCAGACCTCGCCAACACCAGGAGGGACACAGTGGCACAACAAGGGGGCCCTGACACTAGCCTTGAGGATGAACAGCCCTCCACCTCCGCCGGCACTAGAGGACAGGAGGCACCGCCACAGGAACAACAGGACACCAGCACCCCACCCCTTTCAGATGGAGAACCACCCCACAAACGGTCCCTGAGATCCAGGAATAAGACAGAAGACAGAGAACAATGCCAAGACCCCTGCCAGGAAATGAGACCCCCCTGAATGTCACCCTTCTGTCCCACAATGTCACCCTGTCCATCCTTAAAGTGCCATCGCTCTACTTCCTATGCTCCTTTGGACAATGCACCTGTGAAACAAATAGACTGGACTCTGCCATGGACATTCCTCCACCATCCCCCCAGCCCATTTTACAAACCCCTCCACTTATTTGCACAGGAATAAACACACTTCAATCACAAAACAATCTGGAGTCAGTCTGTGCTTTCACAAATGTGTAATTGCAACAACTATGGAGATAGCAATGCCAATTTACTTGTTCACATACCAATGTAACACGGCTGCAGGCCAGCAGTAAACATAGCAGAGGGCACAGAGTGGGACCCAGATCTGTAAACTGGAAAGTCAAAGTGACAAGTCTGGGTCCATACACTAAATGAAAATGACACACTTATGCTAGTTCCAACAATAGAATGAGATGTGGGAAGCAGTGGCATCTTCTTACCTGTGTCTCACTGGAAGTATTGCCTGATGATGTTGTTTCGGTTGTCGATATCTTCTTCTTCTCCCCCATCTTCTTAACTGCCCACAGGCTCCACAGCTGCCACAAGACCACCATCTGGCCCATCCTCCTGCAGAAAAGGCACCTGCCATCGCAAAGCCAGGCTGTGCAGCATACAGCAGGCCACGATTATCTGGCACACCTTCTTCGGTGAGTAGTAGAGGGATCCACCTGTCAGATGGAGGCACTGGAATCTGGCCTTCAGGAGGCCGAAGGTGCGCTCGATCACCCTCCTAGTTCGCCCAGTAGACATGACAGGTTGGGGTAACCAGAGTCACCTGCAAATGTCGAGGGACAACTGTTAGACACACACTAACCCTTAGGGACAACCCTATACCACAGACACCTATGTCAACTGTATTGGGACCTTGACCTCACCTATTAGCCACACTCAGTGCCTCTGGAGTTGGCCCATCACATAAGGGATGCTGCTATTCCTCAAAATGTAAGCGTCATGCACTGAGCCAGGATACTTGGCATTCACGTGGGAGATGTACTGGTCTCCCAAACACACAATCTTCACATTCATCGAATGGTAGCTCTTCTGGTTTCTGTATACCTGTTCATTTTTGTGGGAGGGGACAAATGCCACATGTGTCCCATCAATGGCACCAATGATGTTGGGGATATGTCCAAGGGCATAGAAGTCACCTTTCACTGTGGGCAAATCTTCCACCTGAGGGAAAACGATGTAGCTGCGCATGTGTTTCAGCAGGGCAGAAAACACTCTGGACAACACGTTTGAAAACATTGGCTGGGACATCCCTGATGCCATGGCCACTGTTGTTTGAAAAGACCCACTGGCCAGGAAATGGGGTACAAACAGGACCTGCACTAGAGGGGGGATTCCTGTGGGATGGCGGGTACCTAACAACAGGTCCGGCTCCAACTGGGCACACAGTTTCTGGATTGCTGCACGATCAAGTCTGTATGTGACCAGGATGTGTCTCTCTTCCATTGTCGACAGGTCCACCTGGGGTCTGTACACCGGAGGATGCCGCCATCTCATCACCTGCCTTAGCGGACTTGCCCTATGGAGGAGAATAGCAAGCAGAGAATCATCCAACGCTGAGGTATCACAATGTTTCATTTTCAGAAACATAAATAATCCGCAATGTGCCTTTATCTGCTAATATTCCCGGCCTAGGTAGGTTTGACGCAGTTAACATCCATCCCATGTGGCCTCCTGAAATGGCGGCTGCCTGACCTGTAAGGTGGGACAAGGGGATATGAGGTAACTGCGCTGGCGTTCTACACCATTGCAGTGGGTGGTCAAAGACGGAGGCGCAATTCTGCATTGGTTAACATAGGGCCCTATGGGTCCCAGGAGCCAATAACGATGTACGCCGGCGGTGATGGTACGCACCGCCGCGGAAGTGACCGCCATTTTCTGTCTGTTCACTCACTTGATACCTGACCTTCAACAGGAGAGGACCTACACTCTAAGTGCTGCTGTGACCTCAGTCTGGAAGCGACGATGGCTCATGTGTCTGGGGAAAGGGCCCCTGCCTTCACTTCGGAGGAGTTGGAGAAACTAGTGGATGGGGTCCTTCCGCAGTACACGCAAATGTACGGTCTTCCAGACAAACAGGTGAATACACTGTGAGCATGCAGCATGGGCAATGGCTGTTTTGAGTGGTGCGGATGGAAGATACATGGGAGCGGCTGAGGCCTGCATGTGCGGATGGGGAGAGTATGTGCGTCAGGGCAAGGGTGGGAACTAGGGGGGGCAATGAGTATGACGGTCTGGACAGGTAAGTAATTTCCATTTCCCCCTGTACCATTCCTCTAGGTCAGCGCCCACCAGAAGAACGGTATTTGGCGTTCCATCGCCAAGGACGTCCGGACCCTGGGGGTCTACCACAGACGGAGCACCCACTGCCATAAAAGATGGGAGGACCTGCGCCGCTGGAGCAAGAAGACGGCGGCGGCCCAGCTGGGGATGGCCTCCCAACGTGGTAGGGGTGCCCATCGCACCATGACCCCCCGATGTTCCGGATCCTGGTGGTGGCATATCCGGAGTTGGATGGGCGCTTGAGGGCATCACAGCAGCCACAAGGGGGTGAGTACACTCTCATTCAGCTGACTCTGCGTGCATGATGAGGTGTCTGGGTGGGGGAGGTGGGCAATGGGTTCCCCTAGGCCAGGGCAAAGTTTGTAGGCAAGTCCCTTGTGAGGCAGGCTATGTGTCACCCCAACAGTGGCAAGAGCCATCTACATCTAGTTAGGCTCCTGTGACTTCCAGGTGTGCAGCAATTGGTGTTAGGCCTCGTACCCCATGGTCAAGTGAAATTTCTATGAACTGTTAGTGCATGGCGTAGTGCAGAGGGCTGCTCCATGTGTGTTTTGTCCACCAACCGTAGAGGTGTTGCATGCACTGAACATGTCATTCTTCTGTCTTTCCCCCCTTTTTGTGGTCTCCCTGTTCTTGTGTGCAATAGCATCATCAGGCGGAGGAGCATTGGCATCCGTGCAGGAGGGAGCTGCAACCCACTGGGCCCTGGAGGGCGAAACAACGGAGTCTGAAGCCACCAGTGGGACGGAAGGCGAGGGGAGCTCCACGGCGGGGACAGGAGCAGACAGCAGTGACAGTGACACCTCCTCTGATGGGAGCACCCTTGCGGTGGCGGGCACTTCTGTGCCTACCGCATCAACAGGTACAGCTGCCACCCCCCCTACCAGCACCGCCCTCCCAACAGCCCCTCAGCGTGTGTCCCGTGCCCGCTCACCCAGGAAGGGTAGGCATCTCCTTCACCCAAGGCACCTCAGGCTCTGCCCCAGTCAGCCCTGCTGCCCTCAGTGAGGATGCTATTGACCTCCTGAGATCCCTCACTGTTGGGCAATCTACCATTGTGAATGCCATCCAGGGTTTCAAGAGGCATTTGCAACAAACAAATGCATACCTGGAGGGCATTCATTCTGGGCAGGCAGCCCAACAGAGATCATTTCAGGCTCTGTCCTCAGCACTGATGGCAGCCATTGTCCCTGTGTCCAGCCTCCCCCCTCCAACTTCCTCCACCCAGACCCAATCCCCTGTACCTCAGCCTATCCCAAACACACCATCAGACCAGCATGCACACTCATCAACACACAAGAGTGGCTCAGGCAAACATAAGCACCACACATCTCACAGGAACTCACACAAGCATCATACCCATGCACACATACCAACATCCACTCCCTCCACTGTGTCCCCCTCCTCCACATCTCCCTCCTCCCTCCTAGTCTCGTCTCCACTCACAACTGCATGCACTACATCCTCAGCCACTGCCTCCATCACCAGCACGCCCATCACCACACACTGCTCACGTGCGCTCACCACCCCCACTACTATGCACACATCCCCAGTGTCCTCTCCCAGTGTGTCTGTGAGCCCTCCGGTCCATGCACCTTCATCCAAAGTCAACAGACGTACACCTCCTACAACCACTACCTCTACCTCCACTTCCAAACCCCCTCCATCTTCCCATCCCAGTGTGTCTACGAAACTCTTCCTGGCTAACGTTGACCTCTTCCCTACACCTCCCCCCCCGTCCTTCCCCTAGGGCCAGGCTTTCCAGGTCCCAGCCCAGCACCTCAGTCACCAAATCCCCAGGCACAGTGGTGCCAGCAACTGCAGGGTCATGGAGTGCGCCACCCATCAGGGCTGCCGGTGTGCCACGTAGCGAGGGCAAGGATATTCCGCCACCTGCCAAGGTGAAAAAGGTGCCTGCATAACGGAGGGAGAAGCCAAAAGTACCAGCCACCAGGGAATCAGCAAAAACTAAAGGGGATAGTGGCAAGACAACTGTGGCACCATCAAAGCTGGGGAAGGGCCAAAAGCTGAAGAGCAGGTCAGGAGAGGGTATGGTGGCACTGACTGAGGGGCCACCTGCACCATCACCTGCACCGCCCCTGGCACATCTACAGCCTCAGCGACAGTCCCCAGCATCTTCCCCAGTGGGCAGCTGTCTGAGGCAACAGGAAACGTCCTGCTGTGTCCCTCTGCAGGTGCTGACCAATGCACCGCCACCAGCATCGCCGCAAGCACTGCCGCAAGCACCGCCGCGAGCATCGCCACGACAGACACCGCCGCAAGCACCCTCGGACAGTGGCACCACCGCTGACATGGCTACCATCCCCAGTTGTCTGTCGTCTGAGGCTGGAGGAGAGTTCCTGGACCCGGGGCAGCTTCCATGAGGCATTTATTTATCACTGTTTATACCTGCAGGTGGAAGGCGCAGCCGCAGCAGTGTGGTGTATGTCGCTGCCTCCATGGCGTATCATGCTACCTGAACCTCACAAATCTCGTGGCACGTACACACAGGTGAGGGAATTGTACTGGCCACACTGCACGTGGAGCACTCTGGGCACCAGGCCCCCTCCAGAACCAGTGGAGAGATACACCCACTACCTCTGTCCTTGGCAGGATGAATCACTCTGGGCACCAGGCCACCCTCCAGAACCAGTGTAGAGATACATCCACTACCTCAGTCCTTGGCAGGATTAAGTACTCTGGGCACCAGGCCCCCTCAAGAACCAATGGAGATTGACATCCACAACCTCTGTCCTTGGCAGGGTGAATCACTCTGGGCACCAGGTCCCCTCCAGAACCAGTGGAGATTGACATCCACTACCTCAGTCCTTGGCAGGATGAAGCACTCTGGGCACCAGGCCCCCTCCAGAACCAGTGGAGATTGACATCCACTACCTCAGTCCTTGGCAGGATGAAGCACTCTGGGCACCAGGCCCCCTCCAGAACCAGTGGAGATATATATCCACTACCTCAGTCCTTGGCAGGATGAAGCACTCAGGGCAACAGGCCCCCTCCAGAACCAGTGGAGACTGTTATCCACTTGAGAGACTGTGGCTTTGCACTCCCCAGGATAAAGCAGTGGGCAAACCACCCACTGGAGAGACTTGAGAGACTGTGACTTTGCACTCCCAAGGATAAAGCAGTGGGCAAACCACCCACTGGAGAGACTTGAGAGACTGTGGCTTTGCATTTCCCAGGATAAAGCAGTGGGCAAACCACCCACTGGAGAGACTTGTGAGATTGTGGCTTTGCACTCCCCGGGATAAAGCAGTGGGCATGGAGCCCCCTCGTGCAGCAGTGGCGTTGTGCGTTCATCAGGCTGAGGTGACCCCCCTCCCCCTGAGGTGCCTGTATATTTTCGATCTGATGCCCCTGCAATGTTCTCTCCGTTTCAAGTCAGGTTCATTGTGTGGGCCTCGCCCATGCATTTTGGGCACAGTGGTCCATGGACAATGATTAGTACATTATCCGGACTTGTGTAGTTGGTGTACATAGTTGTATATACTGAATTTTGACTTTTGAATACTGGATTTTTCTTGATTACAATGGGTACAATCATTTCCGTTTGTCCTTGCATTCTTCCAGGGGTTGTATATGTAATGCCGCTGCATGTATTTGTGTGTATGGTGTTGTGGGTGAGGGTGGGGGTGGGGTATTGCGTGTTGCGTGTGTGTCACTCTCTTTTCCCTTCCCCGTTACACCACTCCCCTGTGTTGTAGGTGCAGTATTCACCGTGGTGGCCCCGCTGCCGCCGTTCGTACTCCTCATAGAAGAGGAGTTAAACCAGCATGGGCAGTACGTGGAGTTCGGGCTCCATGACGTCCTGGTTCCTTGTTGGGTGTCAAGAGGTGAGTGTTTTCCCTTCTGTGTACTGTTTCCGCCGTGCTTTTGATAGCTTTGGTTCCTCCCCGGAAAAGGTGGCGTATAGGCCTCTTGTAATAGGGTGGGTGGTACTTTGTCTCCCGCCTGTCTGTTGGCGGTGACCGCCACGGTGTTTGTTTCTACCGATGAGACGGTCAGAGTGTTAAAGTAGCTGTCTATGTTGGCGGTTTCCACCACAGTTGTAATCCCATTTTTTTTCCCGCCAGCCTGTTTGCGGTATTACCGCCGCTTTATCACCGACCGCCAGGGTTGCAATGAGGGCCTTAGTCTCCCACACTGCGGGCGATTCTGCCACTCAAAATCCAGTAGTCTCATTCGAATAATGAGAACCTACGTGACAACACTAGCCCTGATGCAATTAATGAAAGAGCTGGAGACACACCTCTTTGAAGAACATTATCTCATGGCACATTGGGGGTCATTCTGACCCTGGCGGTCGGGGTTAAAGCGGCGGGCAACCCGCCAACAGGCAGGCGGTCAAAAAAATTTAATTCTGACCCTGGCGGGAACCGCCAACACAGACCGCCACTTTAACACTCCGACCGCCACGGCGGGACCAACAAACAGCGCGGCCGTCACCGCCAACAGGCAGGCGGCAGACAATGTACCGGCCACACTATCACGACTCACCAATCCGCCACCTTTTCCGGGGCGGGAGCCCCGCCGATAAAAACACGGCGGAAACAGACATTTCCAATGGAAAACGCTCACCTCGACACACTCCACGCGGAATCAGGACAGCATGGAACCGGAACTCCACATCCTCCCAGCCATTGCCTTCCTGCTCTTCTTCCAGGATCACGAACCTCGCCGCAGACGACAACGGTGAGTACTGCACCTACGACACAGCGGAGGGGGGAGGAGGAAAGGTTACGGGCACACACAAACGCCACACACCCACCCCCACCCTCACCCCCACCGATATACCTACACACCAATGCAGATTAAAAAGTCAGAGTGACACCCCCAAACCCCCACAAAAAAAAGCAAAGACAAAAGGCAATGATTGTAAAATTAGAACTATATTATTGCAACAATAAAATATAGCGATCTTAGCAATATATAAAGAATAATAACACATCTAGAACCATATCCATACAAGTAGCAAAAGTCCGGCACAGTTATGCAAAGTTCAAATGTCCGTGGGCCAATGTTCAGCAACACATGGGCAAAGCCCACAGACAAGATCGAGTCCATTGGAGAGAACACTGCTGGGGCATCACAAAAATTAAAAACAGGCACTTCAGGGGGAAGGGATGGGGGGGCACCTCAGCCACATGAGTCCACGACGCCAGATCCACGAAGGGCCTCCATGCCCACTGTGCCATCCTGGGGAGTGCAAAGCCACAGTCTCTCAAGTCTCTACAGTGGGTGGGTTGCCCACTGTGCCATCCTGGGGAGTGCAAAGCCACAGTCTCTCAAGTCTCTACAGTGGGTGGGTTGCCCACTGTGCCATCCTGGGGAGTGCAAAGCCACAGTCCATCAGGTGGATAACAGAGTCCACTGGTCATGGAGGAGGCATGGCGGTCAGAGTGCCTCGTGAAGCCCTGCCCGACACAGAACCAGGACTGCCAATGGGCCAGCGGTGCTTGACAGGAAGGGCCCAGCGGAGCGGTGCTTGACAGGAAGGGCCCAGCGGAGCGGTGCTTGAGACGGCGGTGCCCAGCAGAGTGGTGCTTGACAGGAAGGACCCAGCGGAGCGGTGCTTGACAGGAAGGGCCCAGCGGAGCGGTGCTTGAGACGGCGGTGCCCAGCGGAGCGGTGCTTGACAGGAAGGGCCCAGCGGAGCAGTGCTTGAGACGGCGGTGCCCAGCGGAGCGGTGCTTGACAGGAAGGGCCCAGCGGAGCGGTGCTTGACAGGAAGGGCCCAGCGGAGCGGTGCTTGAGACGGCAGTGCCCAGCGGAGCGGTGCTTGACAGGAAGTGCCCAGCGGAGCGGTGCTTGACAGGAAGGGCCCAGCAGAGCGGTGCTTGACAGGAAGGGCCCAGCGGAGCGGTGCTTGAGACGGCGGTGCCCAGCGGAGCGGTGCTTGACAGGAAGTGCCCAGCAGAGCGGTGCTTGACAGGAGGGCCCTGTCCAGCGGTGCTCCTCATGGCGGGGCCCTGTTCAGCGGTGCTCCTCACGGCGGGGCCCTGTTCAGCGGTGCTCCTCACGGCGGGGCCCTGTTCAGCGGTGCCTGTCTTTTGTTTCGAGTGAACCACACCTGGCCAATACTTGCCGCTCAGTCAGCTTCGGACCTTTCCGTTGCGGGGGCCTCCTGTGATGGAGTCCTGGGTCTCTGGGTCTCTTCCGATACCCCCGGAATGGGGCTGGTGGGGCCCTCATGGCCAGGTCGGCTGCTCCCTGCCTTTTTTGTTTTGCTGCCCTTGGCCTCCTTGGCAGACTCGCCGTGGCCCTTGGCTCCCCTACCCGATGTGGCAGGCGACGGTGCAAGGCTACCCTCTTCAGTTTTTTGGTCCTCTTCCCGGGGGGGGGGGCTGGCTGTGCCTTTGCTGCTGGACGATGTCCCAGCCCAAGGAAAGGGCGGACTCCAAAAACCAGACACGACGTTCTTGGGAGTTGCTGGGCTGGTGGTGGCTGAGGTGTTTGTGGAACTCTTACGGGATGGAGGGGGTGGGTCAGGTGAGGAAAAGAGGTCCACTTTAGAGAGGAAAAGTTTTTTAGGAGCCATGGGAAGGGTAGCTGGAGTGGGTATGGGAGTGGAGGAAGAGGATGCGGTTGTAGGAGAGTCAAGTGTGCTGTCTTTGGGTGCAGATGCTTGGGCTGGAGGCTGACGTGAGGTGGATGGCTGTTGGGTGGGTGCCTGGCTTCGTTTGTGTGGTTTGGAAGGGGGGGTGACAGACACACTGGGAGAGGACACAGGGGACGTGTACATGGCAGTGGGGGTGGTGACTGCACGTGTGCGGACTGTACTGGAGGGTGTGCTGGTGATGGGTGTAATGGCTGATGGTGCTGTGCTTGCAGGTGTGAGTGGAGACGTCACAGGGAGGGAGGAGGGAGACGAGGAGGTGGGGGACACAGAGGAGGTAGTGGCTGTTGGCATGTTTGCATCTGTATGTTGCTTGGGTGAATGCTTGTGTGTTCTGTGGTGCTTATGTCTGGATGAGCTTCCCTTGGGTGTTGAGGTGTGTGCAGGCTGGTCTGTAGGTGTGGATGGGATAGGCAGAGGAACAGGGGAGTGGGACTGGGTGGAGGGAGTTAGAAGAGGGAGGCTGGAGACAGGGACAATTGCTGCCGTCAGTGCTGAGGCCAGAGCGTTGAACGATCGCTGCTGGGCAGCCTGACCCGAATGAAGGCCCTCCAGGTATGCATTGCATTGATGCACCTCCCTCTCCACACCCTGGATGGCATTCAAAAGGGTAGACTGCCCAACAATGATGGTCCTCAGGAGATCAATGACCTCCTCACTGAGGGCAGCAGGGGTGACTGGGGCAGGGCCTGAGGTGCCTGGGGCGAAGGAGATGGCTGGCTTCCTGGCTGTGCGGGCACAGGCCGAAGGCCGAGGGGCTGCTGGGAGGGCGGTGCTGGTGCGCTGGGTGGCGGCTGTACCTGTAGTATCGGTGGGCACGGATGTTGCCGCCACCGCAAGGGAGCTCCCATCAGAGGACGTGTCGGTGTCACTGACGTCTGCACGGGTCCCCGTGGTGGAGCCCCCCTCGCCCTCAGTCTCACTGGTCATGTCGGAATCCGTTGCTTGGCCCTCCGGGGCCATGAGAGATGCAGCTCCCTCTTGCGCCGATGGCACTTCTCCTCCGCCTGATGATGCTAATGCACACAATCACAGAAAACAAAGAAAATGGGGGGGGTGGAAAACATAAAGACAAGTTGAGTGCATGCATTGGGGACACCGTTGGCGGAGAGGACAGACACAGAAGCCCCCTGCACTACGCTGCGCACTTGGGGTACACAACTCATTCCATGGGACATGGCCTGCAAGCCTATGGGCGACAACTGCCCACACAGAATACACAGGTCCATGAATCGCGTTACTAGGCACCCTACTGAGGTGGGGGGCGGGGGCACAGGACCATACCTCACGGAGGGGCCTATCCTACTGAAATCGCCCTGGCCTAGGGATACCCACAGCCCTCCTCCCCCACCCAGGCACCTCCACTGCGCACTAAATAGCTGAATGTGCTGGTACTCACCCCCTTGTGTCTGCTGTGATGTCCTCAAACGCCCATTTAAATCGGGGTAGGCCACCGCCAGAATCCGGGACATCAGGGGGGTCAAGGTACGACTGGAACCCCTCCTAGGTTGGGAGGCCATCCCCAGCAGAGCCTCGGCGGTCTTCCTGCTCCCGCGGCGGAAGTCCTCCCACCTCTTGCGGCAGTGGGTGCCCCGTCTGTTGTGGACCCCCAGGGCCCGGACGTCCTTGGCAATGGCACGCCAAATGTCGATCTTCTGATGGGCGCTGACCTATGTGACATGTACAGGGGGGGAAGAGAAACATCATCACTTTTCTGCATGCTCGATGTGAGTGGCCCCCCCTCCCCAAACTAGACCTGTGGCACATGCTCTCATCTGTCGTGCCATGCATTCGTCATTCGCTGCCCTCCCCTCCATCGTACATCCTCACCACTCATCACAGGCATACCCACTATGCATTGCCCCCCGTGTACTCACCTGTTGGTCTGGAGGACCGTAGAGTAGCGCATACTGGGGGAGGAACCCGTCCACGAGCTTCTCCAACTCTTCGGAACTGAAGGCGGGGGCCCTTTCCCCAGTCACAGCAGCCATTGTCACTTCCAGACCGAGGTCACAGCAGCACTTGCAGTATGGGTCCTCTCCTGTGGATGATCAGGTCTTGTGTGATTAAGCATAGAGAAAATGGCGGTTACGGCCGCGGTGGTGCGTACCGCGGCGGTGCGTACCGCGACCGCCGGCGCTCATCGCCATTGGCTCCTGAAACCCATAGGGTTCAATGTTGTCCAATGTGGCTTTGCGCCGCGGACTGCAACCGCCTACCGCCACGGTGTGCCACGCCAGCTCAATGACCTTACTTCACATTGTCACACTTCACAGGTCAGGCAGCCGCCATTTCAAGGGCCCACATGGCTTAATTCCTACTGCGTCACACATGGCTAGGCCTTGCACCGACATTCATACTAGCCATTCAATCCCGAGAGATTCGTGTTATGTGCATGCTGTTGGCACTTACCTGTGGGTTGCTTGACTCTGTGCTCCATGTTGTCCTTCCTAGGCACCGTCCGCTGGGACTTGCGAGGAGACGGAGGAGTCTTCCCGTGTACAGACCGCTGGTGGACCTGTCGACAATGGAAGAAAGACACGTCATACTCACCTACAGACTCAACCGTGCCACTATACAGGAACTGTGTGCCCAGCTGGAGCCAGACTTGAGGTCACCCATCCGCCAACCCACAGGGATTCCGCCTCTAGTGCAGGTGCTGTCAGTACTGCATTTTTTTGCCAGTGGATCATTTCAAACTACAGTGGCCATTTCATCTGGGATGTCTCAGCCTATGTTTTCAAAGGTGTTGTCCAGAGTGTTGTCTGCCCTGATGAAATACATGCCGAGCTACATCATTTTCCCTGAGGTGGGTGACTTGCCTACAGTGAAGGGTGATTTCTATGCCCTTGGACACATTCCCAATATCATTGGTGCCATTGATGGTACCCATGTGGCTTTGGTTCCCCCAAAAGACAATGAACAGGTGTACAGGAACCGAAAAAATTATCATTCGATGAATGTCCAGGTGGTCTGTTTGGCTGACCAGTACATCTCCCATTTAAATGCCAAGTTCCCAGGGTCAGTGCATGACGCGTACATCATGTGAAATAGCAGCATCCCTTATGTGATGGAACAGCTACAGAGACACCGTGTGTGGCTAATTGGTGACTCTGGTTACCCAAACCTGCCTTGGCTATTGACCCCAGTGAGGAATCCCAGGACCAGGCAGAGGAACGGTACAATGAGGCCCATGGGCGTACTAGGAGGGTGATTGAGCGGACCTTCGGCCTCCTGAAGGCCAGGTTTAGGTGCCTGCATATGACTGGTGGATCCCTAATGTACTCACCAAAGAAGGTGTGTCATATCATCATGGCCTGCTGCATGCTTCACAACCTGGCTTTGCGACTCCAGGTGCCTTTCCTGCAGGAGGATGGTCCAGATGGTGGTGTTGTGGCCGCTGTGGAGCCTGCGGAGAGTGAAGAGGAGGAAGACGAAGAGGACGACACAGACAACAGGGACAGAGTGATACTGCAGTATTTCCAGTGACACACAGGTAAGAATCTACTCCTGCATTGTATTATATCTGTAACTGTAGAGGCTCTTTACTGTCTGACCTTTCACCCCAATGTATGGTAACTTAGTTGTGTATTTCACTTCCTATTTCAGTGATCTGATCCCCACGGAGTGCCCTCTGGTTTTTTTCCCCATGGACTACCGCTGTGTGACACTGGTATGTTGTCATCACAATGTAAATAGAAATGTTTTGTTGGTTATATCGAATACATTTGGTTTAAATAAATAGATAGCAGAATCCAGTTGGTTTTTGTGCAATAATTGTGTTTATTGAAGTTTTAAAATAGGTGTATAGTTCAAAAAGGGTGATGGGTGATGGTGGAGGCATGTCCATGGCATTGTCCAGACTGTCGTTCCTACAGGTCCATTGTCCATATGCCTGTGGAAGGTGGAGCAGGGGCAGTTCAAGGTTGGACAGGGTGAACAAGTGGGACAGTGGGATGACATCCGGGGGTTTCCGTGCATGGCGGGGGTCTTGACATCCTACTCTGTCTTCTTCCTAGATCTCAGGCCTTTCTTGCGGGGTGGTTCTTGTTCTGCAGGGGCTGGGGTCCGGGTGGGCCGTTGCTGTTGTGTCGGGGCATCCTGACCACTAGCGCCGGCGGAGGTGGTGGGCTGTTCTTCCTCCATGCTAGTGACAGGGGCCCTTTGGGGGGCCACATGGTCCCGCAAAATGGTGACAATCTGGTTGAGTGCCACCACCATTGTACCCATTGCGGAACTGATGCTGCGCAGTTCTTCCCGGAACCCCATATTCTGTTGCTCATGCAGAAGCAGGATCTCCTGCAACCTGGCCAGGACCGGCGCCATCGTCTCTTGGGAGTGGTGGTACGCTCCCATGATGGTGGTGAGGGCCTCTTGGACAGTGGGTTCCCCAGGCCTGTCCTCCCTCTGTCACACAGCAGCCCTCCCAGTTCCCCTTTGTTCCTGGGCCTCTGTCCCCTGGACGGTGTTCCCACTACCAGTGCCCCCAGGTCCCTGTTGTTGTTGGGGTTGTGGGTTTCCCTGGGTGCCCTGTACTGGTAGACACACCGCTGCTTGACCTGTCCTGGAGACAGAAGCATGGGCCCGCTGGGTGGGTGCTGTGCTGGTGTTTCCAGAGGGGGGTAGGTCTGCTGTGGCCTGTGGCTGGCTGAGGGTAACCGACTGTCCAGAGGTCTCCGATGATCCGGGCTGGTCATCAGGTTCTAGGTCGACAGAGCTGCTGTCATCACTGGGGGCCTGTTCTGGGGGTGGGATGGACAAATCTGGACCCTCCTGGCCGGTGTGTTGGCGTTCGGGCCCTGCAGGGGTAAAATAGTATGGTTATTGCTTTTGTGTGTGCCATGGCGTGCGATTTGTGGGTGCCCTTGTCCCCCAGTGCTGGCAGTCCCTTGTGGGAGGAGTTGTGAGGGTGGTTTGGGGGGGGGATGGGTATGTGCAGTGGTCATGCTTAGGTGATGGGTGTCCATGGTTTGTGTTGGCATTCAGGGGTTGGTGTTGGGTTGGGTGGGTTGTGCTGGTGAGACATTAACAGGGAGGATGTCTGCTGGGGGGTGGGGTGAGGGTGGGGGTTGGCATGCTGGTGGTTGGGGGGGTGAAGTAGTTGAGATTAGACTTACCAGAGTCCATTCCTCCGCCTACTCCAGCGAGGCCCTCAGGATGCAGGATGTTAAAGACCTCTTGCTCCCATGCTGTGAATTCGGGTGGAGTGGGGGGGGGTCCGCCGCCAGTCTTCTGCACAGCGATGTTGTGTCTTGACACCATCGACCGCACCTTCCCCCATAGGTCGTTCCAGCGCTTTCGGATGTCTTCCCGATTTCTGGGATGCTGTCCCACAGCATTGACCCTGTCGACGATCCTTTGCCATAGCTCCGCCTTCCTGGCTATTGTGGTGTGCTGCACCTGTGTGCCGAAGAGCTGGGGCTCTACCCTCATTATTTCCTCCACCATGACCCTGAGTTCTTGGTCCGAGAACCTGGGGTGTCTTTGGGGTGCCATGGGGTGGTGTGGATGAGGTGTGGGGTGGTGTTTGTGGTGATGAGTGTGGTGGTGTGTGGTGTTTTGTGCGTAGATGTGGTGTGGGTGATGATGTTGGGTTCCTGTGTGTGTTGTGCTTTGCGTTCCCTGTGCTCTCTCTCTGTGTATTGCGCCTTGTCTCTGAATTTCGATTTGTGGGGGTTTGTGGGTGATGTGGGTGTGTGTTTTATATAGTGATGGGTGTGTGGGTGTGTTGTTTGTATGTGTATCAGGTGTGTGTATTTCGAATTGTCCAATGTGGCTGTGTTTTGTAAAGGTGTGTGTATTTTGACCGCTGCGGTGTGTACCGCCAATGGAATACCGCGGTTGAAAGACCGCCGCGTGGATTCGTGGGTCGTAATGGCATGGGCATGTTTGTGTTGGCGTGACGGTGGAGGTTTGGTCATCTCCAGTTTATCGCTGACCGCTGATGAGGCGGGCTTCAGTGGATGTCGGGTTTTTGGCGGTTTGGCAGTTGTGGGTCAGAATGACCGTGGCGGTTTACCGCGGCGGTATAATGGCGGTCTTCTGACCGGCGGTAAGAGCCTTTTACCGCCGAGGTCAGAATGACCCCCATTGTGTCTACTACTGCCCTAAGAAGCCCCACCCTTCACCTCTAATCACATGTTGAAAGAAACTCTGCCTTTAACTCAGGACAGGGCTCAACTGCCTTTCATCTGGTATCAGTCTACTCACATGCCACATACATGCCTAGGTCTCAATAAGAGTGGGAAATGCATTCCATTCTTTCAATTGCTTGTAAGTAATGTCTTTATTTTGTGAATTTGTACATAGTATATCAATCAGCAAACATTTTTGTGTAAAATTTTAATCACACAATACATACTTATAAATCATTATTTAAAATATTTCTGTTTTTAGATTGGAGAAACAGTGTTAAAGTCAACTAAACTCTTTAAAATGGTGAAGACCTGATGGGGATTATCATGTTAAAATATCAGTGATTATTCTTGAGTGTTTACCGTTGTGAACCCCTTTTTCAGATATGATTTAGTGGTGCCTTATCGGAATATCAAGACATAAAGATTGTGTTTCAAAATTTGTGTCCTAAATATTGTTTACAAAATTAATACCCCATTGGAATTAACTATACAAAAATATACCCAATTGAGTGATATTTTTGCCTCAAGATTAATGTCAGATGATATTTTGTTATTAAATTTATGATATACAACCAAGGCTTTGGTTCATCCTCTTTCAGCTTTTGGTTTGGTGGGGTGTTGTTCACATGTTGGCCATTAACATTGGAGAGGCCAATTGGGAAGCAATTTCATGACTGGAATGCTAGATTACTGCCTTTGTCTACATCTATAAGTAACAAGCACTCACAGACAGAAGAGTCCTCATGCAGGTGAACATAATACTGTGCCCTGCACAGAATAGTCATAGCACTGAAGCTTGAGCAGGTCGTGGTGCTACAGTGACCAGGCATGCTAGTGGGGCTTGTTCATGGTGATTGGTGAAATTTTCTGTAGGGGGTTTAAATGCTGACTCCTGGAATGCCAATGGTGTGTCTGCAAGTACAGACCCCCTTCAGCACCACCATTGCATTGCTGAGTGCCTGAGGGAACTTACTGGCAAACCCATTCCTCTTTGGGTTCCCTGGGTCACTGACCATGTACCTTTAATATGATCCCAGGGTGCAGACCTTTGCAGTTATCACTTTGTAACTTACTTACTTTTAGTGTCAATGATTCTCTGCAAGTCACGTAGGACATATAATTTTGCTATTTAATTTCAAAATATTGTCATCTTCCCTTTACTAATCCACTTCCCTTTGATATTGCTACAGTAAACAAATGAGATCTCAAGTGCACAACCTTAACAAACTCAACATGACTAATCAACAAGAAAAAAGGAAGTGCATATTACTAATCTACTACATATTTCACTTCAACTTTGGGTTCCGGTGTAGCGTGCTATGTACCACAAAGTGCTTTGATGCCTTTAAAGGGGGTATAGGTGCCAGAAAAATACAATTTACAGTTACAATTTGGATGTTTTATCTCTTTAATTTACAGAGTGTAAATTGGTAATGATCTCTGACATTTTTTAGATGCAATAGCAATGATGAGGACCTGGGGTTCTTAATTTCAGCTGAGATATTTTTGAGCATGAAAAAGGCAAAAGAAGAAAGGATGGGGTTCTTCCTGTCCCAGACAAATAATATTGCTTGCGTTCTTTGTCCAATAGTCACCATAAAGGAAAGAAGGAGTGGGAAAAGATTTAAGTGGCAGTCTGGCCAATTTACTGGGATCAATCTCTTTGTTCAGGATTCGTTCCTTTGTGAATATAAGAACAATTGTATCTCCTTTTGCTTGAGTGGATGACATACATAGTTAAGGAGGATCATCATTGAGTAGAAACAGCAAGAACTGCACAGCAGTTCTGTCAACCCCATCTTGTAGAGAATGTTGAAGTGCCCTAAGAAGATGTTATAGGGGATGGAGTTTGATTTTTCTATTCTGAGTTCTCCCAGTTGTTCTGAGAAGAGGATGCTATGACTGAGAAGGTGATAGCTGGTTTGAAATTTTATGTTCTTCATATCTGCCGACTTCACTTGTGCTCTCTGACATTGAAAGGTGTAGAATTGTTTATATTATAAACTCTTGAATTGAAATGAGCATCTTTTCCGTAAATGAGTGTCACACCACCTAGTGGAGGGGAGGTGAAGTCCATTCTTATCTGAGGATGGTTTGGAGGTGGTTCTTTTGGGCTGGTTGCCTTTGCTGTGTGTTCCATGAATGAGGGGATGGAGTAACATGGAGGGTTGACTGATGGTGAGGGAGATGATTGCACCTACACCATGGCTTCAATATTGTGTGATGTGGAGGAGGGAAGCACTGATTGTAAAGCTATCTGGCAATGACCACATTTCACAAAATATCTATCTTGATGTCATCGCCTAGCTATTGGTGTCTCTAAACGTACATGATGCTCATGTATCTCAAGCAAACAACAAATTCCAAAATGGCAAAACTTACAGCAACAGGTTTAATAGGAAGCCAGGGAAGGCATACATGCAATGCCATCTTTATGATATGTTCATAGATCAGAGATTGGTCCAGAGAATAGAGTTGCACAAAGTATGCAGCACAGGTCGTGGGGGGAGGGGAGTATCTGGAAAACTTATAAAGAATTTTATGTAACAGCCAAGAAGATAATTGTCTTCACATTATAAAACATCTGTCAGTCAACAATGAAAGCATGTTAATCCTGTTGTATCTCTTTTCTTTCAGTGAGGCGTGGATTGAGAGGCAACATATGTTAAGAAAAGTCAAAAGAGTTCTGAAATATGATTACAGAAGCAGAAACCCTTTGTCTCCCATCATCCACCCCCGGCTGACTGTCATAGCTTGACGCACAGTTTTGAGACCCTTGTCACAGACAAGAAGACCCTCTGCGAAGCTCTGAAAAACATCTCCACACTGATAAAGATCAAAGGACATCTGATAATGATTGCCGTCCTCAAAGCAACTTTTTTTAGGTCTCAGCTCTAGTGGGGTACATGCACTGTCTCGATTTCGAGACATGCTGTATATACATCATGAGTGTCAGTCCACCCACAGCCTTCCCATTTGCTAATACTGTTGTGGTTCTATTATGCAGCATCCCGATTCGTGAAGGGCATGAATACGTCATCCTTTTCCGGTCTTTAGCCCTCTGTGAGAGCACCGGCCAACTACTGTTAAGGTACGCAGTGTCCCTGCTTTTAGCCACTGTTTGAGACTACTGTTTTGTTTTCAGTGAGTGACAAGTCCCACCGCACATAAAGAATGCTATGGTTCTTGCTGCTTGTTTTTTCCATGCCTCTGTGCCTGTTTTCTGCTCATTTCTTGGCCACTGTTTTGGACTTTTTGCTTTATTAATGCCCTCTGTTTCTGCCTTTATGCTCATTTTATGCTCCTTTCGTGCCCTCTGTTTCTGCCTTTATGCTGGTTTCTTGACCTCTGTTTTTGCATTTCTGCTTGTTTCTTGACTTCTTGTGCCTTTCGGCTAGTTTCATGACTTCTGTTTCTGCGTTTTTGCTCCTTTTCTGCTTGTTTCTTGACCTCTGTTTCTGGCTTTCTGCTTATTTTTTTACTTCTGTTTCTGCCTTTCCACTTTTTTACTTCCCTCTGTTTCAGCCTTTATGCTCATTTCTTGATTTCTGTTTGTGCCTTTCAGCTCATTTTCTGCTCATTTCTTGACCTCTGTTTCTGCCTTTCTGCTTGTTCCTTGACTCAAGTTTGTGCCTTTTTCCTCGTTTTATGCTCTCTTGTTGCCCTCTATTTCTGCCTTTCTGCTCAATTATTTTTCTTGCACTGTTTCTCTCTTTACGCTCATTTCTTGACCTCTGTATCTGCCTTTCTGCTTGTTTATTTCCCTGTTTTGGCCTTTCTGCAAATTTTTTGCTCATTTCCTCCCCTCTGCTTCTGCCTTTCTGCTAATTTCTTGCCCTCTGTTTCTACCTTTCTGCTTGTTTCTTGGCCTGTTTGTGCCTTTTCGCTCATGTTCTGCTACTCTCCTGCCCTCTCTTTGTGCCTTTTTGCCAGTTTTTTCTGCATTTCTGTTAATTTCTTGCCTTCTGTTTGTGCCTTTCTCCTCATTTCTTGGCTTCTGTGTGTGCCTTTCTGCTGCCTTTGTGATTGTTTCTGGACCTCTGTTTCTGACATTATGTTCATTTTATGCTTGTTTCCTGCCCTGTTTCTGCCTCACTGCTCGTTTCTTGACTTCTGTTTGTGCCTTTCTGCTTGTTTTGTGCCCTCTGTTTGTGCCTTTCTGCCTATTTCTTGCCCTCTGTGCCTTTCTAGCTGTTTATTGGCTTCTGATTCTGTCTTTCTGTATCTTTCGTGTCCTCTGTTTCTGCCTTTCTGCTTGTTTGCCACTTGTTTCTTCACCTCTGTTTGTGCCTTTCTGCTAATTTCTTGCCCTCTGTTTGTGCCTTTCTGCTCAAATCTTGCTGTCTTTGTGCATTCTGCTCATTTTCTGCTCATTTCCTTCTCTTTTTGTGCCTTTGTGTTCATTTCTTGCCCTCTGTTTGTGCCTCGCTGCCTTCTTTCTGCTTGTTTCCTGCCTTCTGTTTGTGCCTTTCTGCTCGTTTCTTGGTCTCTGTTTCTGCCTTTCTACTTGCTTTATGCTCACTTCTTGAACTCTATTTCTGCCTTGTCTCTTTCTTGCATCTGTTTGTGCCTTCCTGTGTGTTTCTTACACTCTGTGCCTTTCTGCTCGTTTCTTGCACTCTGTTTGTGCCTTTCTGCTCATTTCTTGCAATCGGGTTGTGCCCTTATGCCCGTTTTCTGCTTGTTTCTTGCCCTGTTTGTGACTTTCTGCTAATTTATTGTTATTATTATGCTGTGTACCATATACCCGTTGCTTATTTTCCCTGAAACCCATCCCACCAGTCCTTTCTTCTTCACCCCCACCTGCCCCTGTTTCATCTTATCCTCATCTGCCCTTCTTCATGTCTGGATTTTACAACTCTTTCTGTGTCTTCTCAGTGACCTGGATGACCCAAGAGCACTTACTCCTGCAGTGCAGCTATCTTTGGTTCCCAAATACAGGCACGATTTTGTTGCCTCTCTGCCCCATCCTTGATCTGCCCTCAGCACTGCAGCTGACATCCCCACTTGGAATATCATTCACCACCCCCACCACACTCCTGGTCACAACCTCCACCCCATTGCCAAAGGCAGTAGTTCACCGATTGCTGAGACTTATTGGCTTTGCCGATGCTTTTTATGGTTGACAATGTGAAGTTTCATCTTCTCTGCATGAATGAGGATTTCCTGAAAGATGCTTTCAGCATGGCTGGTTATGTCATTGAGGAATTTCACATTATCCATCTGGAACTAAAATGTTTGTATGATAAAGCATACTATCACTATTTTTCCATTTCAAAAGCACTCAAAGAAAGAGAAATATAATCTTCCGATAGATAAGGAGGAGACTGCCCAAGGCACACTAATGGAAAAGTAAGCTCTGGAGAGTATCAGATTAATTTCCTTTCCATTTTTTCAATAATGTCTTTAATTTTTTTATTTAAAATTAAAGTGAAAAGCTTGTAAAACATAAAAATGTCCTATCAAGTTGAACATACAATGCAACGATGGCAAGTAAAAATGTTAATGAGTAGTTAATGCATAAATCCAGTCAATATACATTGATGTGATCCTACCTCCGGGACATAAATGTATTTTTCAAGAATCTCTGGCTCATTGAGTTTTGTTTTTAATTACAGTGCAAAGGATCTAGTTTCTGACACAGGCAATAATAGTCATAGCTCAGAGGTCAGAAAGGGCTAGTGTCAAGTTTTCTGAATAAATGTGCCAGTACTCCAAACTCCATTTCAACTTGAAAATATTGTTAGTTATCAGTGAAGGTTAAGCATGCATTCACATTTCTATATATTTATTTTGGAAAGGAAGAGGTAAATTTATTCTACTGTAGTGAGTGTGATATATATATGCAAGAGTCAGCTGGGAGATGATTCAATTTGTGTACATTATGCTTCGAAAACGGGCTCAGTCTAATCAAAGACTGCTGTACCAAGTCCTCGAGCTCTCTGGGTCGAGGGGGACTAGCCAAAGGTGATGGTCAGCTCATGTACTTTAGATTTTCTAGTCATACAGACATACAGACTGAGAGGAAGGAGACACTAATGGTCTCACAGTAGGTGGGGCCAGATCCTGCTCTCAAGGCTCACTGGTACTAGTTGTACCCTGCAGACTCTAGGTTAAGGGTGGAGCAAGCACTGGATGTGGCCTACAGCAATATTGTTTGGCCAGAGCTTACTGTGTACTGCCAGAGGCCACATCTCATGAGGTCTGGGCAGTCAAACATGGAGCCAGCTGAGGTTAAATGTGAGGTCCTGTACTCAGAGCCCACTGTCTCCAACAGAAGGCTCCAGTTTTTGTGGCTTGGGATTCAGCTCCTATCCCAATACTCAGACCCATATATTAATGGGGAATAGGTATAGGCCAACGTGAAAGGGCACTACGGTGCAAGACTGTTTGCTTGCATGCAGGATTGTTTTTGAGCAGGAAAGGCCACCTTTCCACACAAAAACAGTCCCAGCAGACGTTTTCCTCTTTCAATGCACACATGGAAAGAGGAAAAAATGAAGAATGAAAATATTGCTCCTTGTTACACCTGCTCTAGGGAGGCATAAGGTTTTGCCCCTGCCCCAGATTTATGGGATGTTTGTAAATCTAGGGCACTGTCAAAATCCATGGGTGTTGCATGGGAAAATCTACTGTAATGTCTATGGAAAACCTCCCTGGCGCAGAGTAACGCAACCTAGCGACTTCTGCTGCTTTGTCTTACTCCATATCTACGAATCCATGCAAAGCCATGCAAAGTGGCTTTGCATGGCTTCATAGATATGGTTGGGAGGCTTGCACGCTGGAGCATCAAAAAAAACGATGCTCTGGCATAATCCTAATTTTGAATAGGCCTTGGCGGAGTTCGCATAGCAGCGGTACGTGGAGTTCCGCTAGCGGGTGGAGTTTCTTGCTACACCCGTTTGCATGACGTTTAACGTCACTGGCAACGCGACGTATGTTCTAGCATTGGAATTCTAGCATGAAGGGCACCACGCGGTTCACATGGGGGCAGCCATCTTGTGTGTTTTGCTTGTTATGGTGGTGAAGCCTACTTTTCTCTCCATCTATATCTCTCCCATCCTCTGTTTGAAAACATTTTTTCCCCTAGTTTCTTTTTATTATGTTACCTTTTCTCTTTCGCTTTTTATATTTTAACTTTCTCTTGATTTTTTTGTGTTTTTTCGAGACTTTTTTATTTTTTCATTTGTTTGCCTTATTTTTTCCCCTTTCTTTTTCCTAGTCCTTCCTTATCTCCTTATTCATTATCTCTTCCTCCCCCAAAAGTCCCCAGCACTATGGCATGGGAGAGGAGTGGCAGCCAGGCCCCCATCCGTCAGCCGCCTTCCTTGTGGGTGGTGGCAACTCCAAAGGGTGCATCCCCATGTCATATTTCCATACTATATTTTCTGAGGTGGAGTTGGCTGCCTTGGTGTTTTATGTGCAGTACCACCTTCCCTCCACCTTGGTACAGGCAGAAGGGCTGCTTGGGCTGATTAAAATGTAATGCAGAGACTCCTCCTGTGCCCTGTCTAAGATAGTCATTGTTAATATATTAGTATTAGTGAGTTTGCATATTCTCTCACTTTTCTCTGCCTTTATTTTTTGTATCTTGTACAGTGCCAACGGCCAAGCACATTTCCCAGTGAGGTGTAGTAGTCTTGCATGCATCCAATCTATGCATTGAGAGATTGAGAATGAAATGAGAAGTGTAGAAATCATTCATTACAATTTATTAGTATTTTCAAATATAGTTTAAGGTATTTGGAATGGGGTTAGGAAATTTGGAATATGGTGGTCCATGATACTAATATTTTTATTATACATGTGCTCAGAACCTCTGATGTAGAAATGTTGCTGTGTTTGCCTTTTCCTTTAAAAAAATAATTTTCTTGGTGAGATAATTTTTTAACAGTCCCACTAATCTTTTCTTACATCATCCAGTATCCAGGGGCAGGAAGAGGCCTGAAGGTGACAAGGCAGGTGAGGCAGCTGAAGGTGGCCCCTCCACAAGTGCCTGGACAGATGGCTTTGCTGGCCCCAGTAGGTCCTGCTGTTGTTAATATTTATTTCCCTAACTATTACCGCTTCACACTTAGAATTATTTTTACCTTTTTACTGTGCCTGTCTCCTAATTCCTTTCCAACTCCACTTCCACTTCCAACTCCACTCAAACAGATTTATCTGTTACATAAATTCTTCTTATTATCCTATTTACTTATTTTCTATATTTCAAGTTTCTTTACTTCAAACTGTCTCACTGTACTAATCTATCTTCCTTTCTTCCACTTTGTCAGCGAGTTTTCCCTCTCCCCTTATGTATCTTATCTTGTGGAGTGGTGGTAAGGCTCAGAGAACACATGTGGTATGTATAACACATGTTGTATATATGGGTGAAATGATTCATAGACTCCTAGGGTGGGTTAGAGCTCTTGGATGGGTCAAAGGATGCATGGGTGGTTATTAGGTAAATGGATGTTGGTGAAAGGTTCGTAGAGAGCCATATTTAGAATTTAGATGGTTTTAAATGGTGAATGATGGACGGAGTGCTGACAATGCAAACACTCACCCCCAGTCACAGATCTGGGTTTTTATCATCCCTTGCTCACTGTGCAACTGGAATCAAGCTAGCCTGGCTGAAGAAGGGTGATACCCTGAAACCGGTCCCAGGATGCTTGTTTCCGGTCCAGGGAGGACTTGGCCTGGCAGTCCGGGCTGGACTGTTCCCATGGGGAACAGGGTCAAGACTGATTTGCATACGGCTGGGTCCAAACTGGGGTGGCATGGTGAGCAAAAGAACGATGGAATAAACCCAGATCTGTGACTGGGGGTGAGTGTTTGCATTGTCAGCACTCCGTCCATCATCCTTTTGTGTTGCTAAAGTTGCCCCAAGTGGGAAGGGTATGCCCAGACGTGGGTCCCTTGCTCACTGTGCCACTGGAATCAAGCTAGCCTGGCTGAAGAAGGGTGATACCCTGAAACTGGCCCCAGGATGCTTGTTTCTGGTCCAGGGAGGACTTGGCCTGGCAGTTCGGGCTGGACTGTTCCCATGGGGAACAGGGTCAAGACTGATTTGCATATGGCTGGCTCCAAACTGGGGTGGCATGGTGAGCAAAAGAACGATGGATTAAACCCAGATCTGTGACTGGGGGTGAGTGTTTGCATTGTCAGCACTCCGTCCATCATCCTTTTGTGTTGCTAAAGTTGTCTCAAGTGGGAAGGGTATGCCCAGATGTGGGTCCCTTGCTCACTGTGCCACTGGAATCAAGCTAGCCTCGCTGAAGAAGGGTGATGCCCTGAAACTGGTCCCAGGATGCTTGTTTCCGGTCCAGGGAGGACTTGACCTGGCAGTTCGGGCTGGACTGTTCCCATGGGGAATGGGGTCAAAACTGATATGCATATGGCTGGGTCCAAACTGGGGTGGCATGGTGAGCAAAAGAATGATGGATTAAACCCAGAGCTGTGACTGGGGGTGAGTTTTTGCATTGTCAGCACTCCGTCCATCATCCTTTTGTGTTGCTAAAGTTGCCCCAAGTGGGAAGGGTATGCCCAGACATCGGTCCCTTGCTCACTGTGCCACTGGAATCAACCTAGCCTGGCTGAAGAAGGGTGATACCCTGAAACCGGTCCCAGGATGCTTGTTTCCGGTCCAGGGGGACTTGGCCTGGCGGTTCGGGTTGGACTGTTCCAATGGGGAACAGGGTCAAGACTGATTTGCATATGGCTGGGTACAAACTGGGGTGGCATGGTGAGCAAAAGAACGATGGATTAAACCCAGATCTGTGACTGGGGGTGAGTGTTTGCATTGTCAGCACTCCGTCCATCATCCTTTTGTGTTTACAAAGAGGAACAGGGCCATTGGAATTAATTAATTTTCTGGTACAGCTGCCATAGCTACAGACAAAAACAAGTACGACTAGAGCGCCAGCTGAGCGAGCAATGCCACCATTAATTTAGCACAACAGGAGAGAGAAGAATACTTGTACTCCATAGTGCATATTATGGCTGTGACTGTTATCACTTTAAAATTAAATGTCCTGGGGTGACCACCAAATGTACTGCTACTGTGCCACTGCACTATATGATTTTCAACAAGTGTTTTGCTCAGAACATTGTTTACAATTTCTCTTTCTTCTTTCTTGCTATAGTAACTCCTGCTGCCACACCATAGTGGCAGGAAATAGCAGCCCGGCTGTGGCAGACGAAGCTGGAGGCCATACAGGCCGAGTACCATCGGCTGGTGATCCTTGAGGAAGAGGAGGATTAGGCCGCAGCAGTTTCTGCCAGTACTCATGGTCCCAGCCAGGTCCTAGCACCGCCAGCCCAGCAATACATCTCCCACAGTGCTAGGGGCAGCCACCAGCTGTCGTATCATCCTTGCTGCCACACCTCAGAGACGGTGTTCCAACGCTGCATCCTTTGGAGGCTGGCACATTTAGAGGCCCATCAGGCATGTGTGGAGGGGTTCCTCAGAAGAATACTGGCCTGCCTTTAGTGCCCTCCTCTGCCCTTTTCCCCTTTTTTAACCTTTTATTTTGGTGGGTGGGAATTTTTGTGGGTGGAGAGGGTGGGAATGGGTTTTCACAGGACTTTCTCTTGTGTTATTCTTCAAGACAACATGGACAAATTGACATTTTTTGTTTGGAAAGTTAGTTGGGGAAAGGGACATTTGTTTGGAGATAGGAGTGGGCCAGTTGTGGGTAGAAGGGGGAGTATTTATTCTTTTTGTTAGGGACAGGGAAAAAGAAATAGTTATTTACAGTTCTTTATGACTAGAATCTTTTTTAGATGTATTTTACTTCGCATTGCTGCCTTTACACAACATGTTTTCAAAATCTGCTGATATTGTAAAACAATTATTTAGACAGTTAGGTAACCTTGTCCTCATACTCTTCTAGTTTCTGCAGTGCATTCTGCAAAATTTGACCCATAGGAGTAGGGTGGAGAGATTTGCCATTGCCAATTAAACTAAAACTACAGCAGTGCTCCATTATTCTCTTACCTGAATAGATGAAGTGAGGATCACATGGTTTCTTAAGGTACCATGGTGATGTAGCAGTAGAATGCTAGCATACTAACAATGAAGGCATTAAGTAAATTATTAAGTAACACCTCAATCAATCACACAGCCAAGAGTAAGAGGGTTAGGGATTGGATGAATGGATAGGAGAGGGATTTTGGGAAAGGTGGGACAAACAGACAAACACTACACAAACACAATATTCATCTGGGAAATGATCAGCAGCCTGTTGTGGGAGGAATAGAAAAACATGAATATGTATTGCATAGATAATGCTACATTCTGTCAGCCCCAGTGAGACCCAAGTTTTATATATCTAGAAATGTTTGGTCACCTACGTTTGCAAAACAGTACATATAATTAATCTTGGGGTGAAGCTAACACACACAGTTCTAAAAAAAAGAATGTTGAAAGAAAACATGATACTAACCTGCATTGCCAAATTGGGTGGTGCATCTGCAATCTTCTTGGATTGCTCCCACAACTTAGGTGCTTGCCTGAAGTGGTCTGATAAGGTAAGCATGAGTCTTATGTCGCTGGAAAAGAAAAGGCCTGCGGACTGTAAAACAGAAATGATTATCCTGCTGTTGTAAACTCAAGATGAATGGAATAGAAGGTAAGCTTCATGAGGAGATGTGTACCAAAAGACTCAGAGGTGGCAGAGCAAGAGCAAAGACATTTGCGATCATTCTCCAACAATCACAGACAAGTATCAGCATGTATTGGGGTGATCACATTCGCAACTGTCATGCTCATCATAACATTTAGCTTAGAGCACTGCACAATATGACATTATCATCCATTACATGTTTGTCTCCTCCAAGTTCCCTACAACAGACCCCTCACCCAACCACACAGTTTCAAGCGTGAGCCATCCAGTAGACATATACAGCAGCATTGCATTTCCTACAATTAAGTAATTCATGCACCTCTCACCACAAGTCCACAGATTGGAGTAGGCCTCTTAGACTCATCCTCCATGTTGATTTCCAGGAAGTTGATAACTTCCTTCTTCTGGCAGTTGTTTAAGTTGTCATATCACACTCTTATTCCTTCCATCATCCTCCAGACTCTGATTAAAGATTATTATGTCCAACTCCATACCAACTGCTCCTGAGAGTCACAGCCCCCCAGCCCAGTTGAGATAGAGTGACCTGTATCTGTGGAACAATGAGTATTTTATTTCTGGACTAGAATTTTGTTTGTTAGCTAAATGGACTGGTCAGGTCTTCTCTGACAAATGTGAACCAGAAAGCAAAGTACCAGAAAACAAAGCAGTGTGAAAACGCCAGCAAACAAATTTCGCTAAGTGTCAAAGGGGAAGGGAAAAACATCAACTTCAGGAAAAAAATACCACCCATGATTATTTTATGGCACCAACATTGTAAATTGATCACAACACAAACACGAGCCAGAGTAATATACATGCAAGATAAACACCCACTCTCACTTTCTGCTGCCACTAGACATGAGTCACACAAACCATCTCAATTCTCAACATTGAAACAAGTATCCCTGATATCAATTGTTGAGGCATATAGCATTACTTACCTGTTCTATCCAAGTGTAGTGGCACATTGCTGATCCTCTTCAATTCAGGAGAAGAAACACACATTGGCCCGTAAGTTGTGAATCAAATATCTGGGGCAGGCCTGTTAGTGGACAAAAAGGAATGATAGGCACAGAATGGAGGCAGGCATTGTCTCTCAAATATCCTTGAAGTGATTTAGGCCAGGTTGGGGCCTTCTTCAATGCACACTGGTCCAACTCCAATTTGGCCATACATGTGCCTGAAACAGTTGCAGTACATTAGTCATTTAGACAGAAAAAAAACACTATAAAATAATAAGGCGCCCCAAGCTAGCTATTTTCTTCTCAAAGCAGTTCATCAATAGTGGAAAGTATAAAATTCTATGATGCCCCGGGTCTAGTCTGATGGTTCAGCCAGAAGTTGGTCAGCTAACACTCTACCATGTCCTGAGTCCGACCAATCATCACCCTCATCCACCTCCTGTTGTATTTCAGGTATGCTGTAATTTGGTGGTATAAAGTGCTGATTTATTTTGATCATGGTCAATCTCTTGATGTTTGGGGCAAGAGACTGTTCCTTCTCACTGTGACAACTGCACCAGCTGCACTGAACACACACTCAGCAGACAAATTGGCTACAGGGCAAGCCAGATACTTTCTTGCCAGCCTGCTGAGCACTGGCCATTGGCACCTCTTTCCATACCGATACACCAATGGGTTTTGATCCATATAGACCTCCATTTGGTCACCCAGGTAGGCCTGGACCATCCTCTCAATAGTCATTGGTGCTCCACCTTGCTTTTGCCTTTGCCTCTGCAGTGGACTTAAGCCCTGCCTTTAGAAACCAATCAAATGCAGATTTTGGGGCTGTTGCTATTGTTCCTGCTGTTGGTGGTGGTCAATATTTTGGCTGCTGTGAACCAACAGCACTATCTGCAGGCTCTATGGAAGTTATAGGCTGCACCTCAGAACTTCTGTTTGTGAGTGGGCCTCTAATTTCCAGTGGTTCATTTTCTAGGTCTCTGGCTTGCTCAGCAATCCATGTCTTGTAGGTTAAAACATCCCTGTCGGAAAAAGGAATGAAAGTGGGCAGTAATTGTTTGTACCGTGGGCCCAGAATTGTGGCACAGATGTAATGTTTGGATGACACAATGTCTCTTTGCAGCCTTATATTAACAGATAAATGAAGGATTAAGCTCTCCGCCAACTCCTACAAATCTGTTTTGTCATCCACACCTGCGTATGTTTCAGATACCTCCATTAGCTGTTGCTGCAGCATATGCACCAATGGGATAGCTTGGTCCATTGTGCAGTCCTCCTTGCTGACTTCCTGTGGGAAAATTTCAAAAGGAAGCAGCATCTCTGTCAGGCATCTCAATGATCATGCCTTTCACAGTTGCATCCCCTCCTTGCGTGACATATTTATTGATCGGTCTGCACTGCTCAGGCAGATGTTATAACATGTAATAAGTAGAATTCCAATGTGTTGGCACCTCCTGTATGAGGGCTTTAACTGGCATTCTCTTATCGTGCTGGATAATCCTCAACAGCTTGTGGGCATTAAAAGAATGGCTAAAATGAGTACAGATTCTTCTGCATGTGGACAGTAAGTTGCTGACTCAGGGTTCTTTTTTGAGGAAGTCCTGTATAATGATGTTTTTGCAGTATGCCAAACACAGGACCCTGAAATATCCACAATCTGACATGGTCTTAACTAAATTACTGCCATTGTCTGTGGCACCACATCCAATGTTAAGCCCTCTGAGGCAGAGCCATTCAAAAACCTTGTTGTTAAATCCATCCAAGATGTTTGCAACTGTATGGGATTTCTCCATGGCGAACATAGCTACTGTTGCATGCTTCTGAGCACCATTAAGAATTTCAGCTGTGTCAACACTTGCATATATCATTTCTCTAACCCCCACAAAAGAGATCCAGTGTGCATTGATGCACGTGTAATCAGAGTCTTGGCAACATGTCTGTTGTCAGGTGGATTGTGTGGACAGTACTCTGCTGCAAAGCTTGTCCAACCAATTTAAGCGCATCATGATGTAGCCTGGAACAGCAGCTCTGGTGAAATAGGTCTGTCTGGGAACCTTTAATTTCCTGCAGATTTTATGAAATCTCTTCCACGAAAGTAAAAGGGATGATGTCCAACGTTGACAATTTAGCCAGCTTCCTATTGTACAAACGTGCCGTTGGGTGGATGTGTTCGTACTGCCCTTCCTGCATAAACATGGCAGTGATAATAGCCTGAATTTCTTTCTTTGCTGGTGCCACTTATGCAGGCAACTTAGAAGGTGGTGGTAGGCTCAATGTGCGTCTCAGGGGAGCAGCCACTGTATGTTCTAACCGTAAAGAAGGCCCAAACTGGGGAGGTCAAGTTTAACACTGGGGCAACTGCCAATGTCTGAACAAATGCAGTAGGTGGATGTTGTTTTGATGATGTTTACCTCTCTGCAGTGCTACTTCTAGTGAGGTGGGTGTGGATGCAGGTCGCACCCAGGGCCCTGTAAATATGGAAGCTGGTGGAGATGGTTGATTCTGTGCCATATCCCTCGGAGAAGGTTGAGAAGATGGGGTAATGTTTTATTCCACAGGGGCTGGGCTAACATCCATGATGACTGGCTCGTCTTCAGACTTGACATCCTCCTCTGCTTCATCCATAAATCTAAGACTTTCAGGAACCTTCCTTTTCACTCCTTGGCTCTCCTGGCGAGGTGGCATCCAAGTGGAGTCTTGATCATCAAAAGTGGGGGATTGAAGAAGAAGATGGTGTAAATTTGGAAGACAGTGGATCTTGTGAAAGAGGGGCTTCTTTGGCTTCCTCCACATGAAGCTCAACATCCTGATGTGCTCATACTCAGGGCTCAGGGAGGAACTGCTATTGCTGGCTGCGGCTGTTGTTGTCCACTGGCTAGAGTTTCAGACAAGGATTGAATACTACTTTGTGAAAGAGATAAGTCCAATTCAATGTCACCGCTTGCCAACGTTCCTGTGATTAGAGAGGCTGCCTCTGTGCCATAATTAGACTTGGGCCTAGTTTGGAATGGGGTCGCTGATGGGTGAGAGTTTCTCCTAGCTTGCTCCCCAGATGCTGGTGCGGCAGGCACAGGTTTTTGCCAAAAAAAGATCTGGGGCAACATACCAATAGTGGGAAGCTCCTTCTTATCACTGGCCACTATCTTGGTAGCAGCTTTCTTTGGGGCCATCTTGAAGCTCTCAGTTGACAGCAGCACTTAGCTTCACAAGCTGAAGAGATGTCCATGTGATCACAGATCACGTCATGCACAGGCCTTCTGTCTGTCAGTACTGTGGGTGATGTATTTTTCTCTTCGTGAACCTAAAAGCAAACATGCAAGAAGGATTAGTGAAACATGGCATTGTTGCAGTTTCATTAGTAGTAGAAACAATATCATTTAATGGTTATTTAACTAAACTTATAAATTATTATGAAATGCAGTGTATCCATTTGTAAAACCACACCAACATTAACTTCCATTATCATGTAGTCATGAAGGATAAGAAAGAGCAACAACTACAAGAATATAACAAAATATAAGAAACTGCTCATACAATACATTCAGTACTAAGCATTTACCTACTAGGCCTGGATAACACACAAAATGTCCGTCAGCCACATGGTCAAACAACAACCAGCATGGAGACATGGCAACCACAACAAAGAAAAACATATGCAAGCCTAAAGCCCACTGGCTGCCATCATGGCCACCACAGCAAAGAAGAGCACATGCAGGCCTAAACCACGCTGGCTTCATACAGAAAATGGCCACCAGCCACATGGTCAAACTACAACCAGAAAGGAGGCCTGGCCACCACAACAAAGAGGAACACTTGCAGGACTTAAGCGTGCTGGCTGCACCCACAAAATGGCCGCCAGCCACATGGTTAAACTACAACCAGCAAGGAGGCATGGTAACCACAACAAAGAAGACACATGCAGGCCTAAAGTGCACTGGCTGCCTACAGAAAATGGCCACCAGCCACATGGTCAAACAGCAAGCAGGATGAATAGAAAAAAAAAAACACAAATAGGTAAAGGACTAGAATTGACTATGCAAAAATTGCACCTGGCCACATGGCATGGGGAACAAACACAAATGGTGGCCGTCGACAAACACTCTCGCACACTGCTGGTCAGACAAAGAAAGCATTGGTACAGGAGAAAATAAGCATTATGGGTAATTCCAAAAACTAAAATTAAAAGGGCTAAAAATGTTACTACAACAACACACATCATACGAAGGCATCCAGTGCAATAAGCCCACTATACACTATTTTTGAGAAAAAAAGTGAAATACCACCAAACAACTTTTTGTTATCTTTAATCCAATGCCAGCCATGGTGTTTCAGTTCCATAGACACCACAAATGGTTGTTTCATCATGCACCCATGATTTGTACTGGCTCTACAGTTGGAAGGCCTATTCCATTAGCAGGCTAGGCCACTTAACATGGTGAATTTAACGAATATTGCAAATTTACAAAACATGGAGAACATGTAATGAACTATAAAACATTTTCCTTTGGAGAACATAAATTACAAGTAAAACTATAAATAGGCCCCAAATGCAGGCCATCCATAACAATACATTTTTAAAAATGAATAAAAGTACAGATAAATCCTGGTCCATGCCCTCTATCAAACAAACAGGCTGTACAACACACTTATACAAGTGTTTTAAACTTACTTGTGAAATCTCAAATACATCAAAGTCCCTAAATCCAATGATATATCCAGGAGACAAAAATAAGTGATCCTTCCAGCTCGAAATCTAAGTGAGAAGTGACCAGGAGATGGATAATGCAGTGGGAGTAGCCTGCTGGACAGAAACAGGAAGTTGGAGTCTCTGGGGCACTTCCTGTTGTTGGAAAAAATATGGAAAAAGTACTCCTCGCACAACAATATCAACATGAACGGTGAATTAGAGAAGATTTTGTACTCGAAGTTGTACATTTTATCTGCTTTAGCTTCGCCAGGTTTCAGCAGCAGTCAATCACGCTCACTTGTGCTTGCCTACATCACAAAAGTCGCACCGGAATATGCTGGTGCAGCACTAAATCGTGGGAGCAGGTAAAAATTATTGTTTGTGCTCGTGAGAGACCATAAGTCTCTTGTCTCTCTTCTTGTGCGTGCAAAATGATAGTAAGCGTGCTCCAATGGGGGGAAAACAGGAAAAATGCACAGTTGCCGAATCCCGCAAACTCCGTCAGCAGAGTGGAGTTTTTCATCCAGGCCTAATTTTGAATGAAATCACTAATGATGTTTATCTTTAATTTTGTTAATTACCCAAAGTGAATTTTTTTTTTTTGTAGTTTGCTACATTCTTTTCCAATTTTAAGGTGAAGGTAAACTAATGCAGTATATTTCATGAACCCCACTTGACTCTTTATCAGGTGTTTTACCCCACAACCGGATGGTTTTAGTGGCATTTTGCTTGCTTGCATCAGAGCCCATGGCAGATGACAACTGTGCAATCACACTGTGTTGTCTCATTTATTTATTTGGTTTCATTGACAATGTCTTCTATGCATATTCCCTACAGACCACTACCATGCGTTATAGGAGTGGAAGTTCATGGCATGGAAGTAACCAGAAAAAATGACTTACTCTTTGAACCATACCTCAAATGGCACTGAGAAAGTTAATAAGGCACAAAGGTGTGGCACCCATTAGTTGGATGGTTGGTTTGATGAGGGGATCTGTTCCTCCATCCTGGTGGTCACCAGTAGGTTTTTATAGCTAGGACCATGTTTCCATTGAAAAAAGCGTTATTGACTTGCCTATATCGTTAGTGCTGTTTGACAAATCTTCACAAAAGTTTCTAACAAAACGTATGCCCGTGATTCTTGCTGTGCACAGAAAGTTTCAGGGTTCTCTGTCAAGCAGGAGCTGAAATAGGGCGGGGGCTAAAAAAACGTGTGTTTCCAAGTTAATTCCAATAGGAGCTTTGCACACGACTACAGCCCGAACCACTGGATGGAATTACACCAAATCTGGAAGAAAGCTAGCTTTCGGTACGCAAATTGCACTTTTGCTTATTTGGTATATATCATTCAGTAGTTTTTGAGAAATTAAAGCAAACCCACAATTGTATATATCTGGCCACAACGACTGTGCAAATATTAACAAGCTCGTGCAGGGAAATGCAGAGCTCTGATTGGTTGCAAACACTTCAAACCAGGAAGTGTTGGCAGCCATCTTGGCTTGGCTTTAGCCCAGTCCCACAAAAAAGTAAAAGTGAAAAGACAAGGGGCCATGGTGGTTGCTGCGAATTCATGGCGTTGCTGCAAATTTGTGGTAAAAATTATAAACAAAGAAGGACGGTCTCCTGCACTTGTTTTTTATAAACCCCTGGGTGGGCCAGGCCCCGGGGGGCATTTCAATGTTCTATTGTGGCACACCTGACCCCCCCCAGAGCTCCAGGGAAGTCTACCTCCTGGGGGTACTAATTGTAAAGAATGCGGGGGCCGCAAGGAGCCATTGAGGACCCTGGGGACTGCCACCTCCATGGCTCCGGCTCCTACTATGTCCTGGGGTGCCTATCCCCGGGCAGAGCTGTTTGCTCTGACTTGGCAGCAGTTTTGAAAGTTGCGGCCAAGTCAAAGCAAACACCATGCATGCATAGCTCCACATTGTAAATCCTAGCGCCACAATATGCCTGTGCCAGACATGATGTATGCAAGGGGGATGTTTCCACACAGTGACGGCTGAGAAAATGGCGCCGTAAAATCTAAAAAATTTCACTGTGCCATCTTTTGATGTAATTTCTAAAGCCTGCCAAAGGCAGGCATTCATGTGATGCACCCATTGTAATCAATGGACCTCCTTGAGCTTTGCCTGCACTAGCGCCATATTCTATGGTGCTGATACAGTAAAGCACCACACTAGTGCCATAACTCGTGAGGCTACTGTGGAAATGTCCAGCATGGTATGATGTAATGTAAATATGTTGCTACCATGGTGTTGTTAGGAGTGACAAGGGGGCTGCAAGAAGAGTGATGCATTGGGAGCGATGCAGCATTGTCTGGTAAATTGTGCCCCATGTGTGATGCACAGGGCAACACACAATGAACAACTAAATTACCAGGCCATACACAGATCTCACACACCCTCTTGTCACTGCTAACACACCCCTGATTTGTAGGAGCAAACCCATATGTTTAAAAATTGGAATGCACCAGAAGCTGGGAGAGTAATATGTGTTTCATGAAAATACCCCCAGCAATACACATGGAATGTCAACTACATGCAGTGCCAGGTGTGATGGGGCACATAATCACCAGGTCATGATAAGGCATACAAGGTGCCTTACCTTGGCATGGTAAACATGAGCCAGTACACTGCACCACTGTAGTGTAATGTGAATAAAATGCACTGATGTGGCACTATGATGCCAGTGTCTGGGAAATGTGGCACATATATACCTATGTATGATGACATTATGCAGTGAAGTGCAGCAGTCCAGCTTGCTGTGCTGTGCTGCATAATTCCTAATGTGCAGGGATGTGTAGTTGTCACTGATATGCAAAGCGTGCCTTTATTACCCTTAGTGATGAGCCAATAAATGATTGCTAACACCAACACAGTCACACATTCTGCATGGTGTAGGAGTGCCTCTGTTGTAGGTCCATATGCACATGTGCAGGAAGGGACACAATGCTCATCCTTGCAATGCAGGTGTCTTCACAGCATGGGATGCAAGGATGCCTGTATTTCTGGACTGATGGTCATTTGCAGGAAGGGAGGCCTTCCTATCTGAACACATACACAAGTGGTGGTTGATTCTTACAATGGGTGTTGCAGGATGCAGAACACATGATTCAAGGTGACAACGAAGATGCATGGGGACAGCTCACCCCCTTCCATCACTTACAAAAACCGTGGGGTTTCCAAAGATACAGACAGTTACTCAGGAACATGAGCTGCCAATTTAACTGATTCTGTGTGCTTCCATTGGTGTTGGGATGAAAATTCCCAAACAACACCTATGGCATGCAAATGTCACACAGTCGACTTAATGATCGGGGAACACATGCAGAAGTCCATTTGCAGAAGTCCATATGCAGAAGCTCATGATAAGTCATGCAAGGTGAGTGTAAAAGACTGGACAATGGGGATTGGCAGATTGTGCCAATGGAGCGTTAAAATAAAATGATGCTCTGGTGGCACAGTGTGCCACTTAGGGCCCATAAATGAAGGCCTTAAATTGTAGCCCAGCATCATATAACTAAGGCACCAGGATCAATACCCTGATGACTTATGTCAACAGCTACTACATTTCAATATTGGCACTTCACTATCCCATTGCAGAGGATGATGCTTTACCCCCTGCCAAGCTGCCTGTCCTGGGGTTCTCTGATGAAGTGGATGACCAGCTACAGGCCATTAATGCTGAAACTCTCCAGGTCATCCTGGGTGCCATCGAGACACTATCGCTAGTTGCAGGGAGGAAACACAGTGTTGCTGGGTTTCCACATGGCACCCAACAGACAACACACACCACTAACCAGCCCAGACACAGCCCTGGACTCCAATGATCCAGACATCATCTTCCAAAAAACAGCAGTAGGAGTCGAGCGGGATCGGGTGGGGATGGAGACCATTGCGGCAGCCTACAGGGCGTCCAGAGGTGCCTCAGTATGAATAAGGACAACTGCACTGCCATCAGTGGCACCCACTCTCTGCTACGTGGACTCCAGCAGTCCCTGGCTGACATAGCTGTTGTCCTGAGGCAGAGGCTCGAACAAATTCCCTCTCAAAGTGGCACCAGTGTGATTGACAACATGCTTGGGGCTATCCAAACTGTTCTGGAGTCCATGCAGTGGATGCCGGCTTCCATCAGAGACAACCTAGCTGCTAACCACTGTGACTTTGCTGCTGTGTTGCGAAACCAGTAGTTCCTCCTTGCTGCAGTGATGCCTTTCATTTTTCCCCAGATGACAGCTGCCGGGACCGTAGAATCCATATCTCCAGCCCCTAATGTGCGTGTGCCTCCCTCCACTTCAACATCAGCACCACCCAGGGCACGGGAGGCACCGCACACATCAGAGAATGACGATGTGGAAGGTACATCATTCACCCATAAGACTACCTGGTGGCTACAGTCTGTGGCACATGGACAGTATCTCATTAGTTCTGTGCCTAAGCTCATTTCAGTGTTGTAACAACTGGCAATGTCCTCTCTTTACTCTCCCACTGTTGACTTATCATGCATGAACTGTCATTGTGGCCAATCCTACCTAAATAATTATATATATATGTGTTTACATTTTATGTATATTTTATTTATTTTTTATTTAGCAAACATACCGCAAATAAAACCCTCACCCCTAAAAGCACCCAAGAACAGTAGAAACCCAAAAAACCACCCCTAAGAATAAAAACGATGTCCTAAAACTATCCTACACTGTGCTAAATATTCTAACCCTAACTATCTAAAACATCAACTATTAAGAACTCATAAAACAAGGGGAAGGGAAGATATGCTACATAAGGTAGGATCCAAAGTTAGCATCTCATGGATATGGATTCTATGGATAGGGGCATTTTGTATCTTTTGTCTGTCTTTCACTCTAATTTGTCCATCCACAACTTCAGGTCAGCCATATCGTGCCACATTTCTTGCTCAGATGTCTATTCCCTTAGTGGTGGTCCTGACTGGGGACGTGATGGCTCTGCTGTTGGCTGCCTTGAGGTAGAGGGTGCAGAACTTCCAGAGCCACCCTTGTCCTTCTGTGACTTGGCTGGTGTGTGCGTGCTGGTTTTTGGTTGTTTTCGTAGTTCACCATGGGGAAATGCCTGCCAAGACCCCAATGTTTTTTTGCGTGTGTAACAAATGTAACACCAGCCCATCCACCTGAATGCTTTTTCCACAGCACTATTGTGCCGGTACCATTCTGCCTATTTCTGAAAAGCAAGATTCAATGCTGAGAACATGTTGGCTGCTAAAACAAGGATGTGGCATGACATCTAATTGTGCATTGGGCAAAGGGTGAACAAGCATACAATATAAACAACTGCGCCACAACCACCTTCTACATATTGTACATGTCCAAGGTGTCAAAGGTAACCAATGTTGCTCAATACCAGTGGACAAGCTTGTAACATCTTCTAAGTACCAGGTCAACATTCTCCATGCTCATCCTATACATCAGTTATGTGACCATGGTAGGTCGCACTCATGCTGGATAGCTCATGAACGTAATTCGGCATACGCCATTTACCTTCGATCCAATGACATGCACCACACTCATCAGAACAAGGTCTGCAAGTTACAAGAGGACTCAACATACCATGTGCCTGATATGGCTAGGACAGATGTCTGGACCCACAGCAACATTGATCCTACATGTGACAGTTATTGTATGTGAGAATGTAGGGTGGAATACCCACTCATGATACAGGGATGCATGAATCTACTCCAATATCAACTCAGCTCAATATATGTTGGGCTGTGCCATCACAACATGCATATTCCTAAAGCAACCTGATGTATGTATGTGTAAGTTCAGGTCAGCGTGTTGCACCACCGTCTCATATGTGTGGGCATGCATGCCCCACATCTTATATGCACAGTGATCTAGCTGCAGCACTGGTTAATACTGTTCATTGTGTGAAGCTGTTTGCATTACATCATGGACACTCTCAGGACCTGAACTCTCTGAACATGTACTGTGTACAGGCATGTCCAGTGACAATTTTGCCTGGATATCCCTCATTTTATACGCACATGTCAAGAACTATAAGAATGACATGGCTTGCCAATGCTGCCAGATCCAACATAGAGTATGGGGTATGAACTTGGAGGTGGAAATTGAATGCACTGTTCACATGTGGTATGTAGAGCTATGTCCTGCCTATCTGAGGTGCTTATTTATGAGCCACTTGTGCCACTGGTGTATCACTTTTCATACTGCAGAAGGTGAAGCAGTGGCAGTGTAAGGGGCTTCATCTTAAGCCCCTTAGTAACCTATTCACATGGTCCCCAATCCTAACATGCCCTGAGTAACTGTGTGCTATGCGTGGCACACAGATCAACAACATGTACTATGGCCAACATATTTTCTCTCTGCATACATGTTTTGAAACTAGTACTACTGGCACATGTCTTGACTGTCATCACTGTGTTTGTCTGTGTATATACTGTGCCCAAGAATCGCAAGGGTCTTGCAGCACACACTGCCACCAGTGCATCACTTAGTTGTACTCCACATCCTGGCCTTAACATCTGACATACTGTCCTTATCCAAAGATGAATAATGGAGACCAAATATTTTTAAATGGCATTGGACACATCAAACAACTTCACACACAGCCCTAGCACTACACATTACACAAACAGGATGACACTGATAGCATTGGGGTCTAAAAAGCTTGCCACCTCTCTAATGGTGTATGGTGCAGGTCCACTTGTAAGGCATCACATGAGACATAGCATTGTGAATGTTGTACATTTAACACATGGACAACTGTTAAACATTACACATGTTTTGAAGATGGACATAGAAGAGGTAGTTTAGGAAATATTCTAGTGAGCCCTCAATATGTTTCTGTGATAGCCATGGCTCAGATATGCAGATATGTGCTGGTACCATACATACGTCTCAGCTTCTTTGGTCATGTTTTACAGGGGACATTTCACTGACAACTTTCACAAGCATAGCATATTGTTGTGGCACTCTGCAACTGCATGACCCAGGGAAAACATTCACCTGTGACTCCCTGTACTCCTGCGTCATTTTTGTCATCTCATATACATGACCATCCAACATACTACAGTAGTCAGGGCCTTGATGGACATGGACATTTGTTCCTAGTTACCATGTACCCTTAAACCACGACACGTGTTAGCTTTGGTGCACTTCAAAATCTCCTAGCTAATCAAAGGGGACAAAGCCAGGAGTGTGCCATTTGTCTGACTGGCAGTGCATTGCTGCCTTTGTCATGGATGCAGGTTTGTGCAGACACACTACTCACAGTCCTAGCCTTTGTCATGCCATAGTAAAGTAAAACCTATGGCCAACAGATATGCAAAAGCAAAGTAAGAATCAGCCAGATGTAAGGTGTTCTTATCCACAGTATCACCAAACTCGATTCCCTGGTGGTCCAGGCTATCCTGTTTCTGGCCAATTAGGTCTGCCCACTGGTTCTTCAACTACATCATATATGTGGGTGAGCTGGTGCTGTACCTTGCCCCACCATAGCTTCCGTGCCTCTGTCTTATAGCCAAGGATGACACAGCCACTCCTGGCCACCATATTTGGGAGGTGGTGGTAGACAAGCCATGTGAAGCCTCCCAGCTCATCTGCTGTCATATGCCTTTCTCTTCCCTGCCCTTCCCCGACATGTCCCACCCAAACTCACCAGAACCCAAAAACCTATATCAGTATCCCAAAATACCCCCAACTATCGGAACAAACTAATCTACCCTAGAGACAGACACCCTACATGCGCACCACCACCACACAACCTCACACAAGCACAGACTAAAAGGCTATAAAGGAAAAATGTAAGTAACTTCCCTTTGCCATGTTTGCAGCAAGGAAGTTCAATTGCATCACTTCCAGGGTGCCTGCATCACATTCATGCATCTATTTTTATGCAAACGTTAAAATGTGTTTCTTCAAGTATGTTGACCTGTGGGATGCATGGAAGGAGTGATATGGACTGCAAGTGTGCATGCGTATTACACTATTTCCAACATTTTGGTCTTCACATGTGTACAAAGTGTGTCCAGTGAGTGTACATATGTGCGGAAACTTGCATTGTTGGTCTTACACTACACATTTTTCACATTTTCTCTCTTTGCTTGGCAACACAGCGTAGGTTAGCTGGCCCAGGTGTGAAACATTTTCATGCACATGATACCCTTGACAACTGCATACCTAGGGATGCTGGTAACTTGGCCCGTTATGTGGCCCGATAATCCAGACCTATGTAAGTCCATGTGTGTGACAATCTATGGTGTGGCCTGTGGGCCAGACATCAAGATGTACTGACATGGCTGCATTGGAATTGGCTCAACTGGTCAGAGGCCCAACACTTGATAAAGGGCACACCAGTGATTTAGTTTTTAGTAATTTATCAGGCCTACCTTCCATGCCTCCTCTCCCTCTGGCCTGGTCAGATCACTTTTCAATTTCTTTGAATCTAGCCATCCCTACCATATGGAGATGATCTCAGTCAATAACCCAACCCTACCAGCGCTGGCACAAATATAATGCTAGCGACTGGATTAGTACCTTGGAAAGTCTTAAACCCTCCTTCTTGGAGAAGAAGGGCTGCCGGTTAGAATCATTTAATGAATGGATCATTAAATACTTAGACATTCAACTTCCCTACATTACTAAAACTGGGGGTCGCCGGAAAAAAAGACCAGTGGTTTTCATCTCACCTTCACAATCTTAAAAGGGAATGTAGACATCTGGAAAGAAGATGAAGAAAATCCTGACATTGCACTAAAAGAAGAATATAGGAAAGCTATTAGATTCTTTCATGCGGAAATTAAATCTGCTCAAAGTACGTACTCTTCTACCAGAAATGAACAGTCTTCCAACTCCCACAAAGAGATTTTCCATTTTCTTAATGAAAAAAAACAACCACACTCTCATAGTGGACTCGAGGAAGCCTCTGAGGAGCATAGCAATAATTTGGCACTGTTCTCTCAGCAAATTTTTTTAAATATTTACTCAATCCTTCTGATTAATAAGCTCTCAGGCTGCGGTGGACCTTTGCCATAACTGTGCCGCTGCTCTTGTGCAATTTTCCCCCTCTTTCCCAGGATCACGTTACCAATTTACTCTCTACTCTTAAGTTGGGATCCCCACTCAACCCTGCACTCCCTTCTGTATTGGCCCCTGGGGCTCCTGCTATTGTCCCAGTCTTGACTGACCTGCTGAATTCTTCACTATCTAGGAGCATTGTCCCAGACCAGGGAAACATGCTATAGTTAAACCCCTGCTGAAAAAACGTAATCTTGATGCAACAGTGCTTAATAATTATAGACCCATCTCGCTGCTGCCATCCCTATCCAAAATAATAGAAAGACACATTACTGCTCAACTTTTGAACTTTCTTGAGGATAACAACATCCTTCATCCTTCTCAGATGGGCTTTAGACCTCTCCACATCACTGAATCAACTATGACTGCAGTCATGGAAGAGGCTAGGAAGCATATGGATCAGGGGTTTGTGTGGGCGATTGTTCTTCTTGATTTTAGTGCTGCCTTTGACACAGTTGACCACAATATACTACTTCTAAGGATGAGAAAGACACGGGAAGCGCACTGAGTTGGCTCTCCTCGTTTTTTGGGGGGAGAGATCATTTCAGGTGCTTCACCAGTCATTCCTCTCCAGCTGTGTTAAGAGTAGCTATGGTGTGCCACACGGATCATATCTTAGCCCTACTCTATTTAATATATATGTGTCCCCCTTGGCTAAGAGATGGAATCATATGGACTTTCATTAGTGTTGTATGAAGCTGACACCCAGCTAGTGGTCTCATTTCCTACTAACTCCAGCACCAATTGACGGTCACTTTCTCTCTGCCTGTAGGAGGTTTTGGGATAGATGGCTAAACGTATGCTTTAACTGAATTGAGATAAGACCGTGGTGATGATACTGGGACACAGCCCCCATCCGGGTCTGAATCCATCTTTGCTGGAATATTTGGGGGAGCTGCCCCCTTGCAAGGAATACATTAAGGGGGTCATTACAACATTGGCGGTAAAAGGCGCTTACCGCCGTGCAGAAGACCGCCAAGACACCGCCGCGTCCGCGGAAATCCGCCACAGCTATTATGACACACATCTCGGAATCTGCCGAAATTCAAACACCCACACAACTCCGCCACACCAAAGGTCAGTGTTAAACTGTCGAAAACAATTCCTCCACCATCACGCCAACAGAAACACGCCCATGCTATTACGACCCACGAATCCACGCAGCGGTCTTTCAACCGCGGTATTCCATTGGCGGTACACACCGCCGCGCTCAAAATACACACACATCTCCAAAACACCGCCACATTGGACAATTCAAAATATACACACCTGATACCCATACAAACAACACTCCCACACACCCAATTCAATATAAAACACACACCCACATCACCCACAAACCCCTACGACCAGAAATTTTGAGGAAGCTGAGAGACAGAGAGCAGAGCAATTGAGAACCCCACCACACAGAGGCACACAACACCATCACCCATACAACATTTCACGCTCAAAACACCACACACCACTACACATCACCACACACATCATCACTTACACCACCCCACACATCACCCACACCACCCCATGTCACGCCAAAGACACCCCAGGTTTTCCGAGGAGGAGCTCAGGGTCATGGTGGAGGAAATCCTACGGGTAGAGCCACAGCTATTTGGCTCACAGGTGCAGCACACCTCCATAGCCAGGAAGATGGAGCTATGGCGCAGAATAGTGGACAGGGTCAACGCTGTGGGACAGCATCCAAGAAATCGGGGGGACATCAGGAAGAGGTGGAATGACCTACGGGGGAAGGTGCGTTCAGTGATCTCCAGGCACAACATCGCGGTACAGCGGACTGGCAGCAGACCCCCACCTCCTCCCCCACAACTAACAACATGGGAGGAGCAAGTCTTAACCATCATGCATCCTGAGGGCCTCGGAGGAGTCAGTGGAGGAATGGACACTGGTAAGTCAAATCTTAACTATCATATCCCTCACCGTACCTACATGCTATCACACGCACCCACCCTCACCCCCTCCCCCATCACTCCAACTCCTCACTAATGTACTAAAAACACAAACCACTCATGCCAACACCAAGCCATGCATGACACAATTAAGCATGCTCACCCCTCACCAAAACATGCTCACTGTACATACCCATAACAACCCCCTAACCATCATCACACAAACCCACACACAGGAATGCTTGCACTGGGGTACACGCACACCCACCCATTGCACACCATTACACACACACATGCAATAATCATGCTCTTATATCCCTGCAGGACCACTATGGAACGTCACCACACAGGAGGGTCCAGACATCTCCACTCCACCCACAGAAGAGGCCCACAGTGACGACAGCAGCTCTGCCCTACTGGATCCTGATGACCAGCCCGGACCATCGTGGGCCTCGGGACAGTCGGTTCCCCTTGCACAGGCACAGCCCAACACTGACCTTCCACCCTCTGGTAACACCAGCACAGCACCCACCCAGCGGGCCCATACCTCCGTACCCAGGACAGGTCAATCAGCGGTGTGTCCACCACTACAGGGAACCCAGGATAACCCACCACCCCAACAACAACAAGGACCTGGGGGCAGTGGTAGTGGGCACACGGTCCAGGCGACGGAGGAACAGGAACACAGGGGAACTGGGAGGGCTGCTGTGCGACAGGGGGCGGACAGGCCAAGGGAACCCACCCTCCACGAGGCCCTCTCCTCCATCATGGGAGCATACCACCACTCCCAGGAGACAATGGCGACGGTCCTGGCCAAGTTTCAGGAGACCCAGCGGCTGCAGGACGAACAGTATTTGGGGTTCAGGGAGGAGCTCAGAACCATCAGCTCTGCCCTGGGCACCATCGTAGGGGTGCTGAAGGACATACAAAAGACCATGAGGGACAACGTGGCACTCCAAGGGGCCCCTGACACTAGCATGGACGATGAACTGCCCACCACCTCCGCCGGAGGACGCCCCGCCACAGGACCACCCCACCAGCACCCCACCCCCTGCAGATGGAGAACCACCCCGCAAACGGTCCCGAGATCCAGGAACAGGACAGAGCAAGATGGCAAGACCCCCACCAGGAAATGAGACCACCCTGATTGTCCTCCCACTGTCTCACTTTGTTACCCTGTCCATATTCGAACTTCCCCAGCTCCACTTCCTATGCCCATATGGGCAGTGCACCTGTGTGACCAATAGAGTGGACTCTGCCATGGACATTCCTCCACTGTCACCCATCACCATTTTACAACCCCCTCCATTTTTGAGCACTTAAATAAACACCCTTGAAGCACAAAACAATCTGGAGTCAGTCTGTGATTTGGTAAATTTGTATTATCAATGACAGTGTCAAAATGCGTTTTCAATTGCAAAGCCAACATACCTATGTCACACATCACAAGTCCATGAAGGATGTAAGCAGATGACACACGTTGGTAACCACACCTGTGAAACCGTAATGGAAAGGTACAACTCAGTTACCAAATACTGCTACTAAATGACAGACAGGATAGAGGTAGAAGTGTGAAAGTGAATGTAATAGTAAAATAAAATGTTCTCACCTGTGTGTCACTGGAAATATTGCTGTATGACTGACTCCCTGTTGTCTATGTCTTCTTCCACAGCTTCCTTCTCATCACTGTCCACAGGCTCCACAGCTGCCACAACACCGCCATCTGGACCATCCTCCTGCAGAAAAGGCACCTGGCGTCGCAAAGCAAGATTGTGAAGCATCGAGCAGGCGATGATGATCTGGCACACCTTCCTCAGTGAGTAGAATAGGGAACCACCTGTCATATGGAGGCACCTGAACCTGGCCTTCAGGAGGCCAAAGGTGCGTTCGATCACCCTCCTAGTCCGCCCATGGGACTCATTGTAGCGTTCCTCTGCCCTGGTACTGGGATTCCTCACTGGAGTCAATAGCCATGACAGATTAGGGTAACCAGAGTCCCCTAATAGCCACACACGGTGCCTCTGGAGTTGTACCATCACATACGGGATACTGCTATTCCGCAGGATGTAGGCGTCATGCACAGAGCCAGGGAACATAGCATTTACCTGGGAGATGTACTGGTCCGCCAAATATACCATCTGTACATTCATGGAATGATAACTCTTCTGGTTCCTGTACACCTGTTCACTCCTGTGGGGGGGGGGACCAGAGCTACATGGGTCCCATCAATAGCACCTATGACGTTGGGGATATGTCCAAGAGCATAGAACCTTTACCTGTAGCCAAATCCTCCACCTGAGGGAAAATGATGTAGCTCCTTACGTGTTTCAGCAGGGCAGACAACACTCTGGACAACACGTTGGAAAACATAGGCTGGGACATCCCTGATGCCATGGCCACTGTTGTTTGAAATGACTCACTTGCTAGGAAATGGAGCACTGACAGCACCTGCACGTCTGGGGGGATTCCAGTGGGATGGTGGATTGGTGACATCAGGTCTGGCTTCAACTGGGTACATAGTTCCTGGATAGTGGCACGGTCAAACCTGTAGGTGATGATCAAATGTCGCTCCTCCATTGTCAACAGGTCCACCAGCGGTCGGTACACCGGAGGATTCCGCCATCTTCTCAAATGTCCCACCTGACGGTGCCTAGGAAGGACAACAGTGACCTCAGAGTCAACAAATTCCCAGGTATGTACCCACAGATACACAGAACACGACACAAAACACAAAACTGTTCCTGTATGTGTGTTGAGTGTAGGCCTAGATATGTGTGACGCAGCACTAAATGAAGCCATGTGGGCCCCTGAAATGGCGGCTGCCTGACCTCCAAAGTGGGACAATGGGATGTGAGGTATTTGCGCTGGCGTTGTACACCGTCGCGGTAGGCGGTCGTAGACCGCGGCGCAATGCTGCATTGGTTAACATTGGACCCTATGGGTCCCAGGAGCCAATGATGAAGTGCGCCGGCGGTGATGATACGCACCGCCGCGGACGTCACCGCCTCGGACGTCACTGCCATTTTCTATCTGTTAAATCACTCGATACCTGATCTTCAACAGGAGAGAACCTACACTGCAAGTGCTGCTGTGACCTCGGTCTGGAAGAGACAATGGCTGCTGCGTCTGGTGAAAGGGCCCCTGCCTTCACTGCTCAGGAGTTGGAGAAGCTAGTCGACTGGGTCCTCCGCCAGTACACGCTACTCTACGGTCCTCCAGACCAACAGGTAAGTACACAGGGAGTACGTTGTATGGGCTATGCCTGGGTGGAGAGGGCTGGATGTGAGTTGGAAGGGGGCAGAGTTCAGGGAACATGAAGGACAGTGAATGCATGTGCCACATGGCAAGGGTAGGGATTGGGGCCACTCACATCGACGGTGCAGTTGGTAATGACTTCTCTTCTTCCCCTGTGCATGTCATGTAGGTCAACGCCCACCAGAAGAAAGACATTTGGCGTGCCATCGCCAAGGACGTCCGGACCCTGGGGGTTCACCAGAGACGGGGCACCCACTGCCGGAAAAGATGGGAGGACATTCGCCGCTGGAGCAAGAAGACGGCGGAGGCTCAGCTGGGGATAGCCTCCCAACATGGGAGGGGTGCCAGTCGCACCATGACCCCCCTGATGTTCCGGATCCTGGTGGTGGCCTACCCTGAGTTGGATGGGCGCTTGAGGGCATCACAGCAGACATAAGGGGGTGAGTACAACATCATTCAGCGGACTTTGCGTGCAGTGGAGGGGTCTGCGTGGGGGAGGAGGGCTGTGGGTTTCCCTAGGCCAGGGCGAGTTCCGTAGGCTAGGCCCCTTCGTAATGCAGGCCATGTGTCACTCTACCCCACCTCAGTAGTGTGCCAAGTACAGGTATACATGCCCCTGTGGCATCTATGTGTGCAGATGTCCACCATAGCCATATAGGGCAGATCCCAGGAATTGCATCTGTAGAGGCCAAGAGCACGGCGTAGTGCAGGGAGCTGCTGTGTCTGTATTGTCCGCCAACGGTAGCGGTAAGCCATGCACTCAACCTGTCTTTCTTCTGTCGTCCCCCCCCTTTTTCTGCTCTCCCTGTTCTTTTGTGCATCAGCATCATCAGGCGGAGGTACAGTGGCACCGGAGCACGAGGGAGCTGCATCCCACATGGCCATGGAGGGCCACACCACAGACTCTAAATACACCAGTGGGACGGAGGGCGAGGGGAGCTTCACATCGGTCACAGGATCACCAAACAGCGACACGGACTCGTCCACCGATGGGAGCTCCCTTGTGGTGGCGGCACCATCTGTGCCCCCCACTTCTACAGGTACAGCCGCCACCCCCCCCTACCAGCACCGCCCTCCCAGCAGCCACTCAGCCTTCGCCCCGTGCCCGCTCACCCAGGAGGGTGGGCATCACCTTCACCCCAGGCACCTCAGACCCTGCCCCTGTTACCCCTGCTGCCCTCAGTGAGGAGGCCATTGACCTCCTCAGGTCACTCACTGTTGGGCAGTCTACCATTGTGAATGCCATCCAGGGTGTAGAAAGGGAGTTGCAACATGGTAATGCATTCCTGGAGGGCATTCATTCTGGTCAGGCTGCCCTTCACCGAACCCTGCAATCTCTGGCCTCAGCACTGATGGCAGCCATTGTCCCTGTGTCTAGCCTCCCCCCTCCAACTTCCTCTACCAAGACCCACCAAGACCCAATCTCCTGTACCCCAGCCTATCCCAAGCACACCATCAGACAAGCATGCATACACCTCAACACACACAAGTAGCTCAGGCAAACATAAGCACCACACAACCCACAGGCACTCACACAAGCATCACCCACATACTGACACAGCAACATCCACTGCCTCCACTGTGCCCCCCTCCTCGTCGTCTCCCTCCTCCCTCCCAGTGTTGTCTACACTCTCACCTGCATGCACTACATCTACAGGCACAAGGACTTGCACCAGAACACCCAGCACCACACCCCGCTCACCTGCACTCACCACCCCCACTACCATTTACCCATTTACACGTCCCCTGTGTCCACTCCCAGTGTGTCTGTGACGCCCCCTCCCAAAGTACACAAACGCGGCCACTCACACACCCAACATCCATCCACCTCACGACAGCCTCCAGTACCTCCACCCGCACCCAAATCACCTAAAGTTACACCTCCTACAACCACCTCCTCTTCCTCCACTCCCAGACCCCCTCCAGCTACCCATCCCAGTCTTCGTCAGCAACTCTTCCTCAGCAACGTTGACCTTTTTGCCCCCGCCCCGCCCCTTCAATTGATAGGTCCCATAGTAGCACCTCAGCCAAAAAAAGACCAGTACCAGTGGTGCGTGTCAAAGGTGTGTGGACTGCACCGGCCACCAGGGCAGCCAGTGTGACACGGAGCCAAAGCACTGCCAGTCCACCCCATGTAAAGCACCTCAAGTTGGAAAGTGGCCGACGGGACAGGGTGAAGATTCCTGGCGAAAAACCTGCTCACAAGGGTCCCAGGGGAAGTGCCGAGTCAGCTGTGACTCCTCCAAAGGTGGTTAAGTAAAGAGACCGCCATGGCAAAGCACCGCTGAACAGGGCAAGGCACCGTTGAACAGGTCAGAGACCGCCATGGCAAATCAACGCTGAACAGGGAAAAGACCGCCATGGTGAAGACCGCTGAACAGGGCAACAGGGCAAAGCACCGCTGAACAGGGCAAGGCACAGCTGAACAGGTCAGAGACCGCCATGGCAAATCACCGCTGAACAGGGAAAAGACCGCCATGGTGAATACCGCTGAACAGGGCAACAGGGCAAATCACCGCTGAACAGGGAAAAGACCACCATGGGGAAGACCGCTGAACAGGGCAAAGCACCGCTGAACAGGGCAAGGCACCGCTGAACAGGTCAGAGACCGCCATGGCAAAGCACTGCTGAACAGGTCAGAGAACGCCATGGCAAAGCACCGCTGAACAGGGAAAAGACCGCCATGGTGAAGACCGCTGAACAGGGCAAAGCACCGCTGAACAGGGCAAGGCACCGCTGAACAGGTCAGAGACCCCCATGGCAAAGCACCGCTGAACAGGACAGAGACCTCCATGGCAAAGCACCGCTGAACAGGTCAGACACCGCCATGGCAAAGCACTGCTGAACAGGGAAAAGACCGCCATGGTGAAGACCGCTGAACAGGGCAAAGCACCGCTGAACAGGGCAAGGCACCGCTGAACAGGTCAGCGACCGCCATGGCAAAGCACCGCTGAACAGGGCACAGCACCGCTGAACAGGTCAGAGACCGCCATGGCAAAGCACCGCTGAACAGGGAAAAGACCGCCATGGTGAAGACCGCTGAACAGGGCAAAGACCGACATGCCAAAGCACCGCTGGACAGGGAAAAAACTGCCACATCAAGCATCGTTATCCCATGTGCAGCTGGGACAGTGACGGAACAGGAACCGTCACGGGGAACCTGATGCAGTCTGGGCACCATTCCCCCTTCAGAACCAGTGGAGACTGTTAACCACTTGAGAGACTGTGGCTTTGCACTCCCCAGGATGGTACAGCGGGCAACCCACCCACTGTAAAGACTTGAGAGACTGTGGCGTTGCACTCCCCATGATGTAACAGTGGGCAAGCCACCCACTGTAGAGACTTGAGAGACTGTGGCTTTGCACTCCCCAGGATTGAACAGTGGGCAAGCCACCCACTGTAGAGACTTGAGAGACTGTGGCTTTGCACTCCCCAGGATTAAACAGTGGGAAAGCCACCCACTGTAGAGACTTGAGAGACTGTGGCATTGCACTCCGCAGGATATGGCAGTGGGCAACCCACCCACTGTAGAGACTTGAGAGACTGTGGCTTTGAACTCCCCAGGATTGAACAGTGGGCAACCCACCCACTGTAGAGACTTGAGAGACTGTGGCTTTGCACTCCCCAGGATTGAACAGTGGGCAACCCACCCACTGTAGAGACTTGAGAGACTGTGGCTTTGCACTCCCCAGGATGTAACAGTGGGCAAGCCACCCACTGTAGAGACTTGAGAGACTGTGGCTTTGCACTCCCCAGGATATGGCAGTGGGCAACCCACCCACTGTAGAGACTTGAGAGACTGTGGCTTTGAACTCTCCAGGATTGAACAGTGGGCAAGCCACCCACTGTAGAGACTTGAGAGACAGTGGCTTTGCACTCCCCAGGATATGGCAGTGGGCAACCCACCCACTGTAGAGACTTGAGAGACTGTGGCTTTGAACTCCCCAGGATTGAACAGTGGGCAACTCACCCACTGTAGAGACTTGAGAGACTGTTGCTTTGCACTCCCCAGGATGGAACAGTGGGCAAGCCACCCACTGTAGAGACTTGAGAGACTGTGGCTTTGCACTCCCCAGGATGTAACAGTGGGCAAGCCACCCACTGTAGAGTCTTGAGAGACTGTGGCTATGCACTCCCCAGGATATGGCAGTGGGCAACCCACCCACTGTAGAGACTTGAGAGACTGTGGCTTTGCACTCCCCAGGATTGAACAGTGTGCAACCCACCCACTGTAGAGACTTGAGAGACTGTGGCTTTGCACTCCCCAGGATGGTACAGTGGGCAAGCCACCCACTGTAGAGACTTGAGAGACTGTGGCTTTGCACTCCCCAGGATACATCAAAGGGCATGGAGCCCCGTCGTGGATCTGGCGTGGTGCTGTGATCCGCCTGAGGTGCCCCCCCCTTTCCCTTCCCCCTGAGGTGCCTGTTGTATTTCTATCTGATGCCCCTGCAGTGTTCTCTTCGTTTGTGGACAGGTATCTAGTGTGGGCCTCGCCCATGTATTTTTGGCCCAGTGGTGCACGGACATTGATATGTGCATACCTGCACTACTTCTCCTAATGTTTCAAATTTGGAATGTGTATATATATCTGTATATATTTGGTAACTGTATTTTGATACATTACAATGTTTGAACTGATTTCCTTTTGTCTTTGCATTCTTCCGGGGGGGTTGTGGGTTGTTACAGTGATGTTTGGAAATGCATTGGTGTGTGTGTTGTAATGTGCGAGGGTGGGGCTGTTAAATTGGCTATTTCCTCTCTTCATTGGCTCCCAGTGGAACAGCGCATAAAGTTTAAAACGTTGTGTATTCCTAGGTCCCTATATAATAAAGGTCCTCGTCTTCTAAGGACTCTTGCCTCCTTTTATAAACCCATCAGACTTCTCAGGTCCTCAACAGCTTTGTTGGCCGTAATCCCCAGAGTAAAAAAAAACAAGATGTGGTGGTGGTACTATGGCCTACCTCGGAGCCAAATTGGGGAATTCTCTTCCCCTTGGTCTCTGTTTAATCAGCCATGAACTTAACTTCCGGAAAGCACTCAAAACCTGGCTGTTTTAGAGCTTGTTCCTCAGACTTTGTCTCACAAGTTCGGGACTAGCGCTGGGAGCTCTCCGAGTAGCCATGCGCTATACAAGCAACCTTGACATAACATAATGCGACACTTACTGAAATTACATTCACCACGATTGCAAGTTATTGGATATGGTAGACTGACGTGTTATGGTTTGTCTATATGTGACATGCTAGTGGGTGGTATATGTTCTTCATGTGTGATATGTGATGCCTACTACAGTGGTGTGTTTAAGGAAGTAACTCCTACAAACTTTGGTATCCTTCATTAGTAACTACACACCATCAGAAAACAAAATCTTTGCTCATATCGGTGTCAAACATGTTTTCCAATGTAGATTCATATGTACTGTGTTTACATGTCCAGAGGTTGTTTTTCACGTACACCAACAAATATGTTGGAAGTTTTCATCTGTCCATGTGCAATGTTATAGGCCACACCAAGGCTGGTGCACTTAGAGGGTATGTAGGTTGAGTTTAGTGTCAATTTATCTGCAGTCAGACAGAGGTGGCTGGTTACTCATCATGGCACCAGGGGCGTTTTCAAGCCTTCACAGCCCTCTTGGTGCAGCTGTGGCCCAAGCTCACAGTGTCCCCTAAGCATAGTTCACTGTTCACATGCGGCAGGCCCCTGAGTGGGTACAGAGCGGATGTAGCCCCCTCGGGGCTTTTAAGGAGGGGAATATCATCAAAACACCACTGCAGTGCACCATCAACTGCAGAAATCCAACTGCACAACTGAAGTCCCCTGCCTTATTATGTACTAGGGACTTACAGGTTGTTGATGTCAGCCTTGCACTATTGCGTACTAGGGACTTACAGATTGTTGATGTCAGCCTTGCACTATTACGTACTAGGGACTTTCAGGTTGTTGATGTCAGACTTTCCCTATTATGCACTAGAGACTTGCAGGTTGTTGATATCAGCCTTGCACTATTACTTACTAGGGACGTTTAGGTTGTTGATGTCAGCCTTTCCCCATTATATACTGATGACTTACAGGTTGGTTGGACGTCTCTTATCATGTACTAAGGATTGACATGACTATGTTCACTTATTTGGTATTTGTCCACAAATGCATTGTTAGCTCATTGGTAGATGGTTGAAGAGCGTCATGTATGCAGACCCAGGGAACAGATTGTGTCATGTTCGACTTGCATCACTCACACTTGTTTGTGCTGGCCAAGCACACAGGTGGAGGTGTGGCAATGTGACTGGAATATTTGCTGACCTACACAATGTGATTATGTCTATGCACTTACATGGCTACAATTTTGTTTTGTAAAGTGAGAATTTGGCATTGTGTTATCATTCCCACTCTTTGAAGCCAGATTGTGTAATGTAGGCTGATAGATCAAGGTTGCTGGCACACTTTGTGCAGATTTTCCTTGTTACACATCTTCCTTCTCCTCACTGTCCAGTCCTTCATGTACGTCATGGCAATTCTTACATGTAGACTTCACCAACAGACATTGCTCCTTTCACACAATAAGCAAAATTTGCCATACCATTTCCATTGTTTACAAGATGAGGTGACTAACCCCCACACATCTCTCAACACCAGCTGCAGCACTTGTGTACTGTTGGAGTCACCTCCACATATTGTCTGGCAAAGTTAGGTTGAGGAGTGACTCAGATGGACTTCCATATTCGTTTGTTTGTCATAAGCATTCACGCACAGCTGTACTCTTAATCCTTGGTCACATTCACTGTGAGTGTGTTTGGATTGTGTGAGTAAACCTGACGGCTGTGAGTAGGAAATGCATATTTCTAAATGTCTGTGTCCTTCTTCCCACGTACAGTTTGCCAAGGTTTTAGCGACTCGCTATTACATTGCTTGACATGCATGCGATTCACCAACTGATTTGAGTTTGACAGACCTAGATATTCATATGCATTGTCCTCTTTGGTTGATTCTCAATTAGTCGTACATATGAGTGCCACTGAGCGGTATGTTGTAAGTTGTCACCTGTGATTGTGACATTCAGACATTGAGTTGTTACATAGCAGACACTGACCCACTGTTGTAGGTACTGACTACTCATGTCCTACCTAAGCACGCCATCTGAACATCAGTCATCACATGTTTTTTCTATGTGGCTGCTGTCAAATGTCAATCAGACACACTTTTGTGATTTGTGTGTTACAATGTAATATGATTTGAGCCACCAGCTATGCCTACTTTTCATCCCCACATTCATTTATTAGTGCATTGCGTATAGTTCTTTGGAATTCCTGAGTGTGTTCCTAATTGATTTTCCAAATGTTGTGGCCTAGTCATGCTTTCCAAGGTGTGGGTACATTGATGAGGCAAGTGAAGATTAATAAAGAACTATTAGACAAATCTGTGTTCAAGTGATTTATTTAAAAATGTGTGCACAGTGATTAAGAAGTTGTGAAAAATACTGTCCCTTCTGCGTGACCAGAGGCAGAGTTTTGTTCTTCCCCATCCTCTTGTTGTGCATCATTGTCCTCTTCATCCTCCCTAGGGACTTCGACATGTTCCTCCCAGGGGACATTGGTTTGGGCATAGATGTTGTGTAAAATTGCATAGACTAGTATTATTTTGCACACAAGGGGTGGTGGTGCTCCGCTGGCCTCGCACTTGCTGCCGTCCCTCGCACCCGCCGCTCCACGGCGGGTGGGAGATCTTTCTCCTTCCTGGCGGCCAAGACCTGGAACTCCCTCCCCACCAGCCTCAGGACCACCCAGGACCACTCCGCTTTCCGGAGACTCCTAAAGACTTGGCTGTTCGAGCAGCGATATCCCCTCTTTTCCCCCCTAGCGCCTTGAGACCCGCACGGGTGAGTAGCGCGCTTTATAAATGTTAATGATTTGATTTGATTTGATTTGTGCGTATAATAGACTTCCTCCAGATACATCTAGTCACCTGAACCTGGATTTCAGGATGCCAAATGTCTTCTCCACTACATTTCTGGTCCTTTTGTGTGCATCATTGTAAGTCTTCTCGTCATCTGAATATGGGTTTCCATATGGGGTCATGACCCATGGCTGGATGTCTTAACTTTGGTCCGCTGCAATGGAAGGTGAGAAACAGTGTCAGACTTCCTTTTTTTTTTTTTTCTAACTGGCCTGGTGTTTGTAATTGGAGTGGAGAATCCGCCTAGCATGTGGCATTGTTTGGGTTCCTGTTTGCATGGATAATTGTATTGTTGTCTGGTGGTGCACTTTAAGGTCAAGGGTTGAACCTCCGGTGCATGTTGATTGTAGGATTTGTCTGGCATGACAGTTCACTCATGCAGGATATGTGTGATGTTGCAAAACATTGTACATTTTTCCTATCACTTTTGACTAGCAAAAGAGCCATGTTGTGTGAGTTTGTATCTATTTTGTGTGTTATGTGCCATTAGACAGGTTTTGTGCCCTATGTGTTGCATGTGATACCCCCCCCCCCCCTTTGGACATCTTACACCTCCCTTACACACAGAGCTGTAATTGAAATTTCATGGCTAGCATGCATGTGTGTCTGTAGAGATCATGCAAAGTGTGGCATTGTAGCATGAGACATAAGGCCAGCAATGTGCATTATCTCCTAGATATGGTGCATTTCTGACCTCTACCATGCGCTGGTAGTAGTTCACCTGGCAAGCTTCAATGTAGGCACCCTTGTAGCAAGTTAGAAAGACGGGGTGTAGGAAAGTACCATCTTGCCTGGCATGTTACCCCCATATTTCACTGTATATATTGTTGTTTTAGTTGTATGTGTCACTGGGACCCTGCCAGCCAGGGCCCCAGTGCTAATAAGTGTGCCCTGTATGTGTTACCTGTGTTAGGACTAACTGTCTCACAGAGGCTCTGCTAATCAGAACCTCAGTGGTTATGCTCTCTCATTTCTTTCCAAATGGTCACTAACAGGCTAGTGACCAATTTTACCAATTTACATTGGCATACTGGAACACCCTTATAATTCCCTAGTATATGGTACTGAGGTACCCAGGGTATTGCGGGTTTGATTGTTGCTGTGAAGTAAGGTGTCCCTTTCTGCCCATGACTAATCAATCATGGCAATTTCCTCTTTCAATGTGTACTGCAGTATGCACCACACATGTGAAAAGTAAACCCAATGAGAGTGCCAGGTATTTGTGTCCATAGGACAATGGTGATAATACCTCTGGGTGGCATTATTTGATAGTGCTTCCTCAGGTTTCCAAATTTTCATAAATGTGGGGCAGTGCCAATATGAAAGTGTTTGACAGTAGCATGCTCACTGTGAGACTCATTGCTGATTACTTCCTCACTAAGACCCTCATTATGAATTTGGCGGTCAGCTGACTGCCACGCCGGTGCCGGCAGTAGTACCACCACCAGGCTGGCGGTGAAGACCGCCATATTTTGACCACAGTGGTTATCCCTCCCATATACAGCCAATGGACTGCTTGAATCGCCAGTGCAGCCCGGCCACCAACCACGGCGGTTGCCATCTTCAGCCCAGAGGAACATCATTCACCGCCCACCATATTAAGACATAGCAGACCGCCAGAATTTTCGGCGGTGAGTACAGCCGCCTAGCATACAAGGAAGGAAAAGGAGAGTGACACACCCACACGCACAACACACACCATACACACATACCACACATGGAGAACAATCTGCTGAAAAATGCAACATCCATATAAGCCACAAGAAAACAAAGTCAGGACAAATAACTGTGAGGCAACTATTTTATTCAGCCAGGGATATCGCCCACAACCTTACACAACAGGTAAACAAAGGGCCATTGGCCAGTCCAAAAGTGTCCATGCCACGACACAGGGCAACGTAAGAGGCCCATCCTGACTCCTGACAGTCAAAGTGACTCCCCTGGGCAGGGATATAAATGTTGGAGGCAGACACCTCAGGGGGCAGGGTGTGGGGGATGCGGGTGGTGGGTTTGAATTGGAAGAGGGGTCCTTGGACTTCGGTTTTGGAGTGAGTGTGCTCTTGCTTCTCTGGGCGCTGGGGGAGTGGGTCTGGGGCAGGGGTGGGACTGGCTGCCTTGTGTCCCAGAGTGGAAGCCTTCTCACCGAGGGTGGGACATTGGAAACACTAGGGGGGTCATGGGAGGACTGGGAGCTGGAGGGACTGGATTGGGGGAGTTGAACCTTTCATTTTGTGACAACATAGAGTGGGTCAGGAGGAGGGACAAGGTCAAGGCGGGCAAGCAAACGTTTCTTAGGTACAGTGGGGTGGACTGTGGGAGTAGGTTTGGGAGTGGAAGTAGAGTGAGTAGTTGGAGGACGTGTAGGTGTGCTGGCATGTGTTGCAGGTGCATGCAAAGTGTGCATGTGTGAGGTGGATGACTGTTGAGTGCCTGAGTGGGAGCTTTTATGTGTTTTAGGAGGAGGGTGGAAAGAAAGGGAGAGAGAGGACAAACAGGTCGTGTGCATGTATGTTGGGGTGGTGTCTGCAAGGAAGGTGGGTGCGCTGCATGTGGTTGTGATAGTGGTGGTGAATGTACATGTGGTGACTAGGATGCTAGTCTGCGTGTCTGCCGTTGGGGTGACTGTGGGCAAGGCTGAACAGGTGGCAGGATCTGGGAATGAGGGTGCAGTGCTTGCAGGTGTGAGTGCTGATGTGACTGTGATGGAGTAGTGGAGGAGGGGACAGTGGAGGCAGTGGCTTTTGTGTGTGCTTCTGTGTGTTGGCTGTGTGTGTGTTTGGGGTGTGATCTGTGGTGCTTTTGCTTGTCTTTGCGAGTCCTGTCATTTGTCCTGGGTGCACGTGCGTCTGAATGTGTGCGTGGGATGGGTGGGGGAGAGGGATCTGGGACTGGGTACAGGTAGTTGGATGGGGGATGGAGAACTAGGGACACTGGCTGCAGTCAAAGAGGAGGCAAGAGCCTGAAACAATCTCTGTAGGGCAGCCAAGCCAATGTGAATGCCCTCCAGGTAGGCATTGCATTGTTGCATCTGGGATGCCAGCCCCTGGATGGCATTCACTATGGTTGACTGCCCTTCAGAGATGGATCTCAGGAAGTCAATAGCCTCCTCAGTGAGGGCAACAGGGCTGACTGGGGCAGGGGCTTAGGTGCCTGGGGCAAAGGAGACACCCACCCTCCTGGGTGAGGGGGCACGGACAACTGGGTGCGGGGCTACTGGGAGGCCGTGCTGGAATGGGGGAGTCTGTAGAATCAGCTCCTGTCTCCCCCGTGGTGCTCTCCTTGCCCTCCAACCAACTGGTCCCCTTGGCATCGGTGGACACTGCCTCCTGGGTCCATGGGCTGCAGCTCCCCCACTCCCCGGTGCCCCTGCTTCTTTGCCTGATGATGCTAATGCACACAAGGACAGGAAAATAAATGGAGGGAGGGTGGTTGAGAAAAAAGAGAGCACAGGGTCAATAACAGATATAACAGCACATATGGCATACACATCACAACAACTCACTGGTAACAACACTATGCAGTGACAACCACAATACCACACCATTGCTTGGGATCAACATCTGTAAAGAACTCAGAAGAAACTACCATCTGCACACTTACTATGACTCACTAATCCATGTTTGCCTGTTGACAAAGGCACAGCTACAATTACTCCGTTATAGTGTCTGCATAAATTGGAATTGCCAGGTCACACCACATAGGCAGTGGACAACAGAGCATCACCCCAACAGTGGTGAGTCAGGATGTAGGCCCATACTGAAGCAGAAATACCAGCAAATGACTGATACTAATTGTACATGACACTCACTATAGCAATGCAGACCTATAGTAAAATACCTACAAGGGCATACACTGACTATTACCTTGCCATGCATACAACATGGCTGGCATTAGGAAACAAATGTACACAGTGAGTAGTCACCCTCTTGTGTCTGCTGTGCTGTCCTCAAGTGCCCATCCAACGCTGGGTTAGCCATTGCCAGTATACAGGACATTAGGGGGTCAAGGTTTGAAGGACATCCCTCCCTTGTAGGGAGGACTTCTCCAGCTGGGCCTCCGGGATCTTCCAGGCCCAGTTTCTCAGGTCCTCCAACCATTTTCTGCAGTGGGTGCTCCACCAGCTATGGACCCCCAAGGTCTTCACTTCCTTGGCAATGGCATGCCATAACCCTTTCTTCTGATGGGCACTGACTTGCATAGGAAACACAGACAGAAGGACACCATTAACTACATACTACATACAGTTACAGCAATGGACTACATACTAAATTGATCCCACAATCATCTTACACATCACTCATATCTCTGTGTCCATATTGCTTGCAGCAAACAATACTCCCTAAAGGGCACACTACATGCACACACATCCATCAGCATACAGCCACGTTGCATCCAAATTACCTAAAATGTGCTAATCCTATTGATCTAGAGGCCCATACAACTGTCCATGCAGGGATAGAACCCCAACCACTAGCTTCTCCAGTTCTTCGGATGTGTAGGCTGGGGCCCTTACCCCTGCTGCATGGGCCATTGTGGGTTCCAGACACAGGACACAGCAGCTCACGCAGTGGAGTTCTTGATAGGATGAAGTCAGAGGTCAAGTGACATGGCCTCCAGAAAATGGTGGTCACCCCATGCCGGTAATCACCGTCAACACTGGCAGTGATTATCATTGGCCCCTGTGCTCAGTAGACTTCAATGTTAACCAATGAGGGAGTTGCACGGCGGTTCAGACCGCCCTCTGCCATCACGTCATATGCCAGCGGAGTGAGGTCACTTCAACCTGTACTCTCCATGCAGGGCAGGTGGCTAACGTTTCCTGAGGATTGTAGTCATGTTAGTCAAAAAAATGTGCGCCATAAGTACTGATGGTACATGCCAAGGCAATTCCTACACGTCAACATATAACATTTGCTGCAAGAATCTGGCTCTTCAAAGAGAACTCATACCAGTGCACTGCTTGCAGAAGAGTAGTTGACAAAACATGTAAAATATGATGGTAGTTATCATGTCTCACAACTGTGACGACATCTGTGTAGCAGTAAGACAGATTATTGAGAATGTATGGTATCAAAAGTCCGTTTGCATGGAGATTTCAGCAAAGCAGATCCCAATTATTGGTTGGTAGAAATGTATGAGACAGCTACATTTACTGTGATGTTGTAGGAGGCTGGCCTGGCTTATAGTGGGTACCTTATGGTACTTACAACTTGTGCCAGGACCAGTTATCCTTTATTAGTAGATCAGTAGTGTTCTAGGAGCTTAGGCTGATAGTGGTAGCTATAGCAGAGCAGCTCAGGCTGAACTAGGAGACATGCAAAGCTCCTACTATACCACTTATATCATATAGCACTATATCATAAGAATCACAATACTCAGAGTTACAAAAAATAAGGTACTTTATTTTAGTGACAATGTGCCAAAAATATCTCAGACGATATACTGCCTTAGGAGGTAAGTAAAATACACAAAATATACACACAAACCACAATCAGGTAAGTAAACAGTTAGAAAAGTAGTCCAAACACTGTAGAATACAATAGGATGCAATAGGCCTAAGGGCAACACAAACCATATACTAAGAAAATGGAATGCGAACCACTTAGGGACCCCTGGCCTAGTGTAGTGTGTAGAGGGTCACTGGGAGTGTAAGAAAACACTAAGGGTGTCCCAGATACCCCAACCCAAGACCCTGAAAAGTAGGAGTAAAGTGATACTACTTCCCCAGAAACACACTAAAGTTGTGATGGGAGATTCTGCAAAGACCACAACAGACTGCAAAGCACTGAAGATGGATTCCTGGACCTTAGGACCTGTAAAAGAAGGGGACCAAGTCCAAGAGTCACGCAAGTGTCCAGGGGGGGGCAGGAGCCCACTAAACCCCAGATGAAGGTGCAAAATAGCTGACTCCGGATGGAAGAAGCTGAAGATTCTGCAACAACAAAAGGTGCCAGGAACTTCTCCTTTGTGCAGAAGATGACCCACAGAGTGCTGGAGGATGCAGCAATAGTTCTTTGGAGAAAAAACACAAAAAAGCCTTGCTAGCTGCAAAGGTTGCGGTTGAAGAAAAAGGGTGCTGCCCAGGCCCATGAAGGACCAGGAGGTCGCCACTTGGAAGAGGAGACAGAGGAGGCCATCAGCAACACAAAAGAGGGTCCCACGAAGGTGGTGGTCAACTCAGCGAGTTGAGCAGTGCAGGACAGAGTGCTGGGGACCTGGGCTAGGATGTGCAAGAAAGATTCCTTGCAAAAGTACACAGAGGCACTAGCAGCTGCAGTTCACGCAGTACACAGGATTACTGTTTGGAGAGGGGAGGCAAGGACTTACCTCCTCCAAATTTGGACAGTTGGACCACTGGACAGTCTGGGTCACTTGAGTCCACCACCTGTGTTCCACAGGCCCCTCCCGTCAGGATGAGAGAGGTCCCAGAGTACCGGTGACGCTGAAGTTTGGTGCCTGCTGGAGCAGGGGGAAGATTCCATCGACCCACAGGAGATTTCGTCTTGGCTTTCAGTGCAGGGTGAAGGCAGACAGCCCCCAGAGCATGCACCACCAGGAAACAGTCGAAAAAGGCAACAGGATTAGGCGCTAGAATGTCGCTGGTAGTCTTCTTGCTACTTTGTTGCAGTTTTGCAGGCGTCCTGGAGCAGCCAGCGGCCAATCCTTGGCAGAATTCGAAGAGTGAGATGCAAAGGAACTGTGCTGAATTCTTGCTCGTCTTTATCTGAGGAAAAGCCCACTGGAGAGACCCTAAATAGCCCTCAGAGGAGGATTGGCCACCTAGTCAGGTAAGCACCTATCAGGAGGGGTCTCTGACGTCACCTGCTGGCACTGGCCACTCAGAGGCCTCCATTGTGCCCTCACACATCTGGATTCAAGATGGCAGAGGTCTGTGACACACTGGAGGCGCTCTGGGCACCACCCCTGGGGTGGTGATTGACAGGGGAGTGGCCACTCCCTTTTCTTTGTCCAGTTTTGCACCAGAGCAGGGACTGGGGTTGCCTGAACCGGTTTAGACTGGCTTAAGCAGAGAGGACACCATTTGTGCCCTTCAAAGCATTTCCAGAGCCTGGGGGAGGCTACTCCTCCTCAGCTCTTAACACCTATTTCCAAAGGGAGAGTGTGTAACACCCTCTCTCAGAGGAAATTCTTTAATCTGCCTTCCTGGGACTGGGCTGTCCGGACCCCAGGAAGGCACAAGCCTGTCTGTGGATTGGCAGCAGCGGTAGCTGCAGAGAAAGCCCCAGAGAGGTGGTTTGGCAGTACCCGGGGTCCATGGTGGAGCCCCAGGGATGCATGGGACTGGCACCCCAATATCAGATTTGTCATGGGTGGACAATTCCATTATCTTAAGCATGTCATATGGCCATCTTCAGAGTTACCATTGTGAAGCTACACATATGTATTGACCTATATGTAGTGCACGTGTGTACTGGTGTTCCCGCACTCACAAAGTATGGAGAAATTGCCCTGAACTATGTGGGGGCACCTTGGCTAGTGCCAGGGTGCCCTCACACTTAGTAACTTTGCACCTAACCTTCACTAAGTGAAGCATAGACATAAAGGTAACTTATAAGTTACTTAAGTGCAGCGTAATATGGCTGTGAAATAACGTGTGCGTTATTTCACTCAGGCTGCAGTGGCAGTCCTGTGTAAGATTTGTCTGAGCTCCCTATGGGTAGCAAAAGAAATGCTGCAGCCCATAGGGATCTCCTGGAACCCCAACACCCTGGGTACTTAGGTACCATATACTAGGGGATTATAAGGATGTTCCACTGTGCCAATTTAGAATTGGTAAAAATGGTCACTAGCCTATAGTGACAATTTTAAAGGCAGAAAGAGCATAAGCACTGAGGTTCTGGTTAGCAGAGCCTCAGTGACACAGTTAGTCACTACACAGATAAACATATTCAGGCCACAAACTATGAGCACTGGGGTCCTGGCTAGCAAGATCCCAGTGAGGCAGGCAAAAATAAACGTACATACATGTGAAAAAATGGGGGTAACATGCCAGACAAGATGGTACTTTCCTACACAACCCCCCCCCCCAAACGAGGGATAATAAGGCTAACCTTACCGAGATGAGTCTTCATTGTCTAAGTGGAAATATCTGGAGAGTCCATCTGCATTGGAGTGGGTACTCCCAGGTATATGTTCCACTGTGTAGTCCGTTCCCTGTATGGAGATGGACCACCTCAACAATTTAGGGTTTTCACCTTTCATTTGTTTAAGCCATAATAGAGGTTTGTGGTCTTTATGAACAATAAGTTGAGTACCAAATAGGTATGGTCTCAACATTTTTAGTGCCCAGACCACAGCAAAGGTCTCCCTCTCTATGGCAGACCAACGTTTTTCTCTGGGGGTCAACCTCCTGCTGATAAAAGTAACAGGTTGATCCTGGCCCTCAGTGTTAAGCTATGATAGAACTGCCCCTACCCCTAATTCAGAAGCATCAGTCTGAACTATAAATTTCTTGGAGTAACAAGGGCTTTTTAGGACAGGAGCAGAGCACATGGCCTGTTTTAGCTCATCAAAAGCCTTTTGACAGCTAGCTGTCCACAATAACTTTTTAGGCATCTTCTTGCTTGTGAGGTCATTAATGGGGGCTGAGATAGAGCCATAGTTCTTAATGAACCTCCTATAGCACCTGTGAGGCCTAAGAAGGCTCTCACCTGGGTTTGAGTTGTAGGGGGAGCCCATTCCATAATGGTCTAGATCTTCTCCTGCAGTGGTGCAATCAGTTCCCAACCTACCAGGTGGCCCAGATAAACCACTTTCCCCTGCCCTTTCAGGCACTTTGAAGCCTTGCTAGTGAGGCCTACATTTTGCAGGCCTCCAAAACTTTCCATAGGTGGTCCAGGTGATCATCCCAGTTGGAGCTAAAGACAGCTATATCATCTAGATATGCTGCACTAAAAGCTTCCAACCCTTGCAGGACTGTGTTCACCAACCTCTGAAATGTGGCAGGTGCATTTTTCAAACCAAAGGGCATAACAGTGAACTGATAGTGCCCTCCAATTGTGGAAAATGCTCTTGTAGGTTTAGCATCTTCTGACAACTTAATCTGCCAATACCCTGCAGTTACGTCAAAAGTGCTTAGATACTTGGCAGAAGCCAGTGTATCTATTAGCTCATTTGCCCTGGGTATAGGGTGAGCATCAGTTTTGGGTACTTGATTGAGACCCCTATAGTCAACACAAAACCTCATTTCCTTTTTACCATCTTTACTGTGAGGTTTTGGGACAAGCACCACTGGGCTAGCCCATAGGCTCTCAGAAGGCTCAATCACTCCTAGATCCAGCATTTTCTGAACCTCTTATTTTATGAAATCTCTGACATGGTCAGGCTGCCTATAAATCTTACTTTTGACAGGTAAACTGTCTCCAGTGTTGATTGTGTGCTCACACCAGGTAGTTGTATCTGGGGTCAGTGAGAAGAGGTCATTGAATTGGCCTAGGAGATTTATACAGTTGTCCTTCTGCTAAGCAGCAAAGCAATCTGCAAGCACCACTCCCTCCACTAAGCCATCAGCTTCAGTGGTGGAGGAAAGGTCAGGGAGAGGGTCACTCTTTTTCTCATGCCCATCATCAGTTGCCATGAGCAGGGTTAAGTCAGCCATGTCATAGTAAGATTTTAGGCGATTGACATTGAGCACCATAAGGGGACTCCTGACAGTGCCCAGGTCTACCAAGTAGGTGACCTCACCTTTCTTTTCAGCAATGAGATGGGGTCCACTCCATTTGTCCTGGAGTGCTCTTGGGGCCACAGGCTGCAATACCCACACCTTCTGTCCAGGGTGGTACTGGATCAGGACAGCCTTCTGGCCATGCCATTGCTTTTGGAGCTCTTGGCTGGCCTGAAGGTTTTTATTGGCCTTTTTCATGTACTCAGCCATTCTGGATCTTAGGCCAAATACATAGTCCACAATGACTTGCTTTGGAGCTTTTAAAGGTTGTTCCCAACCCTCCTTCACAAGAGCAAGGGGACCTCTTACAGGGTGCCCAAAGAGGAGTTCAAAGGGGCTAAAGCCCTCTCCTTTTTGGGGTACCTCCCTGTAAGCAAAAAGGAGGCATGGCAACAGGACATCCCATCTCCTTCTGAGTTTTTCAGGGAGTCCCATAATCATACCTTTGAGAGTTTTACTAAACCTCTCAACCAGACCAATGGTCTGTGTATGATAAGGAGTAGTAAACTTATAAGTTACACCACACTCCTTCCACATAGCTTTGAGGTATGCAGACATGAAGTTTCTACCTCTGTCGGACACCACTTCCTTAGGGAAACCCACTCTGGAAAAGATTCACAGGAGGGCTTTTGCCACTGCAGGTGCTGTAGTGTTCCTTAAGGGAATAGCTTCAGGATACCTAGTGGCATGGTCCACTTCCACAAGGATAAACCTATTGCCTGAAGCTGTTGGAGGGTCAAGGGCGCCAACTATGTCAACTCCTACCCTTTCAAAGGGCACCCCAACCACTGGCAGTTGAATTAATGGGGCCTTAGGTGTGCCACGGGTTTTGTCACTGGCTTGGCAGGTCACACAGGAGCGACAAAACTCCTTAGTGTCCTCTGACATGTGAGGCCAGTGGAAGAATGGAACAAGCCTGTCCCAAGTTTTACTCTGGCCCAAATGCCCAGGCAAAGGAATATCATGTGTCAAGGTCAGAAGAAACTCCCCGTACTTCAAAGGGATGACCAATCTCCTGGAAGCTCCAGGTTTAGGGTCCCTTGACTCAGTGTAGAGGAGGTTATCTTCCCAATAGACCTTATGGCTATCAGTGACATCCCCATTCTGCTGTTTGACAGCTTGCTGTCTTAAACCCTCTAGTGTGGGACAGGTCTTCAGTGCCACACTCAGCTCTTCCCTAGTAGCCCCCCCCACACCCAAAAGCTCAGCAGTGTCTGCTGCCAGCTCCTCTGGTGTAGGTTCTGCACAGGGAGATGATTCCTCTTCTTCAAAAGGGGAAACTTCTGGAGAGGGAGGGATAGTGGGCAAAGATTTACCCTTTCTACCCCTAGCTTTTGGGAGCACTTGGTCCATTATTTCAGGATACAAGCTTCCCTCTCCTCTTTGCTTCTGGGCCTGAGCCCTTGTGAGAGCAACGATATACCCTGGAATGCCCAGCATTGCTGCATGAGCCTCCAACTCCACTTCAGCCCAAGCTGATGTCTCCAAATCATTGCCTAGGAATGTATACAGGTACATCAGTGGCTACCACAAGTTTCTTTGGACCAGTAACCCCACCCCCCAGTTGAGATTCACAACAGCCATGGGGTAGCTAAGAGTGTTGTTATGAGCATCAGTCACTTGGTACTGCTGACCAAGTAGGTGTTGATCAGGGTGAACCAGTTTCTCAATCACCACAGTGACACTGGCTGCTGTATCCCTGTAGGCCTCAACCTCAACATCATTTATTAGGGGAAGTTGCTTGTACTTACCCATATTAAGGGGACATGCAACCAAGGTGGCAAAGTTAATACCACCATCAGAGACTAAAACAGCCTCTGTGGTCTCCCTAACAAGACCAAAACCCAACTACATTACCAATGGTGAGGTGAGCCCAGCTACACCCTTTGATTGGCTACTTGTAGTAGACTTCCCACCACCACTGCTATTACTAGGGGCACTAGAGGACGCAGTTGGTGTTGGGATAGTAGGAGCCTTGGTGTTTTTCTTTGGACAAGTGGGATCATTTGCCCAATGGCCTTTACTCTCACATAAATAACACCATGGCTTCTTTTGATTGTTAGAAGAGGATTTGGACCCACCTCCCCAGAGGATTTTTGTGGGCTGATGAAGACTCCGAATGCTTTTTATATTTGTCCCCTCCCTTGTCAGAAGGCTTACCATCTTTCTTCTTGCCATCCTTGTCACAACCTGTATGAACTTTTCTGTTCACTCTTGTTCTGACCCATTTGTCTGCCTTCTTTCCCAATTCTTGGGGATAGGTCAGATCTGAGTCTACCAAGTACTGATGTAACAAATCAGACACCCAATTATTTAAAATATGCTTTCTCAGGATAAGATCATATAGGCTCTCATAGTCAGTCACCTTTCTGCCATGTAACCATCCCTAAAAGGCCTTCACTGAACAGTTTACCAAGTCTGTCCAGTCTTGAGAGGACTCTTTTCTGGTATCTCTGAACTTTACCCTGTGTTGTTCAGTGGTTAAGCCAAATCCATCTAAGAGTGCAACTTTCAAAATGTTGTAGTTGTTGGCATCACTTTCTCTGATAGTAAGGAGCCTATCCCTACCCTTACCAGTGAAAGACAACCACAAGATAGCAGCCCACTGCCTTTGAGGGACCGACTGTACCATACAAGCCCTCTTAAGTGCAGCAAACCACTTGTTGATGTCATCCCCCTCCTTGTAAGGGGGGACACTTTTGTGCAGGTTTCTTGAATCTTCTTCTCTTACAGGATTACTATCAAGAATACTGCTGCTGCCACCATTGGGAACTAACCTCAACTTCTTTCTTTCCCTCTCTACATCTAGAGATTCCCTGTCTAATGCCAACTGCTGCTGTCTCAGCTTCAATCTAGCCTCTTCCAACTTCCACTTTCGAAGTTTCCTATCTAGGGTGTTATCCTCAGGGTGGGAAGCCTGGGAATTCTGAGACACAGAGGAAATGTGGGAATGTGCAGAAGTGGGCCTGTCTGTGGGATATAGTCCCTTAGGAGGTAAGTAAAATACACAAAATATACACACAAACCACAATCAGGTAAGTAAACAGTTAGAAAAGTAGTGCAAACACTGTAGAATACAATAGGATGCAATATGCCTAGGGGCAACACAAACCATATACTAAGAAAGTGGAATGCGAACCACTGAGGGACCCCTGGCCTAGTGTAGTGTGTAGAGGATCGCTGGGAGTGTAAAAAAACACTAAAGGTGTCCAAGATACCCCACCCCAAGACCCTGAAAAGTAGGAGTAAAGTGATACTACTTCCCCAGAAACACACTAAAGTCTTGATAGGAGATTCTGCAAAGACCACAACAGACTGCAAAGCACTGAAGACGGATTCCCGGACCTTAGGACCTGTAAAGGAAGGGGACCAAGTCCAAGAGTCACGAAAGTGTCCAGGAGGGGCAGGAGCCCACTAAACCCGGATGAAGGTGCAAAATAACTGCCTCTGGATGGAAGAAACTGAAGATTCTGCAACAGCGAAATTCTCCAGGAACTTCTCGTTTGTGCAGAAGATGTCCCACGGAATGCTGGAGGATGCAGCATTGGTTCTTTGGAGAAAGCTTATGCCTTGCTAGCTGCAAAGGTCACGGTTGAAGAAAAAGGGTGCTGCCCGGGCCCAGGAAGGACCAGGAGTTTGCCACTTGGGAGAGGAGACTGAGGGGGCCCTCAGCAACATAGAGTGCCCATGCACAAGAAGGCAGCACGCACAGAAGTACTTGAACATGGGTTCAAGAAAACTAAGCACAGCGGTCATCTCAACACTACAAAAGAGGGTCCCACGAAGCCGATGGTCAACTCAGAGAGTTGAGCAATGCAAGAAGGAGTGCTGGGGACCTGGGCTAGGCTGTGCACAAAGGATTCCTTGCAAAAGGGCACAGAAGCCCTAGCAGCTGCAGTTCACGCAGTACACAGAAATAGTGTCTGGAGAGGGGAGGCAAGGACTTACCTCCTCCAAATTTGGACAGTTGGACTACTGGACAGTCTGGGTAACTTGGGTCCACCACCTGTGTTCCGGGGCCACGCTCGTCAGGATGAAAGGGGTCCCATTGTACCAGTGATGCTAAAGTTTGGTGCCTGCTTGAGTAGGGGGAAGATCCGTTGACCTACGGTAGATTTCTTCTTGGCTTCCAGTGCAGGGTGAAGGCAGACAGCCCCCAGAACCTGCACCACCAGGAAACAGTTGAGAAAGCTGTCAGGATTAGGCGCTACAATGTCGCTGGTTGTCTTCTTGCTACTTTGTTGCAGTTTTGTAGGCGTCCTAGAGCAGTCAGTGGTCGATCCTTGGCAGAAGTCGAAGAGGGAGATGCAGAGGAACTCTGCTGAATTCTTGCATGTCGTCATCTGAGGAAAAGCCCACTGGAGAGACCCTAAATAGCCCCCAGAGGAGGATTGGCCACCTAGGCAGGTAAGCACCTATCAGGAGGGGTCTCTGACATCACCTGCTGGCACTGGCCACTCAGAGGCCTCCATCATGCCCTCACATCTCTGGATTCAAGATGGCAGAGGTCTGTGACACACTGGAGGCGCTCTGGACACCACCCCAGGGGTGGTGACGGACAGGGGAGTGGTTACTCCCCTTTCCTTTGTCTAGTTTTGCACCAGAGCAGGGACTGGGGGTTCCCTGAACCAGTGTAGACTGGCTTATGCAAGGAGGGCACCATCTATGCCCTCCAAAGCATTTCTAGAGGCGGGGGCAGGGTAATCCTCCCCAGCCCTTAACACCTATTTCCAAAGGGAGAGGGTGCAACACCCTCTCTCAGAGGAAATTCTTTGTTCTGACTTCCTAGGACTGGGCTGCCCAGACCCCACGAGGGCAGAAGCCTGTCTGTGGGTTGGCAGCAGCGGTAGCTGCAGAGAAAACCCCAGAGAGCTGGTTTGGCAGTACCTGGAGTCCATGGTGGAGCCCCGGTATGCATGGGATTGGCATCCTATACCAGGTTTGGCATGGGGAAAATTCCATGATCTTAGACATGTTACATGGCCATATTTGGAGTTACCATTGTGAAGCTACAAATAGGTATTGACCTACATGTAGTGCATGTGTATAATGGTGTCCACGCACTCACAAAGTCCGGAGAAACAACCCTGAACTATGTGGGGCTCCTTGCCTAGTGCCAGGGTGCCCTCACACTTAGTAACCTTGCACCTAACCTTCACTAAGTAAAGGCTAGGGATATAGGTGACTTATAAGTTGCTTAAGTGCAGTGTAAAATGGCTGTGAAATAATGTGTGCGTTATTTCACTCAGGCTGCAGTGGCAGTCCTGTGTAAGATTTGCCTGGGGTCCCTATGGGTAGCAAAAGAAATGCTGCAGCCAATAGGGATCTCCTGGAACCCCAATACCCTGGGTACCTAGGTACCATATAATGGGGAATTATAAGGGTGCTCTAGTGTGCCAATTTAGAATTGGTAAAAATGGTCACCAGCCTATAGTGACAATTTTAAAGGCAGAGAGAGCACAAGCACTGAGGTTCTGGTTAGCAGAGCCTCAGTAACACAGTTAGTCACTACACAGATACACACATTCAGGTCACAAACTATGAGCACTGGGGTCCTGACTAGCAGGATCCCAGTGAGACAGGCAAAAACGAATTTACATACATGTGAAAAAATGGGGGTAACATGCCAGGCAAAATGGTACTTTGCTACAGATGTATGTTGCAATCCCTTCTGCTTTCATACACTTGTGATGTTTTGTGTGTACAGATAGCAACCACTGTGGAGGAGGAGGCATGCCCCTGTGTATAGACCCCTAGGTGACTTGGCTACACTGGAGGAATGCCATCTACTATTCACATATTGTCTAGACAGGGCCACAATCACTGAACTGTGTCAACAATGGAACCAGATCTCACTCGTACTCTTCATAGTCCTACTGCTATTCCTAATATAGTACAGGTGGTGTCAGTGCTCCACTTCCTGGCCAGTGGATCATTTCAAGTGACAGTGGGCTTGGAAGCTCGTATGTCACAGCCAATGTTTTCTAATGTGCTGAATAGAGTTTTGTAAAGGCTGCTTTCTATTCAATAGGACACATTCCACATGTAATTGAGGCTATTGATGGGACCCATATTGCTTAGGTCTCTCCAAGGATAAATGAGCGGGTGTACTGAAATAGTAAGAGTTACTATTCAATAAATGTGAGGATGGTGTGCCTTGCTGATCAATATATTTCCCACATTACTGGCAAGTTTCTAAGATCTGTACAAAATGCCTTTGTTATGAGGATCAGCAGTGTCCCACAGATGATGGCACAACTACACAGAGAGACAGTCTGGCTCATTGGTGAGCATGATGTTTCACACAATGTATGTCACAGTATGTTACCCGGAGTTGTCCTCTGTTCTAATGTACACATGTAATGTGAGTTTGCCACTATTTCCAGGTGACTTTGGCTACCCAAACCTATCCTGGCTGTTGGCACCAGTGAAGAATCCGAGGACAGGGGCACATAATCAATACAATGTGGCACATGGACGGACCAGAAGAGTCATTGAAAAAACTTTTGGCCTACTGAAAGGCAGGTTTAGGAGGCTTCATATTTCAGATGGATCCCTTCTCTACTCCCCTGGAAATGTCTGCCAGATAGTAGTGGCCTGCTGCATGCTTCACAATTTGTCCCTCAGACGGCGTGTGCCATTCCTGCAAGACAATGTACCTGTGGCAGCCGAGGAAACTGAAGACAGTGATGGAGATAGGGAGGAGGGGGAGGATGTGGACAACAGGACACATCTTATACACCAAGTACTTCCAATGACCATCAGGTACAATTGTAGTTCTGTCCATTCCACCATGTCAATGAAGAGCTCTGTGGCAGCTATGATGTACCAACCTAGAATGTGTGTAATCTGTACCTTGACACTGTTCCATCTGAAAGTGGTAAGTCGTGCCAGTGGTTTGATGATTAGGGAAAAGATGATTCAGCCTATGCACTGTCAGCTGTTTAGCAGTTTCAGATACATGCCTATGTCAAACTGTGTCCTCATTCCATACAGTACTTTGCATTTGTTGCTGGATAGTGTGAGTTTCAATGTGCTTACACAATGTCTCTATGACTTCATTGTCCCTGACAGTTTGGCATGGACTAGGTGTACAAAAGGAGAGATTGGCATACTGACAACATGGCATGAAGAAAACTGTGGTGTCTTGCTTGCAGCCCTTACATCAGTTGTTTCTTGTCATTACTAGTGTGTGGAGTCAATTGCAGTGCAAAATATTAAGTTGATGTGACCAGATGAAATATGACTGTTATGTTACAGGGGCTCATGTTGCTTTCTTCCCTTTACTGCTCATTTGTATGAGACAAATGTTTTCCCTTTTTACCGATGTCGATGGGGTCACTACAGTGAAATCATGGAATGCCTACAGACTGTTTTCACACAGTTTGGTTGATGGTGACTTGTGGCAAGCACTTACACTAGTAATGTGCACTGCAGGCTTAATGTATGTTGGATTGATTTACACTTTACCTTACATTTGCACAGGATTATAAGGGCCAAGACATTGCATATTGATTATATAAAAGCACAGAAACTTCAGTTGTGTTTAATTGTGTTTATTGAGATTACAACTATGAAGGGACAGTGCAATAGAGTAGGGTGATGGCGGGCAACCTCTTCAGTGTAGTGGCCCGGTTAATTTTTAGCACAGGTCCAGTATCCATGGAGCCATGGGACAAAGGAGCAGTGTCAGTCCAAAGTGCAAAAGGTGTCTCATTGGCACACAAGGGAGAAATGTTGGTGAGATTCACTTCCTGGCCGGAGTGGTCCTTTGGCAGGTCCTCCAGTCCACTAGTTGAAGCAGATGTGGAGGGCTGGTCAGTACTCTGGCTAGTGGAAGGGGCCCGCTGTGTGTTGTATTCTCACGCATGATGGTAGCCGTATCACTGAATGCCCCTGTAATGGAGGTCATGGTGGCATTGTAGGCCTGCAACTGCTGCACGACCTCCTGGTGGTGTTCCCCCTGTAACCTCTGGTTCTCCTGAAAGATGGTACGTACCTGGCCTATCCTGTACTGGGATTTCTGGTATGCTCCCAGGACATGTGACAGTGCCTCCTGGGCAGTCGGTTGGCCCACCCCTTGTTGCACAGATATCCTCCCACTGGCCCTGGCCACCTTGCCTCTGTCCGCTGAACTGTGTGCCCCCTCCCACTGACACAAGGCCCTTCTACGTCTTGCCTGTGAGGTGTTGACTCGGTCCCTGTACAGGTTGGCACACTGTTTATTGACGTGTCCTTGGGACAGATGTTGGGGGATGTTGGGTGGCTCCTGTGGTAGTAGAGTCCAATGTAGGGTGCTCTGGGGTGGACTGGGTGTTGCCTGTGGTGTCTTACTGACCAGTGGAACCACATGGGCCAAGGAGATGTTTCAGATCCAGACATCCTGAGTTGCTGTCATCATTGGGTCCTTCTTCTGGTGAAGGACTAGGTTGATATGGCACATGCTGGCAGTTGACATTGTCTGGGGTACCTGTGGACATGTATGATATTCGTTAATTTCATTCTCAGATACATATTCAGCATCTATGGGTTTCCCTATGGGATGGGTGCTGTTTTTCCACCTTTGGTTTGTGTATGGTGATGCATTGCGGGATTGGTAGTGCTTCATGCTGACCATGCATTACTCAGATGCGTGACTGATGACCTTGGAGTAGTGTGTTATCAGTGAGTAGGGCATGCAGGGGACAATTGTTGAGGGTGGTTATGAAGGTGGTTCTAGGTTTGGGATGGAGTGGGTTGAATGGAGATAGGGTGACTGGGAGACATGCCCTGCAGGTGTACGAGGTGGTAGGGAAATAATGGTGACTTACCAGTGTCCCGCCCTCCAATAATTCCAGTTAGACCCCCGGGATGCAGGACAGCCAAGATATTCTCCTTCCATGTTGTCAACTGTGGGGGAGGAACTCGGGGTCCACGCCAGTCTTCATGATGGCAATGTGCTGCCTGGATGCCATTGCACGCACCTTTCCCCCTAGGTTGTTCCACCTCTTCCTTATTTCATCCCTTGTGCGTGGATCATTCCCACTGAGTTCACCTAGGGAGTCATTATGAACCCTGTCGGTTCAGCCCGCCATGCTGGCGGCTGGTGAAAAGACCGCCACCAGCATGGCGGGCTGGACTGCCATATAATAAACACATGGAGTGCCGTCATAAGTGGCCCTCCTCCACTGCCAGGGTGCTTCCAACAGGCAGCTTGACGGTGGAAGGAATCATTATCCGACAGGGCAGCGCTGCTGCCCCTCGGATAATGTTCTTTACTGACCCCAGCCGTTCCCGAAAGGCTGGCAGAATAGTTGCTCCGGGGCCCTCATGGGGGCCCCTGTGCAGTGCCCCATTGCGCCAGCCACTGCCCGATTTACGGGCAGTGATTTGCGTGACAGGTGCAGCTGCACCCGCCGCACAGAGGCATTGACTACGACTTCATGTGGAGCCGCTGGCAATGTCCCGGCGATGCATTCCGCTGGCCCAGCAGAATGTTCTTTATGCGGCTGGCGGGGTCCCAGGGGTGCTGGCGGTCAGTTAAATGACTGCCAGCCTGAACACGGCGGTAAACACTCTTCCTGGCAATGGAGATCTGCTGGACTTGTGCACGAACAGCTGTGGCTCTACCCTAACGATTTCGTCTGCCATGACCTGCAACTCCTCATCAGTAAAACAATGATTCTTTTGTGGGGAAATGCCAATTGTGTAGTTGGTGTAGTGTGTGTGTTGTGCAGAGGGTTGATTGTTTAGTGGGGGTGCAGGGTGTGAGAGTATGTTGGATGTTGTGACGTACTGATTGAGTGCAGTGGTATTGTTTGTGTTTGGAGTAGAGTTATGATGTGCGGTGTGTGATGCGTATAGGGTGCATAGGTGGCTGTGGTTTGTGTGTGCTGTTCTAGAGATATGTGGGCTGGCAACGTATTGCAGATTTTGGCTTTTGCAAAGAATTGTAAGGTTGTGAGGGGGTGTCTTATAGTGCTGTTGGTGGGTGTGTGTTGAGTGTATGTGTATCAGGTGTGTGTTTTTCAATTTGGCCAATGTTGGCTTCTATTGTTGAGGACTGTTCAAATCGATCGCGGCTGGCCACACCGGCAATGGGTTGCCGCCCTTGAGGGACCACTTTGGTGATTCATGGGTCGTAATTTGGAAGCAGGTTTCTTGTAGGTGTGGTGGTGTGCGTGGTGTGAACGATTATCTCCCGCTTTCGTTAGATCTGGCGGTGTTGTACTTCTGCCTACTTTGTGGCGGTTTTGTCTCTGTGGTTCATGATACGGCAGGCAGATTGCTGCCTCTGGGGCTGTCGGTTGGCAAATGCAGCCAAAGTCATAATGAGGCCCTAAGTGATGTGTGTGAAGGGACTGCATTTTCAAGTCAGCATTAGGACACATGTAGTGGCTTCACACCACCTTTTAAATGAAGAAAGGGTGTTGCTACACTGGGCATCACTCAACATGACAGTCAGGTAGTGCATGGGCATTATGTATGTGGCCGTATGTGAACGTGATGTGCATTGGATGTGTGGAGTGATGTTGCATATGTGTTACTAAGCGGTATCTATGCTTCCCTGTCCATGTATGTGGAGGGTGGTGTGTGTATCTTTTCTCCCCCATATTTATTATGTTGTTTGTCTTATGCTGTTTCCTACCTATCAGTAGGCCATTTCTATACTGACCATCCTGGAAGCTTTGGTTTATTATTGAGTGCCAGAAGATGTAGGAATTGTGCACACTGCCAGGATATGTAGTGAGGATGTTGTTGAATATCCCACGTTGGTCCACAATAGCCTGTAAGTTTATGGAGTGTGTGTATTTTCCATTCCTAAAAAGGTGTTCTGATGCAACCAGAGGGACAAGTTGTACATGTGTGCAGTCCATTGAATCCAGCACATGTTGGTATCCAGCAATCTGGTAGAATCCTTGTTTTGTCTCCTGTAGTCACTGGGTGTTAGGGAACAGGATGTGGTGGGGAGCTTGGCAGATGATGGCATCCAGTAGCATAGGGAAAAATGCAGAAAAGGATGGCTGTGCGATTCTACCAACTCATGCTGCAGTTGACTGATATGAGCCAGAGGCCTGCCTGTGGAGCACAGCCAGAAGCATGATCATGGGTGGTATGGTTGTTGGACTTTCCACTCTTGCTGTGATGTGGGAAACAATGTGGTGGAGCAGGCGTACTATGGACTCTCGCTTGAGATGGTAGTGTCTGATGACCTCTTGTTCCCTGAGACCAAGGATGGATGTCCGTTGGTGAAATATTCTCTCTCTCCTTCTGCGCTGCCTTTGTGGCTGCTGTTGCGGTGGCTGAGGGTGCTGCAGTGGTGCTGGTGGCACTTAGCATTGTCGCTTTTGTCGTCTCCGGGTGACAAGCTGTAGCAATAACAGGTTCATGTTGTCCTGTTGTTTGCCAGAGTTCTTTCTGTGAGTTTTCCTCACATAATTGTGCCTGTGTGTCATTTTAATGCCTGGTCTGACCAGGCATTAAAATTGTGATGCTAATCAGAGTTAGCGCCATGTTTCCAAGGCAATCCTAATGATGAGTCATTTTTCCAATGACTTGTAAATATGGCGCTAGCGGGCTAGCATCATTTTTTAGGAGGGAACGCCAACCTTGCATGCTATTGTGGTTAAATGACGCAAAGAAAAGCAGCACAACTGAAAAATGATGCAATTCAAGGAAAAGTGACACTCAACTGCTCTAGCACCACTTTATAAATATGTCACTGAGTTAGCACTGCTTTTGCGCAAAAAAAAGGGCACAACAGTGGTGCAAACTTTTCTTAATTTGGGGCCTTACTGTCATAGAAGTTCACTTTGCACTCCATCACCTAATCAGTGCTGGGAAACCCTTGGGTAGCTATCTACATTCTAAATCTGCATAGCATAGCATAGAATAGGGATGCACAGCTGTGCATGGCAGGGTCTGCCACAAGGCCTAGCACGTGGCAGACCATGCACTCAACCTTTGGCTGATGCCCAACCCTCGTGGCACAAGGCATGCAGCATTGTGCTGAGGGGGTTGAGTTTTGCACCTAACTCTTCACAGGTAGTCAAACACCAATTCACTGATCCTTTAGCATAGAATAGTTGTAGTTGGTCAGAGGGTCTGGTCTATGGCCTTGTTCTATGTTCAGAAATCCCCTGAAGCCAAACTCCTACTGCACATTACCAGTGGCCTTCCTCAGTGGGGTTTGGATGCAGGCCCTACTCTTCAACCAGACTCTGCGTCCAGTGCTGTGTGGACAGCTAACCCAGTTTGTTGTAGAACTCTTACCTTGGGGTAAGACCACATAGGTTTAGGGTGGCAGCACTATTGAGAGTCATACTGGAAGCTGTCAGTCTGACTTTATCAGCTAGCTAGCAGCACCTCACTCAATCCTGGAAATTAAAGGTGATTTGTGGCAGCGTAGAGATGTGACACTCTGTCATGGTAGAACAGGTCACATCCCTTTCTCTCAATTACAGGAAGTCTTACACATGTCAAAGAAAACAAGGAGATGCAAGATAAGTTTCAATATATTTATTGAAGCATTTGAGTATGATTATAAAAAATGTGGGTTTCTATGATTAGGCAGATGAAGCATAATACAGTGATTAGGGTTACCACTAAAGTAAAGAAAATGAATAATCCCACCATCCTACCCAAAGCTCTAATGTCTAAAACCTGAGAGCATAATGAGGTTAGTCCCTCTGCCTATCCAGGTCTATGAAAGGAGACGACCCCCTACCTGGAAAATGGACAAGGAGATGTGGGTTGTCTGCGGGCAATCCTCCTGCTTGGCTGCAGAGTCAGTGAAACTGTCAATGGAATGATATATGTTTCCAGATGGCCATGGCTGGAATGCCCTCTGCCCTCTTTAATCCTACATGATATTTATATAACAAACAGGCCTGACATGTTAATATGTCTGTGGTTGAGGTTTGTCTCCTAACTCCTAGAGTGGCAGTCCGGTTTAGAATAATATGTACAGAACATGACATCCTTGAACAGGAGACAGAGTGAAAAGCGCACAAAGGTGCTGATAAAATGTACCACAAGAACAACTATGCCTTCTCAGAAAAGTCAGCTGATTAAAAATATAAAAATAATTAGCAGAAATGTTGAGTGTGCTAAAACATATTAAAAGGATTAAAATAAATGAAAAAAATGTATGTGCATTTAAAGACACAGGCCATGGGCCTGAAGCTAAAATAAAGATGTCAAGTTGAGGTACTGAGGGGAACCCACAACAACCTATTGGCCGGACTCTGAGCAAACCTGGGGAGCTCTGTGCATGGTCTATGCCACAATAATTTCCCTTATGAATTTCTGAGTCTCACTTAGTTTTGTTCAGACTTTGTAAAAAGATTTTTGTTCAAACAATTGTCAGTTTTACCCACAAATTTATAGATATTTTTTTTTATCTTTGATGGTGGTAAATGCCCCTATGGGACCCATTCCAACATCCTCTCTTGGGTCAGGTGATTCTCTCTCAATCCCTCATGGCTTCCCCTGTCTCTCCTCCAAAGAGCTGACCATTCGGTCCTGGATGAATGGAAAACATTATTCTTCTTCCAATGGAATTGTTTATGATTTATCATCCAGGGAGGATTCATGGATCTGGAACCTCTCTTAGTCCTCTCTAAGGATGCATTAATTAACAATCAGGATATATCTATGATTAATTCTTAGCAGCCTGCCATCGCCCTACTGTAACACAAAGTTCTCAAAAACTATTACTGAATGGATTCAATCTCAACCCAGCTGAGGCACACCTTGGACTAAAACTCGATATTCATCCAAAGTGTTTTGTAATTACATTCAACAGTTCCTGCTGTAGTGGATAACAAAATGTCCAATGGTATGTAACATGGAAAACCTGAAAAATGGAGTCCCGGCCTCCTTTTAGTACCCGCTGAAGGATTTGCACAAAATATGGCATGCCAAAAAGTAAAAGTAAGATCAGTAAATGGGCTTCCTGTGAGAGTGAATCCAGAAATTTAGCAGTTCGATTTAGTACTACTAACTGTAACTTGTGCCCCTGCCATGCACTGCTTATGTCCTCACACATGACATCACTCAAGGCATGTTTTATGGCATCATTTATAACATCACTGGTGACATCTCACATTACTTTTTTTTTAACAAAACACATATTTTTATCACATCTAACTATAACATTACTTTAACCTTTGTTTTTAAAGGGTTTTTTAAAGTAAATTAATTATTTTATGAGCGCATGTCTTATAGAATGACTATAATATATGGTGTTCAGACATGATTCTACTAAAATAATCTTTTTTTAATGCAACAATACAGAATATGGTTGACAGTTTGCAAAAGCTTTGTAAAAAGTGTGTGAGTATAAAACACATAAATATTAAAATACAAAATATTTATTTGCTCACTTATTGTAACTCTGATATCAGGACATGTCACCAGTAATCTTTTTTTCTGGTGTCAATACTCTAGCAAGACGATCACAAGTAGGTCGCAGGAGACTCGCAAGATCCCAAAGTTCTACATTTTATTGTCATTTATTTTAGATGGTTATTCATCATGTTTTCAGTTACTATTTAATGATAATCTATAATAGAGTAGTGAATAAAAGATGGCTGGATATTTATTTATATATTTTTTTTAAGTGATGGCTGGTGAGACAATCGCTTGATTCTGATGCACAATCCACTGCATATACTCCAATGGGGCTGTACTTCCTTTTCCGCTTTCAAGGCTCACTCACGACACTGTATGTTTAGAATTACGTTAATTACAGTGTTTTTGTGTCATTTGCAACAAAATAGAGCATTAGACATGTTGTTTGAGGTAGAAAAATGAATTGTGTATGGGTTTCTAGAAGATATAAAGGAACCATTTTTTTAACAATTTTGCAAGATGCCCATGAGACATTGGCAATGAGGCCTGGGAGAGGAAGCACACTATAAGGAAGGATTCTGATTGATTTATATAGAGGAGAAGATTCCATCCTTTTTGCTTCATTCAGTTTTGGACTTTGGTGAGAGTACATGTAGTTGCCTGCTCTCCTTTCCTGTTTGGCTTTGAACAGAAAGATATCTTCATCTGATTCAGGTGAACAGCCAGGGGCTCTGGCACCAGCTCAGCCACCTTATCCACCCAAGGAACCCTTGGTGTAGCAATGTTTTTAAATGATGCATGGTGCCAAGAAAGATTCAATGAAGTATATCAGGGATGTGAGACACCTGATGTCTATGCAGCCGCAAAGGCTTGCACAGGCCAAGTTGGCTTGTGCTGCAGAGCTAGACAATTCTACAGGGGCTTCATCATAATTTGCTCCAGGATATACCTGCTTGCACAGGTTCTAAGTGCACAAATGGACAATAATGCTGCTTTTGTAAATAAAGAGATATTTTGCAACTTGTGCAAGCAGTACATTTTTTAATCAGAGACAAGCAGGTCTGCAAGGACAAGCTTGCTTAAGCGCACAAATCCCTCACCCTACCAGGCAGTATTTTTTAATCAATTGTTTTGTAAGTTTTTTTTTCCTTTTTTGTTTTTAAGGAGCTGCTGTTGGTGTTTGTTTAGTACCTCAAGTTGTCTGTTTCTGTTGTGTTCTTTAAAAAATTAAATAAACAAAAAATATTTAAAATATTTGAAAATATTTGACAGCACAAAATTATTGTTATAGTTGTTGAGCACTTAACAAAAACAGATCTTTTTAGAGCTATCCTCTACTTTTATGACCTATGTTGTTTGCACTGTTTCCTTTTTTTCCTAAAAACTATTACGAGATCCAAGCAAGGCCACCATAATTGACAGTGTCAGGAGTCAGTGACATGGGCTCCAGAAAATGGCGGTCACACCAGTAATCACCGTCACCACCGGCGGTGATCATCATTGGCTCCTGTGCTCCATAGACTTCAATGTTAACCAACGAGCAGTTGCAAAGCAGTTCAGACTGCCCTCCACCATCACGTCAAAAGCCAGCGGAGTGAGGTCACTTCCACCTGTACTCTCCATGCAGGGCAGGCTGCTGCCATTTCCTGAGGATTGTAATCATGTTAGTCCAAAAAATGTGCGTCATAGGTACTGATGGTACACACCAAGGCAATTCTTACACATCAACATATAACGTTTGCTGAGAGAATCTGGCTGTTCAAAGAGAGCTCATACCAGTGCACTGCTTGCAGAAGAGTAGTTGACAAAACATGTACAATGTGATGGTAGTTATCATGTCTCACAACTGTGACCACATCTGTGTAGCAGTATGACAGATACTTGAGAATGTATGGTATCAGAAGTTTGTTTGCATAAGAGTTCACCAGAGCAGATCCCAATAATCTGTTGGCAGAAATCTATGAGACAGCTCAGTTTACTGAGATGTATGCTGCAATCCTTCCTGCTTTCACACACTTGTGATGTTTTTTGTGTACAGATATCAACTACTGTGGAGGATGAGGCATGCACCCGTGCATAGACCCCTAGGTGACTTGGCTACACTGAAGGAACAGCATATATTATTCACCTATTTTCTGGACAGGGCCACAATCACTGAACTGTGTCAACAATTGGAGACAGATCTCACTCCTGCTCTTCATAGTCCTACTGCTATTCCTAATACAGTACAGGTGGTGTCAGTGCTCCACTTCCTGGCCAGTGGATCATTTCAAGTGACAGTGATCTTGGCTGCAGGTATGTCAGAGTCAATGCTTTCTAATGTACTGAGTAGAATTTTGACAGCCTTGCTGAAACACATGATCAGCTATATTACATTTCCCCAAAGTCATGATGTGCCCACTATAAAGGATGCTTTCTATTCAATAGGACACATTCCACATGTAACTGAGGCCATTGACGGGACCCATATTGCTTTGGTCCCTTCCAGGATAAATGAGCAGGTGTTTTGAAACAGAAAGAGTTAATTTTTGATAAATGTGCAAATGGTGTGCTTTGCTGATCAATATATTTCCCACGTTACTGCCAAGTTTCCAGCATCTGTACATGATGCCTAAGTTATGAGGAACAGCAGTGTCCCACGGATGATGGCACAACTACAAAGAGAGACAGTCTGGCTCATTGGGGAACATGATGCTTCACACAATGTATGTCTTAATATTTTACCTGGAGATGTCCTCTGTGCTATTGTACACATTTAATGTGAGTTTCTCACTATTTCCAGGTGACTCTGGCTACCCAAACCTATCCTGGCTGTTGACACCAGTGAGGAAACGGAGGACATGGGCAGATAATCAATACAATGTGGTACATGGGCGGACCAGAAGAGTCATCGAAATAACTTTTAGCCTTCTGAAAGCCAGGTCCAGGTGGCTCCAAATTTCAGGTGGATCCCTACTCTACTCCACTAGAAACATCTGCTAGATAGTAGTGGCCTGCTGCATGCTTCACAATTTGTCCCTCAGATGGCATAAGCCATTCCTGCAGGAGGAGGGGGAAGACAATGTACCTGTGGCAGCAGAGGAAACTGAAGACAGTGATGAAGATAGGGAGGACAAGGGGGATGTAGATGTGGACAACAGACACATCTTATACACCAGTAATTCCAATCACCGTCAGGTAGGACTGTACCTCTGTCCATGCCACCATGTAAATGAACAGCTGTGTGGCAGCTATGATGTACCAAGTTCAAATGTATGTAATCTGTACCCTGACACTGTTCCATCCGTGGTAAGTTGTGTCAGTGGTTTGATGATTAGGGAAAAGTCGATTCAGCCTATGCACTGTGTCAGCTGTTTAGCCGTTTCAGATACATGCCCATGTCAACCTGTGTCCTCATTCCATACAGTACTTTGCATTTGTTGCTGGATAGTGTGAGTTTCAATTTGCTTACACAACGGCTATCTGACTTCATTGTTCCTGACAGTTTGGCCTGGCCTAGTTATACCAGAGGAGGGATTGGCATACTGACAACATGGCATGGAGAAAACCTTGGTGTCTTGTCTGCGGCCCTTACATCAGTTGTTTCTTTTCACTACTAGTGTGTGGAGTCAATCGCAGTGCAAAATATCAAGTTGGTGTGACCAGATGAAATATTACTGTTATGTTACATGGGCTCATGTTGCTTTCCTTTTCCTTAATGCTGATTTGCATGTGACAAATGATTTATCTTTTTACAGATGTCAGTGGGGTCCCTACAGTGAAATCATGGAATGCCTACAGACTGTTTTTACACAGTTTGGTGGATGGTGACTTGTGGCAAGCACTTACACTGGCTTACTGTATATTGGATGGATTCACACTTTACCTTACACTTGCACAGGATAATAAGGGCCACAACATTGCATATTGGTTATATAAAAGCACAGAAACTCCAGTTGTGTTTAAGTGTGTTTATTGAGATTACAACTATGAAGGGATAGTGCAATAGAGTAGGGTGGTGGTGGACGAAATCTTCACTGTAGTAGCCCAGTTAATTTTTAGCACAGGTCCAGCATCCATGGAGCCATGGGACAAAGGAGCAGTGGCAGTCCAAAGTATACAAGGTGTCTCATTGGCACACAAGGGAGACAAGATGGTGAGGCTCACTTCCTGACAGGGGTGGTTCTTCAACTGCAGAGGGAGGGGTGTTGGTGGTCTGTGAGTCCCGTGGCAGGTCCTCCAGTCCACTAGCTGCAGCAGATGTGGAGGGCTGGTCAGTACTCTGGCTAGTAGAAGGGGCCCGCTGGAGTGTTGTGCACTCACGCATGATGTTGGCCATATCACTGAGCACCCAGTAATGGAGAGCATGGTGGTATTGTGAGCCTGCAACTGCTGCACGACCTCTTGGTGGTGTTCCCCCTGCAGCCCTTGGGTCTCCTGCAAGATGGTAACAACCTGGCCCATCCTGTCTTGGATTTCTGGTATGCACCCAGGACATTTGACAGTGCCTCCTGGGTAGTCGGCTCCCTGGGCTGGCCCACCCCTTGGTGCACAGATATCCTCCCACTGGCTCTGGCCCCCTTGCCGGTGTCCCCTGAACTATGTGCCTACTCCCACTGATACCAGGCCCTTCTACATCTTGCCTGTGAGATGTTGACTCGGGTCCCTGTACAGGTGGGCACACTGTTGACTGACGTGTCCTGGGTACAGAAGTTTGAGGACGTTGGGTGGCTGCTGTGGTAGTGGAGTCCGAAGTGGGGTGCTCTGGGGTGGACTGGGTGTTGCCTGTGGTGGTTGAATGATCAGTGGCACCAGATGGGCCAGGGAGATCTTCAAGATCCAGACATCCTGAGGTGCAGTCATCACTGGGGCTTCCTTCTGCTGAAGTGCTGGGTTGACGTGGCACATGCTGGCAGCTGACATTGACTCAGGCACCTGTGGACATGTATGATATTTGTTCATTTCATTCTTAGATACATATTCGGCATCTATGCGTTTCCCTATGGAATGGGTGTGGTTTTTCCACCTTTGGTTTGTGTATGGTGATGCATTGCGGGATTGGTAATGCTTCATGCTGACCATGCATTACTCATGTGTGTGACTGATGACCTTGGAGAGGTGTGCTATCAGTGAGTTGGAAACTCAGGGGAAAATTGTTGAGGGTGGTTATGGGGGTGGTTCTATGTTTGGGATGAAGTGGGTTGAATAGAGATAGGGTGACAGGAAGACATGCCATGCAGGTGTACGAGGTGGTAGGGAAATAATGGTGACTTACCAGTTTCCAGCCCTCCAATAATTCCAGTTAGAACCTCGGAATGCAGGATAGCCAAAACCTTCCCCTCCCCTGTTGTCAACTGTGTGGGCATGGTGGCTGGGGGTCCACCGTGAGTCTTCATGACAGCTATGGGCTGCCTGGATGCCTTTGCATGTACCTTTCCCCATAGGTCGTTCCACCTGTTCCTTATGTCGTTGCTTGTGTGTGGATAGTTCCCACTGAGTTCACCTTGTCCACGATTGTCCCCCATAGCTCCATCTTCCTGGCAATGGAGATCTGCTGGATCTGTGCACTGAACAGCTGTCACTATACCCTAACGATTTCGTCTACCATGACCCACAACTCCTCTTCAGTGAAATCGGGATTCTTTTGCGGGGACATGCCGATTGTGTAGTGGGTTTAGTGTGTGTGTTTGGCAGAGGGTAGATTGTTTGGTGGGGTACAGGGTGTGTGAGTATGTGGGATGCTGTGACATACTGATTGAGTGCAATGGTATTGTGTTTGTTTGGAGTAGTGGTATAATGTGTGGGGTGTGGTATGTCTAGGGTGTGTAGGTGGCTGTAGTTTGTGTGTGCAGTTCTGATGATATGTGGACTGGCAACGTGTTGCAGATTTTTGGCTTGTGCAAAGAATTGTAGGTTGTGAGGGGGTGTGTTTTCTAGTGCTGTTGGTGGGTGTGTATGTTGTGTGTGTGTGTATCAGGTATGGGATTTTCAATTTGGCCAATGTTGGCTTCTATTGTGGAGTGCTCAAATCGACTGCGGCGGTCCACACCGCCAATGGGTTATCGTCGCTGTAGTGAATCGAGGGTTGTTAATTTGGAGGCCGGTTTCTTGTAGGCATGTCAGTGTGGGTGGTTTAAGCGACTATCTTCCACCTTCGTTGGCTCTGGCAGTGTTGTACTTCTGGCTGCTTTGTTGCAATTTTTGTCTCTGTGGGTCATGATACGGCAGGTGGATTGCCACCTCCGCGGCGGTCGTTTGGTGGCTGTCATCACTACGGTCTTCGGTGGAGACCGCCGAAGTTATAATGAGGGCCTAAGTGATGTGTGTGAAGGGGCTATATTTTCAAGTCAGTGTTAGGACACATGTATTGGCTTGACACCACCTTTAAATGATGAGAGGGCGTTGCTCCACTGGGGCATCACTGACCATGACAGTCAGGTGGTGCAAGGGCCTTGTATATATGGCCGTATGTAAGGGTGATGTGCATTGGATGTGCGGAGTGATACATATCGCATATGTGTTCCGCAGTGGTCATCTATGCTTTCCTGTCCATGTATGTGGAGAGTGGTGTGTGTATCATTAGTCCCTCATGTTTATTATGTTGTATGTCTTATGTTGCTTCTTACCTATGAGTAGGCCATTCCTATACTATCCATCCTGGAAGCTTTGGTTTATTATTGAGTGCCAGAAGATGTAGGCATTATACACACTGTCAGGATATGTAGTGAGGATGTTGTTGAAAATCCCACAATGGTCCACAATGACCTGTACGTTTATGGAGTGTGTGTTTTTCCTGTTCCTAAAAAAGTTGTACATGTGTGAAGTCTATTGCACCCAGCACATGTAGGAAGCCAGCAATCTGATAGAACCCTTGTTTTGTCTCCTACTGCAGTTGCTGGGTGTTAGGGAAAAGGATGTGGTGGGGAGTTTGGCTGATGATGGCATCCAGTAGCATAGGGAGAAATGCAGAATAGGATGGTTGTGAGATTCCACCAAATCATGCTGCAGTTGTCTGAAATGAGCCAGAGGCCTGCCTGTGGAGCACACCAGGAGCTTGGTCATGGGTGGTAAATGCCCCTATGGGACCAACTCCAACTACCTATCTGGGGTCAGGCGATTCTCGCTCAATCCCTTATAGCTTCCCCAGTCACTCCTCCAATGAACTGACCATCCTGTCTTGGATGAATGGAAAACATTCTTGTTCTTTCAATGGAATTTGTTTATGATTTGTCATCCTGGGAGGATTCAAGGATTCAAGGATTCAAGCATCTGGATCCTCTCTTAGTCCTCTCTAAAGATGCACTAATTAACAATCAGGATATATCTATGATTAATTCTTAGCAGCCTGTCATCACCATATTGTAACACAAGGGCCCATATTTCTACTTTTTGACGTAAAACTGCGCCGGCGCAGTTTTGCGTCAAAAATATTACGTTGGGCGTCATATTTATACTTTGATGCACGGCGGTGCAAACAACAGGTGGGAATCATTATTTTTGACGCATACCTCGGCATCAAGTCGTAAAGGAAAACAACATTAACACGGCGGAAATGATTGTGGGTCGATTTACGACACAGCACACAGGATATGCGCCGGTTTTTTTTTAAGCAATAGCGGAAAAAAAAACAGCGAACACAGCCATTTCACCAGAGGAGAGCCAAAATGGATCCCAGATGCCACTACAGACCCCAGGAAGATGACAGCAGACCAGGAACCAGCCAGGATGTCCCACACAAGAAACAGGACACTTTTAAGAAGAAAAGAAAGTGTCGCTTTAGTGCAGAGGAGCAGGAAATTCTGGTTAAAGAGGTGATGGAACACCAGCACCAACTGTTTGTCACATCAAAGTTGACAATCAGTAGGAGAGAGGCTATATGGCAACAAATTATCAACAAGATTAACAGTGTGGCTGAAGTATGCAGAATAGTCATTGAGTGCAAGAAACGCTGGCATGACTGCAAGCGCAGGACCAAGGAAAAGATGGCCAGGAACAGGAAGGCAGCACTGCAGACTGGAAGTGGGAGTCCAGCACACCAGGAGGCCCTGGACCACATGGAGGAGATGGTCGCAGCCGTCATCCCTGAGGAGATCGTCGCAGGGATTCAAGGACAGGACACCGCAGACTACCAGGAGACAACGCACATACAGGGTAAGTCGCATGGGGAATTAAAATGCACTAATGTCAACTACAACCGGGGGGGATACCGACCACTAAATGCATGGAAGTCATCTAATACATGGAGTGGCATGGGTAAAGGGGCAGGGCAGGGGGGCATGTCCCATTCTGAGAAGACCTGCGGCACACTGTTAGACTTTTCATCCTTGGCGTGGTCTCCCTTAACTTTTTGCCTCTGTTCCCCAGGTTGTTGATGTGTGCTGGACTCTGATTTTACTGTTTTTGTTACTCTGGGCACTTTACCACTGCTAACCAGTGCTAAAGTGCAAGTGCTCCTGTTTAAATTGTATGTAAGTGGTTTATCCATGATTGGCATATTTGAATTACTAGTAAGTCCCTAGTAAGGTGCACTAGAGGTGCCAGGGCCTGTAAATCAAATGCTACTAGTGGGCCTGCAGCACTGGTTGTGCCACCCACATAAGTAGCTCTGTAATCATGTCTCAGACCTGCCACTGCAGTGTCTGTATGTGTATTTTTTACACTGTAAATTCGACTTGGCAAGTGTACCCACTTGCCAGGCCTAAACCTTCCCTTTCCTTACATGTAAGGCACCCCTAAGGTAGGCCCTAGGTAGCCCCAAGGGCAGGGTGCAGTGTATGGATAAGGTAGGACATATAGTAATGTGGTTTATATGTCCTGACAGTGAAATACTGCCAATTTCGTTTTCACTGTTGCAAGGTCTGTCTCTCTCTCATAGGATAATATGGGGGCTACCTTTAAATATGATTAAAGTGTAGATTCCCCTAGAGAGTAGATGGACATGTGGAGTTTGGGATCCCTGAACTCACAATTTAAAAATACATCTTTTAGTAAAGTTGATTTTAAGATTGTGAGTTTGGAAATGCCACTTTTAGAAAGTGAGCATTTTCTTGCTTAAACCATTCTGTGACTCTGCCTTGTTTGTGGATTCCCTGTCTGGGTCAGTTTGACAGTTGGGTTGTTTTTCACCTCACACCAGACAGTGACACAAAGGGAGCTGGGGTGTGATCTGCATTTCCTGATTAGCCATCTCTGCTAGGAGGGAGGGGTGGAGTGGTCACTCTCATCTGAAAGGACTGTGCCTGCCTCTGACAATGCTGTCTCCAGCCCCCTGGTGTGTGTCTGAGGCCTTGCCTGGGCAAGGCAGGATTTCACAAGAAGGTGTGAGTCCCCTTTGAAGAAAGGTGACTTCAAAGACTAAAATGGGTATAAGAAGGGCACCCAAACTTACAAACTTTAGAAACACTTCTGGAATCAAGAGGAACCTCTGCCTGGAGAAGAGCTGATCGCTGAGGAACAAGTGCTGCCCTGCCTGTGACTGTGCTTTGTGGAGCTTTCCTGCAGTGCTGCTTCTGCCTGAGTAAGAGGGCAAAGACTGGACTTTGTGTGCCTTCCATCTTGAAGAAGAAATCTCCAAGGGCTTGATGTAGAGCTTGCCTCCTGTTGTTGAAGTCTCAGGGATAGCAAAGACTTCTTCCTGCCAGCACCTGGAGTCTCTGGAGAGACCCCTACTCTGCTCTGTGGTGCCCTTCCAGTTCCTGGGACCCTGAAAGGAGAGGCTGGCAGCCTAAGGACAAAAATACACGCACCGAGCACCGTGCGGAGAAAAGATCGACGCGAATCCGATCGCGGCTGAGAAAACGACGCGACGCCGGCTCCGCAGCTAAGAAACGACGCCGCAGGAAACGCGACCGGAGAATCGACGCCCGGAGCAGGAGAAACGACGCGCAGCATCGCTGACGAAGGCTGAGAGATCGCAACCAGCGCCGCGGGACTTTCGGACCGTCGCGTGGCTGGCTTTTTCGACGCGCCTCGCCGTGCCGAGCTGTTTTCGACGCATATACCCGTGCAGGGTTATTTTCGACGCACACCGCCCGTGCGGGGTTATTTTTGCCGCAAACCAGGTACATTTTCACGCTAGCAGCGCTAGTGTGTTGTTACAACTACCTAAAGACTCTTTTTATTTTAAACCTTTAAAAAAATCATAACTTGACTTGTGTATGTTGGATTTTTGTCGTTTTGGTCTTGTTTTGTCTAGATAAATATTTCCTATTTTTCTAAACTGGTGTTGTGTCATTTTGTAGTGTTTTCATTAAGTTGCTGTGTGTGTTGGTACAAATACTTTACGCCCAGCACTCTGAGGTTAAGCCTACTGCTCTGCCAAGCTACCAAGGGGGTAAGCAGGGGTTAGCTGAGGGTGATTCTCTTTTATCCTAACTAGAGTGAGGGTCCTTGCTTGAACAGGGGGTAACCTGACTGTCAACCAAAGACCCCATTTCTAACATTGGTGACCAGCGGTCGGGATTTGGACTTGTATTTGTACTTGACATACAGTAATTAAGTGTACACTACTGTTTTGATCTCAGACCACTACGTGACCACATACTACTAGTCTTGTGATTTTTGTTTTTTTACTTGGACTGTTTTTCTCTGCATTCAGTTTCTTTTTTTTCGCTGATCCCGTGATTGACTTTGCTGAAACTTCATTTGAGAACTTGCTTTTCTGTTTTTGGAACTGTGCATATTTTTTTTAACCTCTCATCATGTCTCAGTCTGGAGATGCCCTAGCTGAAGCTGCTTTTGACTTGGAGAAATTGGAGAGCTACAAGGTGGCTCAGTTGAAGCAGTTTTGTAGTAATGTTGGCTGTCCCATTAAGAGCTCATCCAAGAAGGATGAGCTGCAAAAGGCGCTGAGGGCCTGGGTGACAGCCAAAGCAGCTGAGGGGCACACAGATGAGGAGCCAGAGGGGGAAGAGGAGTTGCAAGTCACTCACACTGATGTAGTGGGTGGGCCTGCTATGTCTCAGGGGAGAATCTCCAGGGCAGGTAGCAGTGTGTCCTCCAAGAGTCTGACACCTGGAGAGTTACAGGACAGACAGGCAGAGAGGGAGTACCAGTTGGAGCTGAAAAAGCTCAGTCTTGAGGAAAGGAAGATAAACATGGCTCATGAGCTCAGTTTAAAAGAGATAGATCAGAGGAGTCAGCCCAGTAGGGATGGTGGAAGCAATTCTACAGTGCAGCCTGAGAGAAGGGTACACATCCCAAAAGACCTTGTGAGGGATTATAAGAGGGAGGATGATATCTACTTGTGGTTCAAGGGTTATGAGTCAGCTCTCCACATGAACCTGGTCCCTGAAGCTCATTGGGGGGCAGCCCTGTGGAAGCATTTTGAGGCAGAGGGGAGGGACACACTGACGGCCTTAGGGGATGCTCAGAGTCTCACCTACCCTGCCATGAAGGAGGCCTTACTTACCAGGTATGGTCTCACCCCTGAGCAGTACAAAGAGAAGTTTAGATCCTACAAGAGAAAGGAATCCCAAACATGGTTGGAATGTGTTGATTCTTGTTGCAGGTCACTGGATGGTTGGGTGAAGGGCAGTAAGGTAAACACGTATGAGGGGCTTTACAATTTAATTGCTTGGGAGCACTTGTACAGTTTATGTTTTCCAGAGCTGCGCCAGCACCTCATTGACAGCAAGCTGACTGACCCCAGGAAGCTTGCACAGGAAGCGGACCGCTGGGAGAGCACCAGGGTCCAAAAGAGGTATGGGGGAGACCACGCCAAGGGTGGGCAGGGTCCCTCTCAGAAGAAAGGGGGGGGTAAGGGCAAACAGGATGAGTTCTCTAAAGGGCCCCAAACTGATTCCCAGGGTAAGGATTCCCAACCCCCCAGTGAAAAGAAGCCATGGTTCTCCAAAGGGAAGCCAATGGCAGGTGGTCCCCTACGTAAGTGCTATTCATGTGACCAGGTGGGTCATGTGAGGGGGGACCCCAAATGCCCCAAAAGTACACCGGCACCCACTGGTGCGCCGTCCCAGGGTTTGGCCAGTGTAGCGCTTGGGGAGGAGTTGGTTTCAGGTGGGTGGGAACCAGCAGAAATGACCCTTGTCTCACTAGGGGACAGTGAGATGGTCCAGAGAAACCTAGTGCCTGATAACACTAAGAAGTACAGGCAATGGGTGACCATCAATGGACAGAGGGTGGAGGCTCTAAGAGACACAGGAGCCAGTGTGACTACAGTGAGGAGTCACCTGGTGTCTGAAGAGCAGATTGATCCCCGGGTACTTCACCAAGTAGTTGCAGTAGACAATTCTGAGCGCCTCTGCAGAGTGGCGCAGGTTCCCTTTGAATGGGGGGGGGTCTCAGGTTCCTGGAAAGTAGCTGTGAGTCCAACCATGCCTGTTGATTGTTTGCTAGGCAACGACCTGGAAGATTCCCCTTGGAAGGAGGTGGAACACAGGTCTCACTTGGAGATGTTGGGTCTGCCTGGGTGGGTATGCGTATCCACCCGGTCTATGGCAGCCAATCAGGGTAGTCAAGAGCCCCTGGAGCCTGAAACAGTGGCCCAGGGGACCGCCAAGAAGAGGAAAGGCAGGAGGCGCGGGAAACCCGCCCCAGAAGTTCCCACGGTCCGGGAGGAGGCAGAGCCTGAGGGTGATGCCCCGGAACCTACAGGGGAACAGGTGGCTGAACTGGGGGAGGTCCCTGAGCTGTCGCAGTGGCAGCAGGAAGGGGGACCCACCAGGGAAGTATTCTGCACAGCGCAGAAGGAATGTCCTACTCTTGAGGGACTGCGGCAGCAGGCTGCAGCCCAGGCGGCTGGCGGGGCGCCAGGTACTCACCTGATTTATTGGGAGGATGGCCTCCTGTATAGTGAGCCTAAGGTTCCTGAGCCGGGGTCAGCTCGTATGCTGGTGGTACCCCAGGGCTTCAGGACCTTCCTACTGGGTTTGGCTCATGATGTGCCTTTGGCAGGACATCTAGGGCAGGACAAGACCTATAAGAGGCTTGTCTCCCACTTTTACTGGCCCTTGATGAACAAGCAGTCAGCTGCTTATTGTAGATCTTGTCAGACTTGTCAGGCAAGTGGCAAGAGTGGGGGGAAATGCAAAGCTCCCCTCCAACCTTTACCGGTAGTCAGTACTCCCTTTGAAAGGGTAGGAATTGACATTGTGGGGCCTCTGGATCCCAAGACAGCCATGGGCAACAGGTTCATCCTGGTCTTGGTGGACCATGCCACACGGTACCCAGAAGCTATTCCTCTAAGGACGGTCACCGCCCCCGTGGTGGGACGTGCCTTGATGGGGGTTTTTACCCGCATGGGGTTCCCCAAGGAGGTAGTATCTGATAGGGGTACAAACTTCATATCCACTTATATGAAGTCTCTGTGGAAGGTGTGTGGGGTAACCTACAAGTTCACCACCCCTTACCACCCCCAAAGTAATGGTCTGGTTGAGAGATTCAACCGCACCTTGAAAGGCATGATTCAGGGCCTGTCAGAGCCCTTGAGGCGTAAGTGGGACGTCCTCTTGCCATGCCTTCTGTTCGCTTACAGGGAGGTGCCTCAAAAGGGACTTGGCTTTAGCCCCTTTGAGCTCATCTATGGCCACCCTGTGAGGGGACCGCTCAGTCTGGTGAAGGAGGCTTTGGAGAAAGCTCCTAGTAAACCACCCCAGGATGTATTTAGCTACATGCTGGCACTAAGAAACCAGACTGCCCGCTTCAGGAGTCTCGCTCAGGAGAACCTGGAAGCAAGCCAGGAGGACATGAAACGGTGGTACGACCAGAATGCCACTCTGGTTGAGTTTCAGCCTGGACAAAAAGTGTGGGTCATGGCACCAGTGGAGCCTAGGGCTCTCCAAGATAAGTGGACTGGGCCTTTTGAGGTGGTGGAAAGAAAGAGCGAGGTCACCTATCTGGTAGACTTGCAATCCCCCAGGAACCCCTTGAGGGTCCTACATGTCAACCGCCTCAAACCACACTTTGAGCGAACTGAGCTATCCATGCTCCTAGCGACAGATGACGGGGTGGAGGAAGAGAGTGAGCCTCTTCCTGACCTCCTGTCTGCAGGAGAGAAAGATGGGTCTGTGGAGGGAGTGATCCTCTCCCCCTCCCTGACTGAGGAACAGCAGAGGGACTGTCGCCACGTGCTGGGACAGTTCGCCTCACTGTTTTCCCTGATCCCAGGAGTCACACACCTGTGCACACATGATGTGGACACTGGGGACAGTACACCTGTTAAACATAAGGTTTACAGGGTGACTGACAGGGTGAGGGCTTGCATTAAGGAGGAAGTCTCCAAAATGTTAACCCTAAGGGTTATTGAGCACTCCAGCAGTCCTTGGGCCAGCCCAGTGGTCTTGGTCCCAAAGGCTACTGCTCCTGGTGCCACTCCAGAACTTAGGTTCTGTGTGGACTACCGGGGTCTCAATGCGGTCAGCAAGACTGACGCACACCCCATCCCCCGAGCTGATGAGCTCATTGATCGGTTAGGAGCTGCCAAGTACCTCAGTACGTTTGATTTAACATCTGGGTACTGGCAGATTGCCTTAACTGAAGGGGCAAAGGAGAGGTCAGCATTCTCTACCCCCGATGGGCACTTCCACTTCAATGTGATGCCCTTTGGGATGAAGAATGCCCCTGCCACCTTTCAGAGGTTGGTCAACCAGGTGTTGGCAGGACTGGATGAGTTCAGTGCCGCCTACCTGGATGACATTGCTGTGTTTAGTTCCACATGGGAGGAACACCTGCAACACCTCTGGAGAGTGTTAGAGGCCCTGCAGAAGGCAGGCCTCACTATTAAGGCGAGCAAGTGCCAAATAGGGCAGGGTTCTGTTGTGTACTTAGGACACCAGGTGGGGAGTGGCCAGGTGGCACCCCTACAGCCTAAGATTGACACAATTCTGGCTTGGGAGCCTCCCAAGACCCAGACTGAAGTGAGAGCCTTTTTAGGTCTCACAGGATACTATCGGAGGTTCGTTAAGGGATATGGTACCATTGTTACCCCCTTAACTGAGTTGACTTCTAAGAAGCAACCCAAGAAAGTGATCTGGACAGAGGCTTGCCAGAACGCTTTTGATGCCCTGAAGGCGGCCATGTGCACAGCACCTGTGCTGAAGGCACCTGACTACTCCACGGAGTTTGTTGTACAGACAGACGCCTCAGAGCATGGTATTGGAGCAGTACTCTCACAGCTGAATGAAGAGGGCCTAGATCAACCCGTAGCCTTCATTAGCAGGAGGTTACTACCCAGGGAACGTAGGTGGAGTGCCATAGAACGTGAAGCGTTTGCTGTGGTCTGGGCACTGAAGAAGCTAAGACCCTACTTGTTTGGGACTCACTTCCGAGTTCAGACCGACCACAGACCCCTCAGATGGTTAATGCAGATGAGGGGTGAGAACCCAAAACTGTTGAGGTGGTCCATTTCCCTACAGGGGATGGACTTTACGGTGGAACATCGACCCGGTACAGAGCACGCCAATGCTGATGGTCTGTCCAGGTTCTTCCGCCTTAGTGATGAGAACTCCCATGAGGTTGGGTAGTTGCTCCCCACTTTTAGCTGGGGGGGACACGTGTTAGACTTTTCATCCTTGGCGTGGTCTCCCTTAACTTTTTGCCTCTGTTCCCCAGGTTGTTGATGTGTGCTGGACTCTGATTTTACTGTTTTTGTTACTCTGGGCACTTTACCACTGCTAACCAGTGCTAAAGTGCAAGTGCTCCTGTTTAAATTGTATGTAAGTGGTTTATCCATGATTGGCATATTTGAATTACTAGTAAGTCCCTAGTAAGGTGCACTAGAGGTGCCAGGGCCTGTAAATCAAATGCTACTAGTGGGCCTGCAGCACTGGTTGTGCCACCCACATAAGTAGCTCTGTAATCATGTCTCAGACCTGCCACTGCAGTGTCTGTATGTGTATTTTTTACACTGTAAATTCGACTTGGCAAGTGTACCCACTTGCCAGGCCTAAACCTTCCCTTTCCTTACATGTAAGGCACCCCTAAGGTAGGCCCTAGGTAGCCCCAAGGGCAGGGTGCAGTGTATGGATAAGGTAGGACATATAGTAATGTGGTTTATATGTCCTGACAGTGAAATACTGCCAATTTCGTTTTCACTGTTGCAAGGTCTGTCTCTCTCTCATAGGATAATATGGGGGCTACCTTTAAATATGATTAAAGTGTAGATTCCCCTAGAGAGTAGATGGACATGTGGAGTTTGGGATCCCTGAACTCACAATTTAAAAATACATCTTTTAGTAAAGTTGATTTTAAGATTGTGAGTTTGGAAATGCCACTTTTAGAAAGTGAGCATTTTCTTGCTTAAACCATTCTGTGACTCTGCCTTGTTTGTGGATTCCCTGTCTGGGTCAGTTTGACAGTTGGGTTGTTTTTCACCTCACACCAGACAGTGACACAAAGGGAGCTGGGGTGTGATCTGCATTTCCTGATTAGCCATCTCTGCTAGGAGGGAGGGGTGGAGTGGTCACTCTCATCTGAAAGGACTGTGCCTGCCTCTGACAATGCTGTCTCCAGCCCCCTGGTGTGTGTCTGAGGCCTTGCCTGGGCAAGGCAGGATTTCACAAGAAGGTGTGAGTCCCCTTTGAAGAAAGGTGACTTCAAAGACTAAAATGGGTATAAGAAGGGCACCCAAACTTACAAACTTTAGAAACACTTCTGGAATCAAGAGGAACCTCTGCCTGGAGAAGAGCTGATCGCTGAGGAACAAGTGCTGCCCTGCCTGTGACTGTGCTTTGTGGAGCTTTCCTGCAGTGCTGCTTCTGCCTGAGTAAGAGGGCAAAGACTGGACTTTGTGTGCCTTCCATCTTGAAGAAGAAATCTCCAAGGGCTTGATGTAGAGCTTGCCTCCTGTTGTTGAAGTCTCAGGGATAGCAAAGACTTCTTCCTGCCAGCACCTGGAGTCTCTGGAGAGACCCCTACTCTGCTCTGTGGTGCCCTTCCAGTTCCTGGGACCCTGAAAGGAGAGGCTGGCAGCCTAAGGACAAAAATACACGCACCGAGCACCGTGCGGAGAAAAGATCGACGCGAATCCGATCGCGGCTGAGAAAACGACGCGACGCCGGCTCCGCAGCTAAGAAACGACGCCGCAGGAAACGCGACCGGAGAATCGACGCCCGGAGCAGGAGAAACGACGCGCAGCATCGCTGACGAAGGCTGAGAGATCGCAACCAGCGCCGCGGGACTTTCGGACCGTCGCGTGGCTGGCTTTTTCGACGCGCCTCGCCGTGCCGAGCTGTTTTCGACGCATATACCCGTGCAGGGTTATTTTCGACGCACACCGCCCGTGCGGGGTTATTTTTGCCGCAAACCAGGTACATTTTCACGCTAGCAGCGCTAGTGTGTTGTTACAACTACCTAAAGACTCTTTTTATTTTAAACCTTTAAAAAAATCATAACTTGACTTGTGTATGTTGGATTTTTGTCGTTTTGGTCTTGTTTTGTCTAGATAAATATTTCCTATTTTTCTAAACTGGTGTTGTGTCATTTTGTAGTGTTTTCATTAAGTTGCTGTGTGTGTTGGTACAAATACTTTACGCCCAGCACTCTGAGGTTAAGCCTACTGCTCTGCCAAGCTACCAAGGGGGTAAGCAGGGGTTAGCTGAGGGTGATTCTCTTTTATCCTAACTAGAGTGAGGGTCCTTGCTTGAACAGGGGGTAACCTGACTGTCAACCAAAGACCCCATTTCTAACACACACCATTTCACAACACCAACAACAGTCCCATGGGGGCATGCTGTCATGCCAACGATGGAGCAAAGGGAAAGCCACGCAAGGAGGGAAGGCCACTGCGTCAAATTGACATCCCGGCACACGTCAGCCAACATACCCCCTACATTAACTAGGGCCCTATTAACAACCTCTAGCCATACCGACAACTGGAATGTAACTGCGACAACAGGTGCCACTACCACCTCTGCTCTGTGTGCAGCTCAAGTAGCCAATGGCAGTAACCTCCCCATGGATCATACACACCTAAATTAGGGGGTGTGGATGACAACTGCAACAATCCCCAGAAACAAGACAAAGGCCCCAGTACTCTCAAATGTCAATGCATATAGTTGTCGAAAACATCAGCCAATGTAAACATCACTAGGAGCTACACAGCACTAAGGACACACCCATGCTGCATATGTCAGGGTCCATCCTGTGCCTGGGTAACAATGCAACATCCCAAATCTCATACTGCTCAGACAACAGCATTGAGGGGGGGACACATGGAATGGGTCACTGAAATACGCCTGCACAGTCAGAGGAGGAAATAGGACACTGATACGATTATCAGGGCAATCCAATGTAACACACATTCCCCAACATCGGCAGGACACATTACCAATGTCAACATCCATATTGGATCATAACATTGCCATGCATTCATTGCCATGCATAGGATATGCCACATGTCAGTTACATTTAAGTGGATGTGAAAGATCAGAGATTGGGGCTGGTCCAGATTGTTAAGTGTGCTGCCAGCGCCATCAGAACACCCACAGCCAGTGAAAGTTCTCCCCATGAGAATGGATGTACACGGAGGGTCGAGTAGGAAAAGAAGGTGGCAATTCACTATTTGGCATAAACCAACACCTACAGGCAATGAGGCTGGCAAGTCTGATAACTCAATAACATACATGTGACACACAGGTGGGGCATAGGCCTGGAAGAATGGCCATCTGAAGGACTGGAGAAATTAACACAAAACAAGATCACAAAGTGAATTCATCAAAAGGCAGGCACGTCACATCAAAATTGCCACAACACAGACACACTAATTGTACCCTGTTTCATTGCAGAGGAAGATGTATCTCCTGCCGATATGCCTGTCCCAGATTTCCCTGATGACATGGATGACGAGCCGATAAACATTCCCCAGGAGACTATCCAAAAGGTCATTGACACCCTCCAGACCCCACCTTCAGTCACAAGGAGGAGCACAGAACAAGCAGCCATCGCAGAGGATCCACCCACCACCCCAATTGTAAGACCTGCCAGCTCCAATACAGCTGAGGACTCACACGACACTGGCACCAGCTTTGAGAGAATTGTAGTTGGAGTACAGCGGGAGCTGGCCAAGGAGGTGCGGTGGGGATGCAAACTATGGCAGCCAGCCTTGAGGGGATACATTTGTGCATGATGTCATCTGCAGATCAGGCAGCAGCTATGCAAGCCCTAACATCCATACTGCAAGGACTACAAGAAACTGTCAAGGAATTCACCACTGCAGTAAGGGAGTTGCCACAATACCTCGCACCCCAAACCTTCCACTGCATGCACGAATGCAATCATGACTCCCTCAGGGCCGCCCTGGCTGCCTACCATTGTGATGTGGCTGCTATTCTCAAGAACCAGCAGGCCCTCCTTGCTGTAGTACTGCCCTTAAGACCTTCACAGGGAGCAGCGACCGGGATGTCTGACTCCACGTCTTCTAACACTGAGGTGTGTGTTGCCCCTTCACAACCAACAACAACAAGGACAAAGCAAGCAACACACACATCAGAAGAAGAAGACATGGAACAGATCACATTCACAAGGAAAAGTACCCGGAAGCACTAGTCCCTGCCACATGGCCCACATTTGCCAGGGTCCTGCGCATTGTAACTTGCCAGTCTTGCAACAACTTTACTCGAGCACTGTTCTGAAAACCACTGTATATCTTGTCACCCAGCCCAGTGATTGTCTCTCTCCTACTCATTACCAAATACTGTCCCTCTGCACTGTCTGAAACATCAACCCCAGCATGTCAAAAGCATTTCCACAACCCCTTGTGTTGGATCCCAATTTAAAATGTCACTATAATGGACTCACAATCATGGACAGATAGCACTACAGCACGTTTCAATAAATAACACTTACACAACAAATCTGTCACTGGGTAATGTGACATATGAACTGTGCAGTAGATAACTAAAAAGTGCCTACTGTCAAATTACGTAGCTTGTCAATACAACTGTCCTGATAATATGTAGTCAGAGAATTCTGCACAGTGCCCATGATTGCATCATACTCTGCCCTTCCTGAGGGTCAAATCGGATGAAGTGAGAAACCATACACCACCATGCTGTGTTGGACAGAAGAATGCTTCCTCAGGGGATAACTAAGTCATCAAATAGTGGCTGCAAAATGTTGTAAACATGCAAAAATAAGACAATAAACATGCCACACTAATCTAAGTAAACACTAAAAAAACTGCACAAATGAAGGTGTCTGAGTTAACATACAAATAGGTAATCATGCCGAACTGTGCCACAACTGATGTATGAGGGTCATGAAGACAAGAATACAAGATTTTGAGAACTCATCTTATAAGGGTGTGCATGATCATCACACTGCAGTCAGACCTAAAACTGTTTCCCCAATATCAAGACTGGAAGCACTGTTAGTGACTTTGAAAACACACTTATCAACAGAAACACATTGGGATCCATATTAACTGTGATTGGTGGTTGCAACGAAGGGTCGACACTTTGCAAGGTAGCTCTGGGCTAGCTGCCAATCGTACAGCTCAGTTGGGATTTGTTTGTAGCATAGGACACATATGTTATAGTACCAAATTGATGTACACTGAATCCAAACCCACGATCAAGTACCATTCAACACATACTATTAAGGGCTAACCAAATATTTATTAAATGCTAATTACAGATGATGAAACTGAGGGAAAAATCTTACCTACCCTAATCTACCCTGACTACTCATTACCCACAACTGTCCCTAACTAACCCAAGCTACACTTACTTATCACATGTAATGAAACGTTCTAAACATCTACCCCCCACCCTGCTTATGAGACGGGACACATGGAGGACAACACATACTAACCTAAACACATACTATACTATCCTATACAAATATATATATTTTTTGTATTTTTTTTATTTTTTTATTTTAACACACAAGAACCCCAACATAGCCCCCCACCCACCCACACACTTAATAAGTAAAAATATAAAGAATGAGGACCCCCCACCCACTAACACTAACTAAACTAACAGCCTATACTAACCTAACACTAAGCCCCCTAAGCCCACTAAATATAAGAACAAGAAAAGAGGAGGGAGGGGAGGGAATCATGTTCATCAAAAAAGTGTCTAGAGGTTGGCCCTACGGAGGGTCCTCTTAATGGACTTAACCCACCGGTTAATGTGCCGCACATCCCGGGTCAGGTGGCTCAACTTGCGCAGCACTTTGTCCATCTTATTTTCCATTCGGTTGAAGGCTGCAGGGTCAACAGAAGGAGCAGTGGCAGTCTGGGTACCAGTGGAGGAGGTCTGTGTGGGTGTGGTGCCAGGCCTAGTAGGCTGTCCTGCACCGGTGGCAATGCTGTGGCCAGGAAGTCCAGCAGATGTTGGACCAACAGTGGCAGCTGTGGGTGGGGCCACCTGGCTCTGATTGGTGGTTGTGCTGGTGGTGGCTGTGGTGGGCAAACTAGGCCCACCCTGTGGAAAGGCTCTTCATGCCCCGGAGGCCTGTTCATGGCGATATCGCCGGGCCATCCTCCGGAACCCCGACTCCACCAGCAGGATGTGCTGATATCGCATGGCCCGGCGGTGAAATTCACGGACCTGGTCTGGAGTCATGTTAGCAGCTGTGAAGACAAATGCAGATATTCTACATTAGTAACTGCATTGTTTGAAATGGCACAGCAAGTTAATCAGACATTACATCTACTGTACTTGTAACAGCTCATATCACAATACAGAGCATTGAATGTCCCTGAGGAAGTATATGGCAGGCCAGACTACAAAGGTCACATCACACAAAGCACATCCATAACCTACAAGATGGGTAATAACTGGCTTTGACTTGCAATCTGAGTTCTGCCAGTTATCATCTAAGAATCATGCTGCATATCCTCCGCCAGGACCTGGGCTACAAATGTCAGTGTACGGAAAGCAAAACTAAAGCCACATGGTCTGCAAGTTGTAACTGGACCTGCCAGTATAGTACCAAGTGCCAAACCTGAGTGTGTATACTAGTATGCAACCAAACCATCACTTATTTACATGTATGTGTAACATACTGGTAGCATCAGTACTAGGTACCCCATTCACAAACCCATGGCCGTGTTTGAGGGGGGGGGGCGGTGGATACACAACTATAATTTGCCAACAACATGTACACCGAGGTTTAAACTACACACATGTTTGTCTTTACAGACACACCACAGGTAAGGTCTATCTACAATTAGGAGTCAGCAAACCCTAGAGCACTCATAGGGCCACACATGTCAGGAAATGCAGAACTTGGTACACAACATATACTTCCAGTGAGGCCTGACTTACATCAGACACAGAGTTGCTAGAGCACCCATGATCAGGAATTGCATACACACCTAGGCCATTTGTTGGAAAATGGGTTATTGGTAAGGGCAGGTAGGTACCTACACCTAGCAACAAGCCACTAACCTCCACCTAGGTACAGTTAGGTCTCAGTAAATTAATCCCAGCTCATCCCTTGGTAGCTTGGCAACGAGCGTCAAGGCTTAACTTAGGAGACAGTGTGTAAAGCATTCAAATATCACAAAACAGTAATTAAATAAAACACAGGAAACAGTTTAAAAATCCAAAACCAATTTATAAAAATAGTTTATATTTTTATCTTTAAAATGACACAAAAACGATTAAAATCGGTTCAGGGGAACCGGAGATATGAATTTTTAAAGTATTATTATTTTTCTAGCGCTTAGAAACAAAAAGCGCCAATCGGGTCATCTGGTTGCACCAGGACCGGGACAAAGTCAAAGTTTCAGGCCGACCGTGATGGAGCCCTGCTCGGCTACAAGTGGCGGGAGGCCTCGGTTGAAAAGTTACCTTCTGACTTAGTCTTTATTTTGAAGTTTTTCTTCACCGGGACGAACCTGCCAGTTGAATCCGACCTCCTGGAGCCCTTGTCCGGATACGCGATGTGGGTTTCCTCGGTGGTGATTTCTACCTTCGGACTTAGTCGTTTTTTCGAGATGAAAATTCTTCGACCGGGGTAAACCTGGATCTTGATCCGACGTCCGCGGAGCCCTTCTCGGATACAATGGCTGGGAGGTCCCGGTCAACTTTTTACGTTCGGACTTAGTCTCTTTTTTGGATGTTTTTCTTTACCGGGACGAACCACGAAGTCAGGCCGGGTCGCGGTTGAGGCAAGCCGGCTAGAATTTCCGCGGCGGGTCGGTCCCTCTCTGGAGCTTTTTTACAAAATTTGTCAAATCTTCTCCAAACTTCTGGGGCTTCACCCAGATGTTCTTTTAAGGTTCTTTTGGGGTCCACAGCTCACCCCAAGGGTCCAGAAGTTCTGTGATGGTCCTTGGGGGGTGCGGACTTCAACTCCCAGAATGCACCTGTCGCAAACTCGTTTTTGGCCACTGGGCAGTGGTCAACTGGTCTCTTTTTTAGGAGTTGGTGCAGGGGACTCTGGATAGCAATTTTTCACCTGTAGCAAACAGGGAGTCCCTCCTTGAACCAGTTGAAGCCAGGCAAAGTCCTTCTTGTGGTGAAGCCCAAGTGTGCAGCTGGTGCAGTCCTTCTGAGTGCAGGGTCCAGGTGCAGGCCAGGGGTCCAGCAGGGCAGTCCTTCTTCTCCTTAAGTTCCTTCTTCTTGAAAGTTGGCGGGGATCTGAGGTGTGGGGGCAGGTCTGCCAGTTTTATTCTTGCTCCTGGGTGAAAAGCAGGGGGGCCCTGGTTCTCCAATCAGGTACAGGGTCGTCCCCCTGTGATGACCACTTCCTGGGAAGTGTGGCAAAAATCCATCCCAAAAGGCAACAGTCTCTAAAAATCCAACATGGCTGAATCTGATTTTTGGAGGTTACATCTGGCTGAGCCCACCCACTGGTGTGGCTAAAAATCATAAACACATCCCTCTCCTGCCCTCTCCTAATCTAATCAAGGGGGCACCTAGCTGTCTGGGGTTGCAGGATGTGGGGGTGTTGCTGGGTGCTCCAGATGTCCTTCTCTGCCTTTGAAGACCAGTTTGGCAGCCCTCCCCCTTCCTGCCTCACCATCTGCTGAGGGGAGATTCTCTCCCCCAAGCACATTCCTTTGTGTGAAGCCAGGCCACTTCACACCTCATCAAAGTAGCCTGGCAGAAGCTGCTGCAGGCTGGCCAATCAGAGCACAGCAGCAAAAACAATGCAGAGCTGAAATTGGCAACTTTTTAGGTAAAGTCTAAACTTTTTACCTGAACAAGTTATATTAAATCCAACAACTGGAAGTTGTGGGATTTATTACAACAATTAATTTGATACCAAATTCTTGGTATGTAACATTTAAGGAGACTTTAAAATTTAAAATAAAGTCTGCCCATTCTAGCCTATGAAGGCCATTTACTTCAATGAGGGAAAAACGAATTTGGCTGTTTTTACCTCACCAGGGCTTATAAATCTATTTTTATGAAGTCCCTGCTTATAGTTACATGGCACCCAGCCCTAGGGGCACATAGGGCACACCTTAGGGGTGACTTATATGTAAAAATAAGGTAGTTTAAGACTTTGGAAGTACCTTTAATTCAAAAGTCGAATTTGCATATAACTTTAATTTAAAAGCAGCCAGCAAGGCAGGCTTGCTTTTAAAATGACACTGGGCACCTCAGCAGTGCACCTAGGTGTGCACCACCTATGCTGTGGTCCCTAAACCTACATGCCCTACCATATACTATGGACTTATAGGTAGGTTAACTTAGCCAATTATAATTAGCCTAATTTGCATATCCTTTTTAAACAGAGCACAGGCCCTGGGACTGGTTAGCAGTACCCAGGGCACAGCCAAGAGTCAGTAACCACCAGTACCTATCCAAAAAGAGTGGGGGTGATCAGGCAAAAAAAAAGGACTTTCCTACACTGCCCCCCCCCCCCAGATGAAAGGTGATGGGTACTAACCTACACCCTGGTAGTCCTCATCAGCTAAGTGGAAAAACCTGGAAAGGCCATCTGCATTGGCATGGGCAGTCCCAGGTCTGTGCTCCACTGTGAAGTCCATCCCCTGGAGGGAAATGGACCACCTTAACAGTTTTGGGTTTTCCCCCCTCATCTGCATCAACCATCTGAGAGGTCTGTGGTCAGTTTGTACACGGAAGTGAGTGCCAAACAAGTAAGGCCTCAACTTCTTCAGGGACCAGACCACAGCAAAGGCCTCCCTCTCACTGGCACTCCATTTTTTCTCTCTGGGGAGTAGTCGCCTGCTGATGAAGGCAACTGGGTGATCATGGCCCTCTTCATTAACTTGTGCTAACACTGCCCCAATCCCATCCTCTGAAGCATCTGTTTGTACTACAAACTCCTTGCTATAGTCAGGGGCCAGTAACACTGGTGCTGAACATATAGCCTGCTTTAGGGTGTCAAAAGCTTTCTGACACTCTGGGGTCCAAATGACCTTCTTGGGCTGTTTCTTGGAGGTAAGCTCAGTCAGAGGGGCCACTATGGTCCCAAAATTCTGAACAAACCTCCTGTAGTACCCAGTCAGGCCAAGAAAGGCCCTTACCTGAGTCTGGGTTTTTGGAGCCTCCCAATCCAGGATAGTCTGGATCTTGGGCTGGAGAGGTTGTACATGGCCTCCACCAACAAGGTGGCCCAGGTACACAACAGAGCTTTGCCCTATCTGGCACTTGCTTGCCTTGATAGTCAGGCCTGCTTGAAGCAGGGCCTGAAGCACTTCCTTCAGGTGGACCAGGTGGTCCATCCAGGTGGAACTAAATACAGCTATATCATCCAGATAAGCTGCACTGAGAGATTCCAACCCAGATAGGACTCTGTTCACCAACCGTTGGAAGGTGGCAGGAGCATTTTTCATGCCAAAGGGCATCACCTTGAACTGAAAGTGGCCCTCTGGTGTGGAAAATGCTGACCTCTCCTTAGCTCTTGGACTTAAGGCAATCTGCCAATATCCTGAGGTCAGATCAAATGTGCTCAGGAATTTGGCAGCCCCCAGCCTGTCAATGAGCTCATCAGCTCTAGGTATGGGGTGAGCATCAGTCCTAGTGGCTGCGTTTAGACCTCTGTAGTCCACACAGAATCTCAATTCTTTCTTCCCACCTTGGGGATTAGCTTTGGGCACCAGTACCACTGGACTGGACCAAGGACTATCAGAGGGCTCAATTACCTTGAGATCCAACATCTTAGCCACTTCAGCTTTGATGTTGGCCTTGACCTGGTCAGACAGCCTGTACAGCTTGTTCTTGACAGGCAAGCTGTCACCAGTGTCAACATCATGGACACACTAATTGGTGAGTCCTGGGGTCAGGGAGAACAGACTAGCAAACTGTCCCAAAACTTGCTTACAGTCTTTTTGTTGCTGGTCTGTCAATTTGGGAGAGAGTACCACTCCCTCCACTGACCCATCTTTTGCCTTTGAGGACAGGAGGTCTGGCAGAGGTTCACCCTCCTCCTCTTTCCCTTCATCAGTGACCATTAGCATGGTCATGTCTGCCCTGTCCTGGTGGCGTTTCATCCTGTTAACATGCAGGATCCTGTGAGGATTCCTGGGGGTGCCAAGGTCCACTAAGTATGTGACCTCACCTTTTTTCTCCAGAATTGGATAGGGCCCAGTCCACTTGGCCTGTAGTGCCCTAGGAGCCATGGGCTCCAAAACCCACACCAGCTGTCCTGGGTGATACTCAGGCAGGGTAGCCTTTTGATCATGCCAGAGCTTCATGAGCTCCTGGCTGGCCTCCAGGTTTCTGCTTGCCTTCTTCATATACTCAGCCATGCGTGACCGCAGGCCCAGTACATAATCTAGCACATTCTCCTTGGATTCTTTGAGAGGCTTTTCCCAAGACTCTCTCACCAAGCACAATGGGCCTCTTACAGGGTGCCCAAACAGTAACTCAAAGGGGCTGAATCCAACCCCCTTCTGTGGCACCTCTCTGGAGGCAAACAGCAGGCATGGGAGGAGGACATCCCATCTCCTCCTGAGTTTGTCAGACAAACCCATGATCATGCCCTTCAGGGTCTTATTAAATCTTTCCACAAGACCATTGGTCTGTGGGTGGTAGGGGGTGGTGAAATTATAAGTAACACCACACTCATCCCACATGGCTTTCAGATAGGCTGACATAACGTTTGTGCCCCTATCTGAGACCACCTCCTTTGGGAATCCCACTCTGGTGAACACACCAAGTAGGGCCCTAGCCACTGTGGGAGCAGTGACTGTCCGGAGGGGTATTGCCTCAGGGTACCTGGTGGCATGGTCCACTACCACCACAATGTACCTGTTACCTGAAGCAGTTTGTGGGTCTAGGGGGCCAACAATGTCAATCCCCACCCACTCAAAGGGAGTCCCAACCACTGGCAGTGGTATCAGGGGAGCCTTTGGTTTGCCTCCTGTCTTGCCACTGGCTTGACAGGTGACACAGGAGCTGCAAAACTCCCTGACTTTTTCTGACATTTGGGGCCAATAAAAATGGTTGACCAGCCTGTTCCAGGTCTTGGTCTGTCCCAAATGACCAGCTAAGGGGATATCATGGCTTAAGGTAAGGAGGAATTCTCTATACTTCTGGGGGACCACTACTCTCCTAGTAGCCCCTGGTTTGAGGGCCCTTGCCTCAGTGTAGAAAACTCCATCCTCCCAGTAAACCTTGTGGGACCCACTGGTATCCCCTTGTTCTTGCCTGGCAGCAGTCTGCCTCAGGCTCTCAAGAGTGGGACACTCTCTTTGTCCCTGGCACAAATCTTCTCTGGTGGGCCCACCTGCCCCTTGCAGTTCTGCCAAATCAGGCATAGTTTGCAGGGAAAGTGTCCCTCCCTCAGAGTTCAGATCCTCCCCCTCAGGGTTGGATTCTTCCTGACCCTCTGTACTTGTTGGGGCTGGCAATCCAGACCCAGTGCCCTTTCTCTTTTTCTTGGAGGCTTGGCCCATTGTTCCAGGGTCCAAGTGTCCAGCATTTCCCTGTTGTGCTGCCTGTGACCTGGTCACAGCACACACCCATTCAGGGAGGTCCAGCATCTGTGCATGGACCCTTCTCTCCACTTCTGACCATTCAGATGCTTCAAGATCATTTCCCAGCAGACACTCTACTGGGAGGGCAGGAGCTACAGCTACCTTTTTAGGGCCAGTCACACCTCCCCATTCCAGACTCACCATAGCCATGGGATGGAGTTTGGTTCTGGTATCTGCATAAGTCACCTGGTGGAAGACACCAGGTAAGACCTGCTCTGGAGAAACCAGCTTTTCTGTGACCATTGTCACACTGGCTCCTGTATCTCTCAGAGCTTCCACTTCAGTCCCATTGACTTTAGGCCTCTGCCTATACCTCTCCATGATAGGAGGTAAGGTGGCCATAGTTGCAATGTCCACCCCACCCACGGATACTAAGGTGACTTCAGTGTACCCTGATTCCACCCCTGGGCCAACTTCCACCCCCAAACCTACACTAGCAATCCCCTGGGATTGCCCACCAGTGGGGGGCTTCTTGGAGCAGATAGCATCTCCTCTTTTATGTCCAGGTTGATGACAATCAAAACACTTGCCGGCCTTAGCAAGCTCCTGAAACCTTACTGCTTTAGCAGGATCAAAATTCTTTCCCTGATACCCTTTCCCTTTAAAAGTGAATTGGCTCGGGGCTCCCCCTCCCTGAGAAGTTTTTGGGGACTCTTGTGAGGACTCTTTGGGCTTTTTATCATCTTTCCCCTGGTTCTTCCCCTGAGAAGAACCATGTCCTCCCTTTTTCTGATCACCCCCTGGGGGTTTCTGGTTAACCCTAGTTCTTAACCAGTCATCTGCTGCCTCCCCCAGCTCTCTGGGGTTGGTCAACCTAGAGTCTACTAGATACTGGCGGAGCCTCTCTTGGACACAATTAGTTAGAAGGTGCTCCCTCATAATCAAATTATACAGCCCCTCAAAGGTACTTACCCTGTTGCCCTGTATCCAGCCCTCCAGTGCCTTTACTGAAATGTCCACAAAGTCCACCCAGGACTGGGTGCTTGTCTTTTGGGTGTCCCTAAACTTGAGCCTATACTGCTCTGGGGTCAGACCAAACTTTATAGTCAAGCAACTCTTCATACTGGGGTATGAGTCTGCATCCTCCCCACTCATGGTTAGGAGCCTATCCCTCCCAGAGTTGGGAACTAACTCCCAAAGAAGTGAACCCCAGTACTGAGGCTTGACTTTCCTCATCTGGAGGGCCCTCTCAAAGGCCCCCAGCCACTTATCTATGTCATCCCCCTCTACATAGGCAGGAACCACCCCTTTGGGTAATCTGGGAGCAAAACCCCCACCCAGGGACACCTCAGCCTCTTTATCGCTGCCACCATCTCTTTTCTCTTTGCTTGCCCACTTTTTCTTTTCTAGGGCCAACTTCTCTGCTTCCAAAGCTATGTATGCTAGCTGGGCCTCCAGCTCTCTTTCTCTGATGGATGGGTTCTCTCCTCCTGAAGGGACCCCCTTCCTACCACTAGCTTTGGGCCTGCCCCTAGTGACTGTATCTACTGAGGACCGTTCTTCCTCTTCCTCACTTAGGTTTGGATGCCTTCCCTCCCCTGAGTGGTTAGAGTTAGCATCTTCCCCTTTTTCTTCCTCCTCTGGAGCTTCCTCTGTCTCTACCTCTTGGGCCTCAGCCCATGCTGTCAGGGATTTAATCAGGATTTGCTTCCTGAGATCAGTGGTTGCAGGCAACCCTCTCTCAATACACAACCCCCTAAGCTGGACTACTGTCAGTGTGGGTAGGCTAGCCAGATCAAACTCCATGGTTCCCTAGTTTTGTGTCAACAAAAACTTTTTGCAAAAATTGGAAACAAGAATTTAGAAAAATTACAAAAATTCAATAATTGAAATTAATCCAAATTAATAATTAATAAAAAAAATTAAAAATTAAAAATTAAAAATTAAAAAATAATAATTTTTGCACTAAGACAATTTAAAGGATTTTTAATTTGTTTTACTTAAACTGTAACGTGATACTGAACACAAGTACAGGATCCCACCGCTGCCACCAAAAATGTTGGAAAATGGGTTATTGGTAAGGGCAGGTAGGTACCTACACCTAGCAACAAGCCACTAACCTCCACCTAGGTACAGTTAGGTCTCAGTAAATTAATCCCAGCTCATCCCTTGGTAGCTTGGCAACGAGCGTCAAGGCTTAACTTAGGAGACAGTGTGTAAAGCATTCAAATATCACAAAACAGTAATTAAATAAAACACAGGAAACAGTTTAAAAATCCAAAACCAATTTATAAAAATAGTTTATATTTTTATCTTTAAAATGACACAAAAACGATTAAAATCGGTTCAGGGGAACCGGAGATATGAATTTTTAAAGTATTATTATTTTTCTAGCGCTTAGAAACAAAAAGCGCCAATCGGGTCATCTGGTTGCACCAGGACCGGGACAAAGTCAAAGTTTCAGGCCGACCGTGATGGAGCCCTGCTCGGCTACAAGTCGCGGGAGGCCTCGGTTGAAAAGTTACCTTCTGACTTAGTCTTTATTTTGAAGTTTTTCTTCACCGGGACGAACCTGCCAGTTGAATCCGACCTCCTGGAGCCCTTGTCCGGATACGCGATGTGGGTTTCCTCGGTGGTGATTTCTACCTTCGGACTTAGTCGTTTTTTCGAGATGAAAATTCTTCGACCGGGGTAAACCTGGATCTTGATCCGACGTCCGCGGAGCCCTTCTCGGATACAATGGCTGGGAGGTCCCGGTCAACTTTTTACGTTCGGACTTAGTCTCTTTTTTGGATGTTTTTCTTTACCGGGACGAACCACGAAGTCAGGCCGGGTCGCGGTTGAGGCAAGCCGGCTAGAATTTCCGCGGCGGGTCGGTCCCTCTCTGGAGCTTTTTTACAAAATTTGTCAAATCTTCTCCAAACTTCTGGGGCTTCACCCAGATGTTCTTTTAAGGTTCTTTTGGGGTCCACAGCTCACCCCAAGGGTCCAGAAGTTCTGTGATGGTCCTTGGGGGGTGCGGACTTCAACTCCCAGAATGCACCTGTCGCAAACTCGTTTTTGGCCACTGGGCAGTGGTCAACTGGTCTCTTTTTTAGGAGTTGGTGCAGGGGACTCTGAATAGCAATTTTTCACCTGTAGAAAACAGGGAGTCCCTCCTTGAACCAGTTGAAGCCAGGCAAAGTCCTTCTTGTGGTGAAGCCCAAGTGTGCAGCTGGTGCAGTCCTTCTGAGTGCAGGGTCCAGGTGCAGGCCAGGGGTCCAGCAGGGCAGTCCTTCTTCTCCTTAAGTTCCTTCTTGAAAGTTGGCGGGGATCTGAGGTGTGGGGGCAGGTCTGCCAGTTTTATTCTTGCTCCTGGGTGAAAAGCAGGGGGGCCCTGGTTCTCCAATCAGGTACAGGGTCGTCCCCCTGTGATGACCACTTCCTGGGAAGTGTGGCAAAAATCCATCCCAAAAGGCAACAGTCTCTAAAAATCCAACATGGCTGAATCTGATTTTTGGAGGTTACATCTGGCTGAGCCCACCCACTGGTGTGGCTAAAAATCATAAACACACCCCTCTCCTGCCCTCTCCTAATCTAATCAAGGGGGCACCTAGCTGTCTGGGGTTGCAGGATGTGGGGGTGTTGCTGGGTGCTCCAGATGTCCTTCTCTGCCTTTGAAGACCAGTTTGGCAGCCCTCCCCCTTCCTGCCTCACCATCTGCTGAGGGGAGATTCTCTCCCCCAAGCACATTCCTTTGTGTGAAGCCAGGCCACTTCACACCTCATCAAAGTAGCCTGGCAGAAGCTGCTGCAGGCTGGCCAATCAGAGCACAGCAGCAAAAACAATGCAGAGCTGAAATTGGCAACTTTTTAGGTAAAGTCTAAACTTTTTACCTGAACAAGTTATATTAAACCCAACAACTGGAAGTTGTGGGATTTATTACAACAATTAATTTGATACCAAATTCTTGGTATGTAACATTTAAGGAGACTTTAAAATTTAAAATAAAGTCTGCCCATTCTAGCCTATGAAGGCCATTTACTTCAATGAGGGAAAAACGAATTTGGCTGTTTTTACCTCACCAGGGCTTATAAATCTATTTTTATAAAGTCCCTGCTTATAGTTACATGGCACCCAGCCCTAGGGGCACATAGGGCACACCTTAGGGGTGACTTATATGTAAAAATAAGGTAGTTTAAGACTTTGGAAGTACCTTTAATTCCAAAGTCGAATTTGCATATAACTTTAATTTAAAAGCAGCCAGCAAGGCAGGCTTGCTTTTAAAATGACACTGGGCCCCTCAGCAGTGCACCTAGGTGTGCACCACCTATGCTGTGGTCCCTAAACCTACATGCCCTACCATATACTAGGGACTTATAGGTAGGTTAACTTAGCCAATTATAATTAGCCTAATTTGCATATCCTTTTTACACAGAGCACAGGCCCTGGGACTGGTTAGCAGTACCCAGGGCACAGCCAAGAGTCAGTAACCACCAGTACCTATCCAAAAAGAGTGGGGGTGATCAGGCAAAAAAAAAGGACTTTCCTACACCATTGCACTCAGGTTCCACAGACTTGTTGCACTACATGTGGAAGTACATGCTGCTAGGAGGTTCTACCTACTGTTTCAAAATAACGTAGGTAAATAGGGAAGCAGATGTCTATTGGAAAGCTATTTGCTGTACCAATCTTAGAGAATGTGAGTTTGACAGGCTGACTAAATTGGGGCTGACTTCTATTGCGACTCTTGGTGATACAAGTGTCATACACATGACTAACCCCTGTACTCACAGTGGGGCCTACAGGGATGTCCTACAATCCCTACATGATACCATTGGATACGCATTGGAAACTCAAAACATGTGAGAACTGCATTCCCACTCATGGAACAAGAGAAAAGCTTGCCCAACGCATCACACATTGCTATGCGTCCAACTCACACGAGTCCATAACCAGCAAACACAACACATAACAGACATATCAACACTTACTGGAGTGGTCGGGGTCCTCAAATGTCGCCATCTCTCCCACAGTGTAGGGTGCCGGTCCACCTGTAAGGTATGGAAGGAAGAAATGTGCTCAAAATCTGTGCAGAGTGCAACAATTTCATAAACATTTACAATGTGTAGGCTGAATTAGGAAATGGCAGCCATTCAAACATGATGGTACTGCATCTGATATATCACGGCCATCTTGTACATAGCATGGGTCTCCTGTGACAGTTACACACATATCTGCACACATACATTTGCCCTAACTATCATGGGGTTGCAAACATGCCCCATAATTAGTGAGCACTAAAAAATATGGAGTGTAATCGTCTCATCATGTGCATGCAAGAGAGACATCCAAAGCCTGGTTACTTGAGGACTGCATTACCAGTCAAACAAGCCTTGTGGCCATGACACATTTATTGCACATAGGCCCAATGTACAGAGGGAGGGGCAGGGACTTTTGTAAGCCATCCTGTTGTTACAGTATAGTCAATTGATGTGGCCCAGCTATGGTGATTTGCGCCAACCATGGAGATGTGAGGCCATGTGCATACACTTAGACTGCTATCCATATTTGGATTGTGGCTCAACTAATTCCAACAAACATCTTAAGATGTTAGCTGAGGGCACCTTACACCTTTTCACGATGTTTTCAAATCAAGAACTGACATGTATCCAAAAAGATCAAGGAACACAATAATCCCACACATTCATAGTACTTCTGTGAACACTTTCCTTCCAAACTCACCAGACTCACATGAGACATATGTCTGATCGCTTTGCTATTATCCATTGACGTGAAGGCAGCACTCATTTTCAGCATTGTGTAGTGATTCTAAAGTCAGTCTAGCAATTGCGTCAACATAGTTGGCCTAAATGTTGGTACATCTGTACTTCTCTGTCAATAGTACCCTATATAGATATGATTGGCTCATATTTTGTTAGTTGTTCTGACAAAAAGGCCGTACCAATTTCCTTCATGGAAAAGTAATCTGTAAGTTTGCTGAGCACGTGCTACCTGACAGCTAGCAATTGTGATCCTTGCCATAGTGCATCAATGATCCTCTTATATTTACCCAGCATTACACACAGTCAGCAAGTTAGCTGGCAGACATTGTACTAATCCCCTGATGTCACTACAGAGCATTTAATCGTGCACATTAACATAATTTGTACTCACCAACAGTGCCACCAATCATGATTCCCAGGTGGTCCAAGAGATCCTGCTCCCTGGTGATGAGGTCAGCCTACCGGTGCTTCAGCTGTTGGTCACTCCTCTGGCTGGCATACACACGCTGCAGGTGATGCAGCACCTTTCCCCACCGGATTCTGCACGCCTCTGTCGGATACCCCTGTATCACCCTGCCTGGATCATGAGCGGCAAGAAATGCGTAACCAGCCAGATGAACCCTCCCAACTCCTCTTCCCCCATCCTGCCAAGACGTGGCCTACCAGACATACTTATAAGTGACATGGAGTAGGGGTAAAAGAAATAGAAAGGGGAAAATGGGGAAAGTTGGGGTACAAAGACAGAAAAAAAGTAAATCTAAACACTAAAAGAGACCAACTATCCCCAAACTACCACAACCCACAACAGACTCCCACAAACAAGAAAAACACAAGATAAATGGATTAATGTAGACAAAACACAGTAGTACAGTACACACCAACAATATTTATTTCACAAATTGACAATATAGATAGCACACAGGACAAAAACAGCACAAAATCTCTGGATCATAGACTGCAAAGTGAAAGTGAAAGTACACCCACTGTACATGATCTGTAAACAGGATATCCTATTACATCACTTCCTGTATGAAAAGTCCCGCCTTTTTCACATTATGCATCATTTTTTGTTTCCCAAAACTGTATTTGCATCATTTATTTGGACGCACAGACGTGAATATTAACCCGCATCCACATAATGATACATGGACTGTACAAATATCTGTATGCGGGCTAAATTTCACTCCTGTGCGTCAAAAGGAATGACTCAAATACAGTTTTAGTTGTCAAAAAATGACGCACAACGCTAGGGACGTCAAAATTCCAGTGCATTAACTGGTTTGGGGCATTTTTACTTGTTTTTTGGTTATTTTACATTTGGGACACATCAGAGATTGGCTAATTGAAGACAGTATGGTGTTGATGGTGAATGTTCACATGTGTGACATCATACTGCAGCAGAACATGACCCACTACTCCCTTCACAGTATTTTTACAGTTGGCTGACGCAATAGATGGTCATAAGTGTGGCCTACATATATGTGTTGCACAAATTGGGCATGTTTGGCATAAGGAGAGAATAGCAATGTGACACACATATGTACAATACCTAAATGCCTTTGGCTCAAATTGTGTGCTTTGACAACTAATGTGTTGGTTGACCAAGTGTGTGTGTATCACATGAAGCATAATTGTACATATGGTTGTATGAATGTGACGTCCATGTGTCCAATCCTTAGATGCAAGTCATATTGGAAATGAGCGAGGGCATCTGTTAGTCATACATGTAACAACACCCGTAAAGAGTACTTCCAATTTTTAGGGTCACGTAGACACCACATGTGACATAGCATGCACCAGATGGATGGCAGACGCTTGTTCATGTCAATGGTCCACATTTTCTACATCCTATGTCCTAGAGTATTGGTGAGAGCTTCCTAGGCACTACTCGGAGAATCCCACAGTGAGTCATACACATGCATTGAGGAAGTGGGTACCATGTTGTTTGCACAGACAGACAAGGGTGAATCTCATATGTATGTATGTATGATGACACCACAGTTGAGGCCATAGAAGTGAGCCCCAACTATCAAGTGGCTGTGGTGGATCAGCATACAAGACAGCACGTGTCCACTTATTTCCAGTGATCAATTTGCACATAGGTGTCTTGTTCATGTGTGTGGTTCAATGATGATCCTGTAGATTGTTTGGGGTGTAATTTGTCACAGTTCGTTCCAGGACTCATCATGAGTCAGTGGCATCTATTCCTGTATCTACTGAATATCCTTGGTTGATCAATGTGAGTAAAGTAGATGTGGACATGTGAACCAACATGCGAATGGTCCCACCCTGTCACTAAAGACGTGTAATGAGACAGTCAACAGGGCAACCTTGGTGTGCTGAGTGAGATAATGTCTCAGGTGTCATGTTCCGGCAGGTGTCATTACAACATTTGTACACAGGTTGGCCTCTGCACTTCCCACTGCATCTGGGAACATCATAGCCTCTGTGCTGATTATTCTCGCAGCTATTCACTACACAAGGCCCATCACTATGTTGTGAGCACTGTGATGCTGTGTGTGAACTGTCAGGGTCCTGACATTTGTGTATTTTTCATGGACATTATCAGAGGTTGCTGGTTGTGCTGAAAGCCCCGTACCCAATCCCTGCCTACGGCCCTGGGACACTGTCACACTTTGTCATTCATGCATAAATGCAACCCAGACAAGGGATGGGCCATGAATTTTGCTTTTCCAAGAGGATGTAACTCAAATGGTACAGTTAAAAGGCAGATGATGCTATACAATGTATTTGGGTATGCATGGAAGAAGCCCATGCCCAATTCCCCCTGATGAATGAGAGGTTTGCTAACGCACAGACAGTTGCCAGTCAGGCTGACAGAATGCAAGGTGATTCAGGATTCAGTTACTTGACAAGTTACGTAATCAGTGGTCTGACTGAGACTGTTTTGAGGACAAACTAGACAGTTGACATGTCAAACTGTGTACGTTCTGTGTTTTTGAAAGTGACAAATGAACCCAAGGGCTGTGTTACACAGCTTAATTAGTATCAATGCTTGACGGTGTATTTGACATAATGGCAACTCCTATGCTGACCCAGGCATCATCAGGGGCAGTGCTTTTCGAAATGGGTGGTGTGCATGGAGGTGATCACAGGTGTGGGCTGCATCTGTTTCTCACTAGTCCTATAGGTGAGACTTGCATTCTAAGGGCCAACAGACATTTTCACAAGGGGAATCAATCTACATGTGCTAACAGGGCTTTGAAACTAGAAGACAGTGTATAAACTGACCTGACGTCCTTGCAGTCAGATGTTCTATGACAATGGCATACCATAGGAAAGGGTGTAGCACACTGGTTTGCTAATGTTGGTCTGTGGGTGTAGAGGAGGTAATATCAGGGTACACATCTTAGTATTCCAGGGACCTCTTCCGACAGGTGGGTTGTGTCCAGGTGCATGGGTGTTGTCAGGAGTTAGGAAATGGGCTGACATGTACATGGAATGCCATGTGCGCAATGCTTGTCATAAGTGTGGCACTTGTGCTGTCTATGTTCTGCTTCTAGGGAACTCCAGTCACAGATAGTCCTTGCAAAGATTGGATGCAGTTGGACTTACTGCTGTCAAGGGTCTGGTCAGGCATTCCTGTTACTCATGCCAAATCACATTGACTGCCTCATGTATGAGGCTTGTTTTCCACTTATTGAGTGATGGTGTCTTAGTTGTGTGCCATATGCTGCGTTGGACCTTGATTTCAACATGTATGTGTGAAATAGTTGTGGTCCTCTGCTATTGGCCTTCAAAGGAGATATGTACATGATATATGTCATTAAGAGTGTGTATGTATGTGACCATTGTATGTTAGGCATCACATTAGCTCTGGGATGTATTGTGTCCTACTCAGTATCTCAGCAATGCTCCATGAGGCAACACTCTTATTCTGATAAGTAGAGATAAAGGTGTGCAAAAAGGAATAGCCAGACCATGATATGGCAATTAGAATAGATGTTTATTTAAATTTGTTAACTAAAGTGGTGAAGGTGATCATATTCAAAAGAAATTATTTACGATCTGTTGCTGCCTGCGTATACCAGCGGCCGTGTTCTGTAGTTCCCCCTCCTGTTGCAGGCCAGCATCCTCCTCTTCCTCCTCTTCAGGCATGTGTGGCTCTGGTTCCAGGAGGGGAATGTTTCTTTTGATACAAATGTTGCGCAATATTGCACATGTGAGGATGATCCTACAGACCATCTCTGGGGAACATAGGAGGCTACCACCAGTGATGTTGAGGCAGCGGAACCTTGACTTGAGGATGCCAAAGGTCCGCTCGACAATGCTGCATGTCCTCCTATGGGCGTCGTTGTAGGCACGCTCTGCAGCAGTACTTGGGTTGCCAAATGGTGTCATGATCCATGGCTGGATGCCATACCCCTGATCAGCTGCAAGAGAAAATGATTGGGATCATGTTGATGTAGCTGGCACTATTGAAAAGACCTTTCATGGCAGTAGTTGTCTTGTGTTGTCTGTGACTCTTTTGTGTACTAATGTGGCATCCTATGCTTGTAGGATGTACCATCTGCATTGTGTTGTTTCCTTGGCTGAACAAGTGTTTGTCTGCTAAACGTTTGTCAGCAGTATGTTTTGGGATTTGCAGTACAGTGTGCCCTCCCTAGCATTGTGACTTGTGATACAGGTGTCTGTGTGTCTTCACTGGGGGTGAGATGATAGTTCCATGCACAGTTAAAATTGACAGTGTTGTTAACACGTTCATATCAATGTACCCTGGACATCCCATACCTTTAAACTTATGCAATGGATTAATGTAAAGGTCATTGGGACACTTACAATTTGCAAGGTGACATTTAGGCAACTACACTCATTGACGTCTTAACATTAGGCTGTACAGTCATTTCTGATGTGTGACAGGTTCGATGGTGACTTAAGAAACATGGCTAGCGATGTCACAACCTCAGTGTGTTCCTGTTCACATGTTGCTGTTGTGGTGTATGTGTTGTGTGTCCTAGAGGGTTGCTGTGCAGTGTGTATATAAGTAGGTTTTTGTACTTACCAACAAGTAGTCCATTGCCATACTGTCCATCCTGGAAGTGTTCATTGATGGTGCAGTGACAGAAGATGTATGAGTCATATACACTCCCAGGATATTTAGCCACGATGTTGGTGATCAATCCCTGGTGATCGACTATGGCCTGCACGTTGATGGAATGTGTGTGCTTCCTGTTGCGGTAGAGGTGTTCAGTTGCAGCAGGTGGCACAAGGCGTACATGTGTGAAGTCGATTGCACCAAGGACGTGTGGGAAGCCACTGATGAGGTAGAACCCCTGTTTTGTTTCCTGCTGCTTCTGCGGTATGTTAGGGAAGCAGATGTGGCGGGGTGTCAGTCGAATGATGGCATCCAGTACTTTGGGCAAAAAGGCAGAGAATGATGGTTGTGATATTCCGCCACCCAGGGCACCAGTTGTTTGGAAAGAGCCACTGGCCAGCATATGAAGTACGGCAAGCAGCTTTGTTTCTGTTGGGATGGTGTGAGGTGTCATTAAAGTGGGGGCCAACTGCTGTTCAATGTTGCGCAGCAGCTGCTGAATGGCCTGCCAGTTCAACCGGTACCTCTGGATGATGTCGTGTTCTCTGAGGCCCTGAATGGTGGTTCTTGGGCGGAATATCCTCTCCTGCCTTCTGCGCTGCCTTTGGGGTCCCTGCTGGTGTTGTTGTAGCTGCTGTTGTTGCTGCTGGGCTCTGCGTCTGCGTGCACGCTGGATTAGTATCACCTCCATGGCTCCCTGTTGCTGCTCTGCTGCTCTGCTGTTTGTTCTGTGTGTTCTGATTAAATACAGGTGTGTTTGCCCCATTTTAACGTCTGCCCTGACCCAGGCATTAACTTTTGACGCAAATTGAACTGTGCGTCATTTTCTGGCTCTGCCTCCCGGCCGTGTGTAATTTTTGCCCGAAAGCATAAATACGACGCACGGCCCTTTAATCCATTTTTTGGACGGGAACGCCTACCTTGCATATAATTAATGCAAGGCGGGTTGCCGCATCCAAAAAATGACGCACACGGCGGAATTTTGCCGTCCGCGGGCTCGGGCGTCAAAGTTTAAATACGGGGCAACGTTTGCGCTGATTGTGCGTCAAAATAGGCGCAGACGGAGTATAAATATGCCCCAAAGTTCTCAAAAACTATTACTGAATGGATTCAATCTCATTTCACCTGAAGCACACCTTGGACTACAATTCTAGATTCATCCAAAGTGTTTTGTAATTACATTCAACAGTTCCTGCTGTAGTGGAAAACAAAATGTCCAATGGTATGTAACATGGAAAACACCAAATATGGAATCCTGGCCTCCATTTAGTGCCCACTGAAAGTTCTGCACAAAATATGGCATGCCAAAAAGTAAAAGTAAAATCAGTAAATGGATTTCCTGTGAGAGTTAATCCAGAAATTTAGCAGTTAGAGTTACTGCTACTAACTGTAACTCACGCCCCTGCCATGCACTGCTTATGTCCTCACACATGACATCGCTCAAGACATCATTATTTATCATGTTACTATTTAATGATAATGTATAACAGAGTAGTGAATAAAAGATGGTTTGATATTTATTTATATTTTTTAAAAGGGATGGCTGGTGAGACAATCGCATGAGTCTGATGCACAATCCCCTGCGTATACTCCAAGTGGGCTGTACTTCTTTTTTGGCTTTTGAGGTTCACTCACAAGATCGTATATTTAGAATTAAGGGGGTCATTACAACATTGGTGGTAAAAGCCGCTTACCGCCATGCAGAAGACCGCCAATACACCGCTGTGGCCGCGGAATTCCGCCACAGCTATTATGACACACATCTCGGAATCCGCCGAAAATTCAGACACCCACACAAGTCCGCCACACCAAAGGTCAGTGTTAAACTGGCGAAAACAATTCCTCCACTGTCACGCCAACAGAAACACGCCCATGCTATCATGACCCACGAATCCATGCGGCGGTCTTTCAACCGCGGTATTCCATTGGCGGTACACACCGCCGCGCTCAAAATACACACACATCTCCAAAACACCGCCACATTGGACAATTCAAAATGCACACACCTGATACACATACAAACACCACTCCCACACACCCAACACAATATAAAATACACACCCACATCACCCACAAACCCCCACAACCAGAAATTTTGAGGAAGCCGAGAGACAGAGAGCACAGCAATTGAAAACCCCACCACACAGAGGCACACAACACCATCACCCATACAACATTCCACGCACAAAACACCATACACCACTACACATCACCACACACATCAACACATACACCACCCCACAAATCACCCACACCACCCCATGTCACGCCAAAGACACCCCAGGTTTTCCGAGGAGGAGCTCAGGGTCATGGTGGAGGAAATCGTACGGGTAGAGCCACAGCTTTTTGTCTCACAGGTGTAGCACACCTCCATAGCCAGGAAGATGGAGCTATGGCGCAGAATCGTGGACAGGGTCAACGCTGTGGGACAGCATCCAAGAAATCGGGGGGACATCAGGAAGAGGTGGAACGACCTACGGGGGAAGGTGCGTTCAGTGATCTCCAGGCACAACATCGCGGTACAGCGGACTGGCGGCAGACCCCCACCTCCTCCCCTACAACTAACAACATGGGAGGAGCAAGTCTTGACCATCATGCATCCTGAGGGCCTCGGAGGAGTCAGTGGAGGAATGGACACTGGTAAGTCAAATCTTAACTATCATATCCCCCACCCTACCTGCATGCTATCACAAACCCCCACCCTCACCCTCTCCCCTATCACTCCAAATCCTCACTAATGTACTAATAACACAAACCACACATCCCAACACCAAGCCCTGCATGACACAACTAAGCATGGTCACCCCTCACCAAAGCATGCTCACTGCACATACCCAAAACAACCCCCTAACCATCATCACACAAACCCACACACAGGAATGCTTGCACTGGGGTACACACACACACACCCATTGCACACCATTACACACACAGATGCAATAATCATGCTCTTATATCCCTGCAGGACCACTACGGAACGTCACCACACAGGAGGGTCCAGACATCTCCACTCCTCCCACAGAAGAGGCCCACAGTGACGACAGCAGCTCTGGCCAACTGGATCATGAAGACCAGCCCACACCATCGTGGGCCTCGGGACAGTTGGTTCCCCTTGCACAGGCACAGCCCAACACTGACCTTCCGCCCTCTGGTAACACCAGCACAGCACCCTCCCAGCGGGCCCATACCTCCGTACCCAGGACACGTCAATCAGCGGTGTGTCCACAACTACAGGGAAACCAGGATAACCCACCACCCCAACAACAACAGAGACCTGGGGGCAGTGGTAATGGGCTCACAGTCCAGGGGACAGAGGCACAGGGACACAGGGGAACTGCGAGGGCTGCTGTGCGACAGGGGGCGGACAGGCCAAGGGAACCCACTCTCCACGAGGCCCTCTTGTCCATCATGGGAGCATACCACCACTCCCAGGAGACGATGGTGACGGTCCTGGCCAAGTTTCAGGAGACCCAGCGCCTGCAGGAGGAGCAGTATTTGGGGTTCAGGGAGGAGCTCAGAACCATCAGCTCCGCCCTGGGCACCAACGTAGAGGTGCTGAAGGACATACAGAAGACCATGAGGGACACCGTGGCACTCCAAGGGGCCCCTGACACTAGCATGGATGATGAACTGCCCACCACCTCCGCCGGCGCTAGTGGACAGGACGCCCCGCCACAGGACCACCACACCAGCACCCCACCTCCTGCAGATGGATAACCACCCCACAAGTGGTCCCTGAGATCCAGGAACAGGACAGAGCAAGATGGCAAGACCCCCGCCAGGAAATGAGACCACCCTGATTGTCCTCCCACTGTTCCACTTTGTTACCCTGTCCATACTTAAACTGCCCCAGCTCCACTTCCTATGCCCATATGGGCAGTGCACCTGTGTGACCAATAGACTGAACTCTGCCATGGACATTCCTCCACCATCCCCCATCACCATTTTACAACCCCCTACCTTTTTGAGCACTTAAATAAACACCCTTGAAGCACAAAACAATCTGCAGTCAGTCTGTGATTTGGTAAATTTGTATTATCAATGACAGTGTCAAAATGTGTTTTCAATTGTAATGCCAACATACCTATGTCACACATCACAAGTCCATGAAGGATGCAAGCAGATGAAACACGTTGGTAACCACACCTGTGAAACCGTAATGGAAAGGTACAACTCAGTTACCAAATACTGCTACTAAATGACAGACAGGATAGAGGTAGAAGTGTGAAAGTGAATGTAATAGTAAAAAAAAATGTTCTCACCTGTGTGTCACTGGAAATATTGCTGTATGACTGACTCCCTGTTGTCTATGTCTTCTTCCTCAGCTTCCTCCTCATCACTGTCCACAGGCTCCACAGGCTCCACAGCTGCCACAACACCGCCCTCTGTACCATCCTCCTGCAGAAAAGGCACCTGGCGTCGCAAAGCAAGATTGTGAAGCATTGAGCAGGCGATGATGATCTGGCACACCTTCTTTGGTGAGTAGAATAGGGAACCACCTGTCATATGGAGGCACCTGAACCTGGCCTTCAGGAGGCCGAAGGTGCGTTCGATCACCCTCCTAGTCCGCCCATGGGCCTCATTGTAGCGTTCCTCTGCCCTGGTCCTGGGATTCCTCACTGAGGTCAATAGCCATGACAGGTTAGGGTAACCAGAGTCCCCTAATAGCCACACACGGTGCCTCTGGAGTTGACCCATCATATACGGGATACTGCTATTCCGCAGGATGTAGGCATCATGCACGGAGCCAGGGAACATAGCATTTACCTGGGAGATGTACTGGTCTGCCAAACGTACCATCTGTACATTCATAGAATGATAACTCTTCTGGTTCCTGTACCCCTGTTCACTCCTGCGGGGGGGACCAGAGCTACATGGGTGCCATCAATAGGACCTATGATGTTCGGGATATGTCCAAGGGCATAGAAGTCACCTTTCACTATAGCCAAATCATCCACCTGAGGGAAAACGATGTAGCTCCTTACGTGTTTCAGCAGGGCAGACAACACTCTGGACAACACGTTGGAAAACATAGGCTGGGACATCCCTGATGCCATGGACACTGTTGTCTGAAAAGACCCACTTGCAAGGAAATGGAGCACTGACAGCACCTGCACGTCAGGGGGGATTCCTGTGGGATGGGGGATTGGTGACATCAGGTCTGGCTCCAACTGGGTACACAGTTCCTGGATAGTGGCACGGTCAAACCTGTAGGTGATGATTAAATGTCGCTCCTCCATTGTCAACAGGTCCACCAGCGGTCGGTACACCGGAGGATTCTGCCATCTTCTCAAATGTCCCAGCTGACGGTGCCTAGGAAGGACAACAGCGACCACAGAGTCAACAAATTCCCAGGTATGTACCCACAGATACACAGAACACGACACCAAACACAAATCCCTTCCTGTATGTGTGTTGAGTGTAGGCCTAGGTATGTATGACGCAGTAGTAAATGAAGCCATGTGGGCCCCTGAAATGGCAGCTGCCTGACCTCTAAAGTGGGACAATGGGATGTGAGGTATCTACGTTGGCGTTGTACATCGTTGCGGTAGGTGGTCGTACACCACGGCGAAATGCTGCATTGGTTAACATTGGACCCTATGGGTCCCAGGAGCCAATGATGAAGTGCACCGGCGGTGATGAGACGCACCGCCGCGGACGTCACCGCCGCGGATGTGACCGCCATTTTCTATCTGTTGAACCACTCGATACCTGATCTTCGACAGGAGAGGACCTACACTGCAAGTGCTGCTGTGACCTCGGTCTGGAAGAGACAATGGCTGCTGCGTCTGGGGAAAGGGCCCCTGCCTTCACTGCTCAGGAGTTGGAGAAGCTCGTGGATGGGGTCCTCCACCAGTACACGCTACTCTACGGTCCTCCAGACCAACAAGTAAGTACAAAGGGAACACGTTGTATAGGCTATGCCTGGGTGGAGAGGGCTGGATGTTAGTTGGAAGGGGGCAGAGTTCAGGGAACATGAAGGACTGTGAATGCATGTGCCACATGGCAAGGGTAGGGATGGGGGCCACTCACATCGACGGTGCATTTGGTAATGACTTCTCTTCTTTCCCTCTACATGTCATTTAGGTCAGCGCCTACCAGAAAAAGATGGGAGGATATTCGCCACTGGAGCAAGAAGACGGCGGAGGCTCAGCTGGGGATGGCCTCCCAACGTGGGAGGGGTGCCCGTTGCACCATGACCCCCCTGATGTTCCGAATCCTGGCGGTGGCCTACCCTGAGTTGGATGGGCGCTTGAGGGCATTACAGCAGACACAAGGGGGTGAGTACACTCTCATTCTGCTGACTTTGCGCGCAGTAGAGGGGTCTGGGTGGGGGAGGAGGGCTGTAGGTTTCCCTAGGCCAGGACGAGTTCCGTAGGCTAGGCCCCTCCGTAATGCAGGCCATGTGGCACTCCACCCCACCTCAGTAGAGTGCCAAGTACAGGTATACATGCCCTTGTGGCATCTATGTGTGCAGATGTCCACCATAGCCATGTAGGCCAGATCCCAGAAATTGCATCTGTAGAGGCCAAGAGCACGGCGTAGTGCAGGGGGCTGCTGTGTCTGTATTGTCCGCCAACGGTAGCGGTAAGCCATGCACTCAACCTGTCTTTCTTCTGTCGCCCCCCCCCCCCCCCTTTTTGTGCTCTCCCTGTTCTTTTGTGCATCAGCATCATCAGGAGGAGGTACAGGGGCACCAGAGCACGAGGGAGCTGCATCCCACATGGCTATGGAGGGCCTCACCACAGACTCTGAATACACCAGTGGGACGGAGGGCGAGGGGAGCTTCACGTCGGTCACCGGATCACCAAACAGCGACACGGACTCATCCGCCGATGGGAGCTCCCTTGTGGTGGTGGCACCATCTGTGCCCCCCACTTCTACAGGTACAGCCGCCACCTTCCCTACCAGCACCGCCCACCCAGCAGCCCCTCAGCCTTCGCCCCGTGCCCGCTCACCCAGGAGGGTGGGCATCACCTTCGCCCCAGGCACCTCAGGCCCTGCACCAGTCACCCCTGCTGCCCTCAGTGAGGAGGCCATTGACCTCCTCAGGTCACTCACTGTTGGGCAGTCTACCATTGTGAATGCCATCCAGGGTGTAGAAAGGGAGTTGCAACACGGTAATGCATTCCTGGAGGGCATTCATTATGGTCAGGCTGCCCTTCATCGAACCCTGCAATCTCTGGCCTCAGCACTGATGGCAACCATTGTCCCTGTGTCTAGCCTCCCCCCTCCAAATTCCTCCACCCAGACCCAATCCCCTGTACCCCTGCCTATCCCAAGCACACCATCAGACAAGCATGCATACACCTCAACACACAAAAGTAGCTCAGGCAAACATAAGCACCACACAACCCACAGGCACTCAAACAAGCATCATCCACATACAGACACAACAACATCCACTGCCTCCACTGTGTCCCCCTCCTCGTTGTTTCCCTCCTCCCTCCCAGTGTCGTCTACACTCTCACCTGCATGCACTACATCTACAGGCACTAGGACTCGCACCAGAACACCCAGCACCACACCCCGCTCACCTGCACTCACCACCCCCACTACCATTTACACGTCCCCTGTGTCCACTCCCAGTGTGTCTGTGATGCCCCCTCCCAAAGTACACAATCGCGGGCACCCACACACCCAACATCCATCCACCTCACAACAGCCTCCAGTACCTGCACCCAAATCACCTAAAGTTACACCTCCAACAACCACCTCCTCTTCCTCCACTCCCAGACCCCCTCCAGCTACCCATCCCAGTCTTCATCAGCAACTCTTCCTCAGCAACGTTGACCTCTTTGCCCCCACCCCCACCCCTCCAATTGATAGGTCACGTAGTAGCACCTCAGCCAAAAAAAGTGCAGTACCAGTGGTGCGTGTTAAAGGTGTGTGGAGTGCACCGGCCACCAGGGCAGCCAGTGTGACACGGAGCCAAAGCACTGTCAGTCCACCCCATGTAAAGCACCTTAAGTTGGAAAGTGGCCGACGGGACAGGGTGAAGACTCCTGGTGGCAAAACTGCTCACAAGTGTCCCAGGGGGAGTGCCGAGTCAGTTGTGACTCCTCCAAAGGTGGTGAAGGGCCAGAAGAAGTCTGCACAGTCTGGGAAGAGCAGCACGGCAGAGAAGGGTGCCATCCTCCCCCGCGGCCGGGACGCCACCGCCAGCACTGTCGTCACTGGTCTGGAGACCACCGCCAGAGTCAGTGCCCAGGATGGCAGCACAATCGTCACTGGTCCGGAGACCACCGCCAGAGTCAGTGCCCAGGAGGGCAGCACAATCGTCACTGGTCCGGAGACCACTGCCAGAGTGAGTGCCCAGGAGGGCAGCACAATCGTCACTGGTCCGGAGACCACCACCAGCGTCAGTGCCCTGGAGGGCCCCGGCAGCCACAGCCCCGCTGGGCAATGAGGGACCGTCATGCCCCACACCAATGCACAGGTCAGACAGCAAAGGCAAGCACCGCTGAACAGGTCAGTAACCGCCATGGCAAAGCACCGCTGAACAGGGCAAAGCACCTCTGAACAGGGAAAAGACCGCCATGGTGAAGACCGCTGAACAGGGCAAAGCACAGCTGAACAGGGAAAAGACCGCCATGGTGAAGAACGCTGAACAGGGCAAAGCACCGCTGAACAGGGCACAGACCGCCATGTCAAAGCACCGCTGAACAGGGCAAAGCACCGCTGAACAGGGAAAAGACCGCCATGGTGAAGAGCGCTGAACAGGGCAAAGCACCCTGAACAGGGAAAAGACCGCCATGGTGAAGACCACTGAACAGGGCAAAGCACTGCTGAACAGGGAAAAGACCGCCATGGTGAAGACCGCTGAACAGGGCAAAGCACCGTTGAACAGGGCACAGACCGCCATGGCAAAGCACCCCTGAACAGGGCAAAGCACCGCTGAACAGGGAAAAGACCGCCATGGTGAAGACCGCTGAACAGGGCAAAGCACTGCTGAACAGGGAAAAGACCGCCATGGTGAAGACCACTGAACAGGGCAAAGCACCGCTGAACAGGGCACAGACCGCCATGGCAAAGCACTGCTGAAAAGGGCACAGACCGCCATGGCAAAGCACCACTGAACAGGGCACAGACCGCCATGGCAAAGCACCGCTGGACAGGGAAAAAAACGCCAAATCAAGCATCGTTAGCCCATGTGCAGCTGGGACAGTGACGGAACAGGAACCGTCACGGGGAGCCTGATGCAGTCTAGGCACCAGTCCCCCTCCAGAACCAGTGGAGACTGTTATCCACTTGAGAGACTGTGGCTTTTGCACTCCCCAGGATGGTACAGTGGGCAAGCCACCCACTGTGGAGACTTGAGAGACTGTGGCTTTGCACTCCCCAGGATTGAACAGTGGGCTACCCACCCACTGTAGAGACTTGAGTGACTGTGGCTTTGCACTCCCCAGGATTGAACAGTGGGCAACCCACCCACTGTAGAGACTTGAGAGACTGTGCTTTGCACTCCCCAGGATGGTACAGTGGGCAACCAACCCACTGTAGAGACTTGAGTGACTGTGGCTTTGCACTCCCCAGGATTGAACAATGGGCAACCCACCCACTGTAGAGACTTGAGAGACTGTGGCTTTGCACTCCCCAGGATACATCAATGGGCATGGAGCCCCGTCGTGGATCTGGCGTGGTGCTGTCATCCGGCTGAGGTGCCCCCTCTTCCCTTCCCCCTGAGGTGCCTGTTGTATTTCTATCTGATGCCCCTGCAGTGTTCTCTCCGTTTGTGGACAGGTATCTAGTGTGGGCCTCGCCCATGCATTTTGGGCCCAGTGGTACATGGACATTGATATGTGCATACCTGCACTTCTTATCGTAATGTATAAAATCTGGAATGTGTATATATATCTGTATATATTTGGTTACTGTATTTTGATACATTACAATGTTTGAACTGATTTCCTTTGTTACTGTGGGTTGTTACTGTGCTGTTTGGACATGCATTGGTGTGTGTGTTGTAGTGGGTGAGGGTCGGGTTGGGGGTGGGGGTGTTGCGTGTGTGTCCCCCTGACTTTTGCCTCCCCCCTCCCCTATGTCGTAGGTGCAGTACTCACTGTTGTCTTTGGCGCCTACGTAGATGGTGATCGTAGAGGAGCAGAAAGACAAGAGCAGGCAGTATTGGTCGTTCGGGCTCCATGGTGTCCTCCTTCCTCGTGGAGTGTGTTAAGGTGAGCGTTTTCCCATTGCAAAAGCTGTTTCCGCTGTGTTTTTATCCACGGTGAATCCGCCCCGGAAAAGGTGGCGGATTGGCGGGTTGTGATACTGTGGGCGGTACATTGTCTTCCGCCTGTCTGTTGGCGGTGACCGCCGCGCTGCTTGTCTGATGCCCATTCAGAGGAGGGTGCTGAGGAGGAGGGTCCAGAGGAGGGCCCCTCAGAGGATTTTTTTGCCATCAGTGGATGATGTTACTACTGCAATTGTGCCTCCTGCCAAACCGGGAGCAGTGTCTCTGATCAAGGCCTGACCGCAAAGGAAAGGAGGGATGAGAGAGTGTTTCAATTGCAGATGGCAAGGTTGAAAATTGAGGCTCAACAAGAGGACAGGAAGGCAGAGAGAGAAGCCAAACAGGCTGAAGCTGTGAAGCCTTGGCTGCTAAGAAACGTTTGTTGGCTCATGAACTGAGTCTCAAGGAGCTGGAGATCAAGGCGAGACAGTCTGAGTCCAGAAGTGATGGTGGCAGCATACATGCAGGACCTGTTGGGGAAAAAGAATGTGGTGCCAAGTTTTGTGGTGGGAGATGACATTGACAAGTGGTTGGCTGCCTATGAAGTTGCACTAAGGGCCCATAGGACCTCTGAGGAACAATGGCGGGCGGCCTTGTGGTTTTATGTACCAGCAGTGGGGAGGGACACACTTATTACACTAGCTCCACCTGATCAGAATATCTATGCACCCATGAAAGCCGCTTTATTGGCCAAGTTTGGGCTGACCCCTGAGAAATACCATCAGAGGTTTAGGAACAGCACCAAACTTTTCACACAAACTTGCGTAGATCGTTTTGATTTCTTCAATAAGGCACTGAATGGATGGGTGCAGGGCAGCAAAGTAGATGATTACAAAGTGTTATATGACTTGATTCTGAGAGAGTATACGCTCATTATTTCTTTTACAGAGTTGCGCCATCACTTGGTAGATAGTCAGCTGACTGATCCCAGGATACTTGTTGAGGGGCGTACCTCTGGGTTAGCTCCAGAGTGTCCAAGAAGGCATGTGGGGGGTAGCCTGACTGCCAACCAAAGACCCCATTTCTAACATCTACAATCTCGGAACCTTTTTGCTTTCTGTAACTGGGATGCTTGTCAACAATGGGATATAAGCTTAGCACACATGATGAGTCAGCATTTACTCTGCGTTCACCAAAATCAAGAAGATACAACCCTAACAATGTCCTTGCCCTTGATAAAACAACACAAGACATTTCTTCTTAATGACTGTGTGAGATAATTTTATCATAGCTGCATCCAATCTTAATCCTTAATTACATTTATAATTTTGACACACTCCCATGTTATCTCTCCTTATAATATAACTTCACATTGCTCTTGAATCGTACTCATTCTGCCAAGCATTCCTCTTGTGACTGAGATCTCCATGTAGCACTATGGTTCACCACTGGAGTTTAGGACACTGTTTCATCCACTGGGCTAGCGATCATGTCATTAATTGTGGTATTGACAAGAATCTTGGATTTCCAAACTTGAACATAACATGGATTTTTCATAGAGGTATGAAGTGGTGTCAATTATTACAAATGGTTGAGAGCATTTTGAACTGTGAGCACCCAGTCCTGATTACAGAATTACACCAAATGTATCAGGATTCTAGATTTTGGTCTGCAGTTTGTGCTTTTTGTAATTTGGTGTAAAGTCATTCAGTAGTTTTTGAGAAATTAAGGGTGAAAAATAATTCTATAGATTTTGACAGTTTGGCTTGGGAGAGTGTCACGAGCCTCCCGCAAGGGCACAAATTACAAAATGGAGCCATATGATTGGTTGAGAGGCCTATTTTTCTCTTGAACCTTCACACTCTGCAGGAGTGATATGCTGCTGTGAGGCCCACGATAGTGAGCGCTCTGATTGTTTGGCCGATTAAATTTTAGAAATAAAATGTCTGCTATTACTGTTTACTGTGAAAAATTGGAGGTGTTGTGTAAATGAAGTAAAAAGCTATGTAAGAGGCAGCAGAATAGCATACTGTCCCCAAGATTTAAAAAGGAGGTGGCTAAGAGATAACTATTGTGACAAAAATAAATACTTTTTTTTAACTAATTTTTATTGTCTTTTGGGACTCTTGTGGGATTGTGAAGATTAAAAAGGAGTATGTAGGTTCTCAATACTTCCTACTTGTAGGAATGTATATTGTGCACTTGGTATTTAGAGGAAGTTTTTAAGCGATAACTACTATGATGAGTAGAAGGTTAATTTTTATTTTCAAAAATGGTACAATCTTGTGAGACTCCCACAGAATCGTGAAAATTAGGAAGGAGTAGGTGATCTTTGAAGACACTGTAGTATGCACACTTGTTACTGGAGATGTTGTTTATCAGAGTCTAGTATCTACAACCATCTGCTTGGTAAGAGTAATGAGTAGAGTTAAAACGCTTCTCACACCATACTATGCGCACCCATCATCAAATAGAGGTGTGTTAGCGGGGATGACGGTCCCTGGACAGAGCATACTATGCACACCTGTCATCCAAGAGAGAGGTCTCAGAGGAGAGGCCACGCTCTCTGCAAACACCCTACTACACACACCCCGCATTCCAGGGAGTGGTTTGAAAAGAGAGACCTATCCATCCACACTTCCTACAATATACACCTGTCCTCTGCAAGGGAGATCTGATAGGAGAGGCCTCTCTATCTACATACCCTAATACAAACACCCATCATTTGAGAGAAAGGTTTGAAAGGAGAGGCCAGTCTATCCACACACTCTAATATGCACACCTGTCATCTGAGAGAGAGGTGTGAAAGGAGAGGCAGTCCATCCTCACACCCTAAGACGCACACCTGTCATCTGAGGTCTGAAAGGAGTGGTGAGTCCATCCACACTCCCTACTATGCACACCCCTCATCTGAGAGATAGCTCTGATAGGAGAAGCCTGTCACTCCACACAAATTACTTCACACACCTTTCATTTGAGAGACAGATTTGACAGGAGAGGCAAGTCCCTCCACACTCACTACTACACACACCAATCATCTGACAGAGAGAGGTCTGAAAAGAGAGGTCAGTCCAGCAGACACCTTGCTACACACACCAGTCATCTGAGAGAGAGGTCTGAAAGAAGAGGCCAGTCCATCCACACAATGTACCATGCACACCCATCATCTGAGAGAGAGGTCTGGTAAGAGAGGCCAGTTCCTCCTTAAACACCACCATGCACACCCATCATCTGAGAGAATTATCTGAAAAGAAAGGCCAGTACCTCCACGCATCCCACCATGCACACCCGTCATCTGAGAGAGAGGTCTGAAAGGAGAGGCCAGTCCCTACCCATACCCATACCCCAGAGGCCTGCCACTCCTCACACACTACTACGCATGACTTTCATCTGGGAGAGAGGTCTGAAGGAAAAAGCCAGTTCATCCACACACCCTAACATGCACAATCATTACCTGAGAGAGATGTCTGATAGGAAAGGCCTGTCCATCTACACACCCTCCTACACAAATCTCATAATTTGAGAGAGAGGGTAGGAGGAGAGACCAGCTCCTTGCACACCCATCATCTGAGAGAGAGATCTGACCGGAGAAGCAGTCCATCCCCACATACTACTATGCACTGCCATCATCTGCTACAGAGGCCTGAAAGGAAAGGCCAATCCTTCCACACATTCTTCTATGCATACTTGTAATTGGAGAGAGAGCTTTGAAAGGATAGGGTAGTCCCTCCTCACACCCTGGTATGCAGAGCTATTACCCAAGAGAGGTTTCTCAGTGGAGAGGGTAGTACCTCACATATACTACTACTTTCCTACAATTGTGTTGTGATCGCGCAAGGGTAGAGCGCAGTTTTAAGGGATTGAAGCTTGCCGCATGGGGCTCATTTGTTCTTGTGGCCATCCCGCGAGACCCACATTTATCATTACTGAGCCTCTCATGAGATATTTTGCAATCCCAAAAGCATCTTGTGAGACCCACCTGGAAAACTACTGGGTCTGCCACAAGATGATTTATGATCCTGCAGGAGTCTTGCAAGATTATATGGGGAGAAATAGGGAAAAAAGCCAGGGCTCAACCAGTAGTTAAAATTCTTATTAAATGGTTAAAGAAATGCTCTAATGTGATTGGTGCAGAACCAGAGAAAGTTCAGATTGGCCTTGGTGCTTTGGAGAAGAAGGGAGTCTCTTTGAGTTGTGCTCAGCAGTTGTTACCTAATTTGGAAGTGAAAGAAACTGTTGTCTTCGGCTGCATTTAAGAAAGGACTCGTAATTGAGAGATTTACTAATATAGTTTATGAACTTAGTTGAGAAGAGTCAGTAAGTGGACTAATGTTGGAATATTTATTCCACAAAATGTTTACTGAGTGTTATGCTGGTTGTAGAGGTGTAGAGTTCTCAATATAGTTTTTTTAGAGGTAGACATTAGAATCTAGAGAGATAACCACAAGTATTGTAGATTGTATTAAAAAATGAAGGGCCATATTTAAGAAAAAGTGGCACAACAGCTCTGATGCGCCACTTTTTCTTTGCCCTCCTACGGGCACCTAATGACACCATGATTACGCCATATTTAAAATACGGTGCACCATGGTGGTAGTTAGAACAACAGCCTCAAAGTTTTTGATGCTATTGGGTTGCTTTGATACACTAGTGATACAAATGTTGACGCTAGTGTAGCAAAGTGCAAGGAGGCCCATTGATTTTAATGGGTGCGTCATTTTAATGCCTGGCTGAGAAGGTGTTAAAAATGACAAAAAAAATGGAGCAGGAAAATCTGTTATATTTCACTGCACCGGTTTTTCAGGCCTCCTAGTGCCAGAACAACCCCTTGTATACATTATGCCTCGTGCAGGCGCAATTTAACTCAAGAGTTTACAAAGTAGCACAATGAAAGCATTGCACCATTTAGTAAATATGGGACAGGGGAAATGCCACCTTAATGCCACATTTGTGTTTAAAAAAATGACGCAAATGTGGTGCAAGGTGGCACTAGGGGCTTCTTAAATTTGCCCTGAAGTGATCGAATTATGAAACAAACAGGAAACAGATTGGAGCACCCTGCTTCACACTCCAGCATGCAGTCAGCCCCATTGCATCATGGTAAATGCAGTACAAGTTTGTTTTTACTCCATAAAGTAGTCTGTAGTTTTTCACTTTAGTATATGCAGGTAGTGCTGTATATCTCTGGATACGTGTTTCTGGGTTTAGCCCGTCATCAGCAGAGAGCAGCTTTGCCTGTGGGGTTGCTGGAAATGCTGCCAAAACTCCTCTCAGGTTTCTGTACTACTCACTGGCATGCAGGTGCTTCAACCAGAGCACGTCAACTCGCTGGCTCAAGGGAGCCTTCTTAAACAGGAAACAGACGGGAGCATCCTGCCTCACACTCCAGCATGCAGTCAGCCCCATTGCATCATGGTAAATGCAGTACAAGTTTGATTTTACTCCATAAAGTAGTCTGTAGTTTTTCTCCTTAGTAGGTGCAGCTAGTGCTGTATATCTCTGGACACGTGTTTCTGGGTTTTGAAACAAAGTCTGTGGAATGCGTTATTACAAGCCCACGTGTTTTATGAACCTTACTGTTGGACCTGGCTTTTTGACGGGGTCATCCCCAAACTTTTTGCCTCCTTCCTCCTATTTTTTCTGACCTGTTGTTGTTGGCTTTTGAACTCTGGACACTTTACCACTGCTAACCAGTGCTTAAGTGCATATGCTCTCTGTGTAAATTGTACTGTTGATTGGTTTATCTATGATTGGCTATTTAATGTACTTGTAAGTCCCTAGTAGAGTGCACTATATGTGCCTAGGGCATGTAGATTAAATGCTACTAGTGGGCCTGCAGCACTGGTTGTACCACCCACTTCAGTAGCCCCTTAACCTTGTCTCAGGCCTGCCATTGCAAGGCCTGTGTGTGCAGTTTCACTGCCACTTCGACATGGCATTTAAAAGTACTTGCCAAGCCTAAAACTTCCCTTTTTCTACATATGTCACCCCTAATGTGTGCCCTAGGTAACCCCTAGAGCAAGGTGCTGTGTGGGTAAAAGGCAGGACATGTACCTGTGTAGTTTACATGTCCTGGTAGTGTAAAACTCCTAAATTTGTTTTTTCACTACTGTGAGGCCTGCTCCCTTCATTGGGGCTGCCCTCATCAAATCAAATCAAATCATTAACATTTATAAAGCGCGCTACTCACCCGTGCGGGTCTCAAGGCGCTAGGGGGAAGGGGTTACTGCTGCTCGAAGAGCCAGGTCTTGAGGAGTCTCCGGAATGCGGAGTGGTCATGGGTGGTCCTGAGGATGGTGGGGAGGGTGTTCCATGTCTTGGCCGCCAGGTAGGAGAAGGACCTCCCACCTGCCGTGGAGCGGCGGATGCGAGGGACGGCGGCGAGAGCGAGGCTGGTGGAGCGGAGAAGACGGGTGGGAGCGTAGAAGCTGAGGCGACGGTTGAGGTATTCTGGTCCCTTGTTGTGGAGGCCTTTGTGTGAGTGGGTGAGGAGACGGAAGGTGATCCTTTTGTTGACGGGAAGCCAGTGCAGGTGCCTCAGGTGGGCAGAGATGTGGCTGTTGCGGGGTATGTCGAGGATGAGGCGGGCGGAGGCGTTTTGAATTCGTTGCAGACGTTTCTGGAGTTTTGCGGTGGTCCCTGCGTAAAGGGTGTTGCCGTAGTCCAGGCGGCTCGTGACGAGGGCGTGGGTCACGGTCTTTCTGGTGTCGGCGGGGATCCAGCGGAAGATCTTCCGGAGCATGCGGAGGGTGAGGAAGCAGGAGGAGGATACGGCGTTGACTTGTTTGGTCATGGTGAGAAGTGGGTCCAAGATGAAGCCGAGGTTGCGTGCATGGTCTGAGGGGGTCGGTGCGGTGCCAAGGGCCGTGGGCCACCAGGAGTCGTCCCAGGCGGTCGGGGTGTTACCGAGGATGAGGACTTCCGTTTTGTCTGAGTTCAGTTTCAAACGGCTGAGTTTCATCCACTCTGCGACGTCCTTCATTCCATCTTGCAGGTCGGTCTTTGCGCTGGTGGGGTCCTTGGTGAGGGAGAGTATCAGTTGAGTGTCGTCGGCGTAGGAGGTGATGATGATGCTGTGTTTGCGTACGATGTTGGCGAGGGGGCTCATGTAGACATTGAAGAGTGTCGGGCTGAGCGAGGAGCCTTGTGGGACGCTGCAAATGATCTCAGTGGGTCTGAGCGAAAAGGAGGGAGGTAGACTCTTTGAGAGCGGTTGGAGAGGAAGGAGACGATCCAGTCCAGGGCCTGGCCTTGGATCCCGGTGGAGCGGAGGCGGGTTATTAAGGTGCAGGGACAGACGGTGTCGAAGGCAGCCGAGAGGTCGAGGAGGATGAGGGCGACTGTTTCACCGTTGTCCATCAGGGTTCTGATGTCGTCTGTGACTGAGATGAGGGCGGTTTCAGTGCTGTGGTTGGCTCAGAATCCGGATTGAGAGGGGTCGAGAAGGTTGTTGTCTTCAAGGAAGTTGGTAAGCTGCTTGTTGACGGTCTTCTCTATGACTTTGGCAGGGAAGGGGAGGAGCGAGATGGGGCAGAAGTTCTTCAGGTCGCTTGGGTCAGCCGTAGGTTTCTTCAGTAGGGCGTTGACTTCAGCATGTTTCCAGCTCTCGGGGAAGGAGGCGGAAGAAAACGAGGAGTTGATGATGGTCTGGAGGTGCGGGCGATGATGTCGTCAGCTTTATAGAAGATTAAATGTGGGCAGGGGTCCGATGGGGCACAGGAGTGGATTGAGTTCATGGTGGTTTTGGTCTCTTCTGTGTTGATGTGGGTCCACGCGTTGAGGGTGATGGCTGGGGGTGTGGGTTCAGTGGTGGTCGGCTGGGTCTGGTGTCCGAAGCTGTCGTGTAGGTCGGTGATCTTACGATGGAAGAAGGTGGCGAGGGAGTTGCACAGGTCTTGTGAGGGCGTGATGGCGTTGGCGTTGGGGTTGGAGAGCTCTTTTACGATGTTGAAGAGTTCTCTGCTGTTGTGGCTGTTTTTGTCCAGTCTGTCTGTGAAGAAATTCCTTTTGGCTGCGCGGATCAGGTGGTGGTGTTCGCGGGTAGCTTTCTTGAGGGCAGTCGTGTTGTCTGCGGTGTGGTCCTTACGCCAGGCTTTCTCGAGGGTACGACAAGTTTTCTTTGATTCCTTAAGGGTGTCAGAGAACCAGAGAGGTTTTTTGGTGTTGGACTGTCTTGGAAGGCATCTGAGGGGAGCGAGGTTGTCTGCGCAGTTGGTGATCCAGTTCGTGAGGCTGAGGGCTGCGTCGTTGGGGTCGGCGGAGAAGGTGGGTTGGTTGTCAATGAGCGTGGAGAAAAGCTGTTCTTCGGGGATTTTGTTCCACTGTCGACGAGGGATGGGTTGAGTGCGGAGGTGGCGAGTCTCGCGTCGGAAGGTGAAGTGGACACAACTGTGGTCGGTCCAGTGTAGAGCGGAGGCGTGGCTGAAGGAAACGTGTTTGCTGGCGGAGAAGATGGGGTCGAGAGTGTGTCCGGCGATGTGGGTGGGGGTGTTCACCAGTTGCTTGAGGCCGAGGTTGGCGAGGTTGGCGAGGTTGTCGAGCAGGGCGGTGGTGTAGGGGTCGTTGTTCTGTTCTAGATGGAAGTTGAGGTCGCCGAGGAGGATGTAGTCTGGCGAGGGCATGCGGGGAGATGAAGTCGATGATGGAGTCGCTGAAGAGGGCGCGCGGTCCGGGGGGACGGTAGATGAGGGATCCTCTGAGGGTGGTCCTGGGGTCTGTGCGTATCTGGAAGTGCAGGTGTTCGGTGGCGAGGGGGGTGTCTTCGGTGGAGGTGGTGACGCTGATGGAGTCTTTGAAGACGATGGCGATTCCTCCTCCTACTTGGTTGGTGCGGTCTTTCCTAGAAGTCTTGTAGCCTTCGGGGATGGCTATGGCGATGTCGGGGGCCGAAGAGGCGTTCATCCAGGTCTCAGTGATGAAGGCGACGTCTGGTGCGGTGGAGTCCAGGAGGTCCCAGAGTTCAATGGCGTGCTTGTGGACGGATCGAGCGTTGATCAGGATGCATTTGAGGTGGTTGATGGCACGTGGGCTGGTGGTTGTGGTTGTTTCGTGGTGGAAGGTAAGTTTGCAGGTGTGACATGCGAAGGGTCCGTGGGTACGTTTCGGGTTAGCTTGAAAGCAGGTACTGGAGCGCCCTGGGTTGAGGGCGTGGAGGGTGATGGGGTCGTAGCGGTGCAGCGGGGTTTGGGAGTGCTGAGGGCCAGGGGTCGTCGCGCTGGGCACGGGCCAGGCGCGGACGGGCGCAGACGGGCTTGCCTTTGTCACGCCTTTGGCGCACCAGCGGCGCAGTCGCGCAGCGGCCGCCAAAGGAGGGAGGAGGGGAGTGTGAGGGGTCAGCTGGGGGCGGGGGACGGGAGTGGGGCGACGAATGAGAGCTGGGGGGGCAGGGGCATGCAGGAGGTGGCTGCGGGAAAGCGGAGGGGGGACAGGTAGAGGGGAGAAAAGATGGGGGAGGGGGGATTAAGGGTGGCCGGGAGTTTAGGAAGAAAGTTAGGAGGAAAGTTAGGAGGAAAGTTAGGAGGAAAGTTAGGAAGATAGGGGAGGGGGGGTTATAGAAGTGGAGGTGGGTGAGGGTGAGAGGTAGAAGATAGATTAGGGTGAGGGTGAGAGATAGAGTGAAAGGATAGGAAGATAGGGGGGGTTACAGAGGAGGTGGCGAGTGAGGGGGAAAGATAGAGAGATAGGTAGATAGAGCGATAGGTAGATGGGGGCATTACAGAGGGGGTGGCGAGTGAGGGAGGTCAGGGAGATGAGACAGGAGCAGGAGGGCAGACGTGGGAAGAACCAAGCAGAAGGTAAAAGAAGAAGAGGAGCAGAAGAGGGAAGAGCAGAAGACAGAAGATCACAGAAGAAGGTAAAGAAGAAGAGGAGCGGAAGATCAGAAGACAGAAGAACACAGAAGAAGGTAAAGAAGAAGAGGAGCCGAAGATCAGAAGACAGAAGAACACAGAAGAAGGTAAAGAAGAAGAGGAGCGGAAGAGCAGAAGAGAGAAGAACACAGAAGAAGGTAAAGAAGAAGAGGAGCGACGAGCAGCAGAGGGAAGAGCCAAGAAGAGGGAAACAGAAGAAGAAAGCACACGCAGGTCGCGGTGCAAAGGAGAGAGAAAGAAGCACACAGAAGAAGAACACAGATGAAGACAGAAGACGGGGAGCAGGAAAGCAAGAAAAGTACAGATGAAGAATACAGAAGAAGAGCACAGAGGAAGAACAGAGATGAAGAAAAGAAGCAGGAGAGGAGGTGAGTAGCTCGGGCAGGGCGAGGGGCTGGGTGGTGGGGTACTTACTGTGAATTCGCTGGGCTTGCTAGGAGGTCTCAGGAGCCTGGGCTGGTGGAGCTGCAGCGGCAGGGGGAGTGACCTACCCTTGGGTCAAGGGTCGCTATCTCTGTCGCACAGCGGCCGCCATAAGAGGAAGGGGGGGAGGGGTTAGCTGGGGGTGGGGGACGGGAGTGGAGCGACGAATGGGAGCTGGGGGGCAGGGGCGTGCAGGAGGTGGCAACGGGAAAGCGGAGGGGGGACAGGTAGAGGGGAGAAAAGATGGGGGAGGGGAGGTTAAGGGTGGCGGGGAGTTTAGGAAGAAGGTTAGGAGGAAAGTTAGGAGGAAAGTTAGGAAGATAGGGGAGGGGGGTTATAGAGGTGGAGGTGGGTGAGGGTGAGAGGTAGAAGATAAATTAGGGTGAGGGTGAGAGATAGAGTGAAAGGATAGGAAGATAGGGGGGTTACAGAGGAGGTGGCGAGTGAGGGGGAAAGATAGAGAGATAGGTAGATAGAGCGATAGGTAGATGGGGGCGTTACAGAGGGGGTGGCAAGTGAGGGAGGTCAGGGAGACGAGACAGGAGCAGGAGGGCAGACGCGGGAAGAACCAAGCAGAAGGTAAAAGAAGAAGAGGAGCAGAAGACAGAAGATCACAGAAGAAGGTAAAGAAGAAGAGGAGCGGAAGATCAGAAGACAGAAGAACACAGAAGAAGGTAAAGAAGAAGAGGAGCGGAAGAGCAGAAGAGAGAAGAACACAGAAGAAGGTAAAGAAGAAGAGGAGCGACGAGCAGCAGAGGGAAGAGCCAAGAAGAGGGACACAGAAGAAGAAAGCACATGCAGGTCGCGGTGCAAAGGAGAGAGAAAGAAGCACACAGAAGAAGAACACAGATGAAGACAGAAGACGGGGAGCAGGAAAGCAAGATGAGTACAGATGAAGAATACAGAAGAAGAGCACAAAGGAAGAATAAGATGAAGAAAAGAAGCAGGAGAGGAGGTGAGTAGCGCGGGGCAGGGCGAGGGGCTGGGCGGTGGGGGGGGGGGGTACTTACTGTGAATTTGCTGGGCTTGCTAGGAGGTCTCAGGAGCCTGGGCTGGTGGAGCTGCAGCGGCAGGGGGAGCGACCTACCCTTGGGTCAAGGGTCGCTCATACATTGTTGAAGTTGCAGCTGCTGATCTGAAAGGAGCAGGAAGGTCATATTTAGTATGGCCAGAATGGTAATACAAAATCCTGCTGACTGGTGAAGTCGGATTTAATATTACTATTCTAGAAATGCCACTTTTAGAAAGTGAGCCTTTCTTTGCACTTAAATCTTTCTGTGCCTTACAATCCACGTCTGGCTAGGTTTTATTGACAGCTCCTTGTGCATTCACTCAGACACACCCCAAACACAGGGTACTCAGCCTCACTTGCATACATCTGCATTTTGAATGGGTCTTCCTGGGCTGGGAGGGTGGAGGGCCTGCCCTCACACAAAGGACTGCCACATCCCCTACTGTGACCCTGGCAGACAGGATTGAACTGAAAGGGGACCTGGTGCATTTCTTAGCCACTCTTTGAAGTCACCCCCACTTCAAAGGCACAATTTAGTATAAAACAGGGCCTCTGCCCTACCTCATCAGACACTTGCTGGAGAAGAAACCTGAACCAGAACCTGCATCCTGCCAAGAAGAACTGCCTGGCCGCTCAAAGGACTCACCTGTCTGCTTTCTACAAAGGACTGCTGCCTTGCTGAACTCTTGTCTGGCTGCAAAAGTGCTCTCCAAGGGCTTGGATAGAGCTTGCCTCGTGTTCCCTGAAGTCTCAGGACCAAAAAGACTTCTCTTTTTCATTTGGACTCCTTGTGTGCCGAAAAATTAGACGCACAGATTGCTTCGCGGTGAGAAAATCGCTGCACGCCGATCCAGAAAGACGCAGCTCGATGCGACGCCTACGGTGCGACCGGAACTTCAATGCACGGCCTCGCATGGACAACGCCGCCCGACTTCCAGAGAGGAAATCGACGCGACGCCTGCCGTGAGAAAGAAAATTCCACGCAAAGCCTCCCGGAACGACGCACAGACGGATAACAAGCCGAGGAATCCACGCACAGACACTGGGACATCTGGTAATCCCGCGAACCATAGAAGGAGTCGGCCCGCGTGCCGAAAAACAATGCAAGTCTTCCCCGAGTGAAAAATAATGACGCAAGTCCATGTGTGAAGGGGCGAAACCGACGCACACACCATTTTTCCACGCATCTCCTCCTCTGCGGCCCTCTACAGAGATTTTCCACTCCAAACCAGGTACTTTGTGCTTGAAAAAGACTTTGTTTGCTTTTTAAAGACTTAAGACACTTTATATCACCTTTCAGTGATATTTCTACAAATTCATATTGCATCTTTTATTGTTTTGACCTGCAAATACCCAGATAAATATTATATATTTTTCTAAACACTGTGTAGTGTATGTTTGTGGTGCTTTATTGTGTTACTGTATGATTTATTGCACAAATAATTTACACATTGCCTTCTAAGTTAAGCCTGACTGCTCGTGCCAAGCTACCAGAGGGTGGGCACAGGATAATTTGGATTGTGTGTGACTTACCCTGACTAGAGTGAGGGTTCTTGCTTGGACAGAGAGTAACCTGACTGCCAGCCAAAAACCCAGTTTCTAACACTTACTGTACATAAAATTTAGCCTTATGAGATGTTTGAGTCGTGATATTGCTATTTCTAGCGTGAAACATTGTGCTCAGTCTTAGCAAAAGTGTCTCAAAGGGAATGTGCTACTTTATAAACTTTTATGAAATCAAGTTTGTTGCCATGTTATAATTTACTTGTGAAAAAAACACTGGGTTAAAGTGTCTCATTTTTTAGGAGAAAGTAGTAACAAGATAGTAGTACACTAGCTATAAATATGTGATTGTGGGTGAAAAATGTAGAAACATTTACAGCATGTGTAGTGAAGAATGACTGTTAACATAATTTACTGACTAGTATGCAACTTTAAATTTGTTGGTTATTCTGTCTTTTTGTAGGAGGGAAATGAAAAATAGAAGTTGGGAACAAGAAAACTGTCTTGTGAGAAAATATATGGAGGAGAAAAAGAAGATGTATTTACTTTTGAAAAATAGGATATAACAACTATGGAAAGTGAGGAAAAAACTATTCATTGGAGAAGTGATAATGTTTGTATTGCATGGGGGGACATTTGTGATCTTGCACAAGCCCGTGCTGGGTAAGCTTAATTATCTCTGAGGAAATAATTAAATGCTTACATAAGCAGTAAAAAAGAGCCTTGTTCGGACAAGCAGAATTATTGTGTTGTTTAGCAATACCTACCTGTTCAGGCACAGTCTATTCAGGTTGAAAGGATGTAGAACCACCTGAAGAGTATTCTAGTTCAGCAGCCGAAGCTACCTCAGCATGAGCTATGCTTTGTGAACTCTTTTTAAAAATTGTTAGGGAAACATTTTACACAGTTTGGAGATGAGAAGCTTTGCTGGGACTATTTGGCCACAAGCCTGATATACAGAAAATTGACAAACTAAAGATTCTGTGGCAGGCTAAGATGGCTGAAAAAATCCAATAGACAAATTAAATCAAAAGGTTAGAGTCACTGGTGGTTGCTTTTCAGACTCACATGAAAATATTAATAATCATTAAAATTGTTTCTTTTTTTAATAGTTGTTAATATAGTTTTTTATGTAGTTATTGTGATTTTGTAAAGTTGTTAAATTGTGTTTTTGTAACTAAAATGTTTAAAGTTACTAATGATTTGTTGGATTAATAGTTGTTAACAATTTGACTATTATTATTGTAATGTAATGTTGACTAAAACTGGCAGTGCCATCTTTACGGACTGCAGAAGTGCTCCTGAATATATATGTTTCTGTACAGCGACTTTTTAATAGAGAAGGCAATTATTTCAATATGCAACTGTAGCGAGATGTCATGCAAAAGTGAAGGTCCCCTAGAGAGATCACTCCTTGTCCACACTGTGGTGTAGGGATCTCTCATGCAAGTGAGAGCTTTTGACACAGAGACCACTACATTCTCATACTCTACTATGCACTGTTATCAGCTGGTGAAGATGTGATAGTGGTGAGGGCAGTTCTTTTGTATTTTACTATATATGCTTGTGATTCTGAGAAGAGTTTTCAGCAGAGAGGTCTGTCTCTGTGTACACCCTATTACATATGCCTGTCTTCATAGGGTGACAGTTGAGGGACAGGTGAGTATGTCCTCACATTCGACTAAGCACACCAGTTAACCAAGAGACAGTTCTCAATAGAGAGGATACTCCATTTTATACTCAGCTATGGACATTCATAATCATGAAGAGAGATATGAGCAGATAGGCCAGTCTCTACCCACAGCATACTTTACACATGTGTTACTCGGGGAAGATATCAGGTTGGACAGGGCTTTGTGCCTCAGTACCCTAGTATCTACAATTATTATTCAACACATCCTTCTCAGCATAGAGGTAATTTCCTCCTCAAACCCTACTTGTTTGTCAATCACCCTGTGGAAAGCTGTGCCCAGGGAGGTAAGCTCCTTTTCACACCCTAATTTGCACACCCATCATCTAAACGACAGGTCACAGGAGAGGAGCCAGTGTCTCCCCACATTCTACTACGCAGACGTATCATTCAAGAGTGATGTGTCAGCAAGAAAGGCAGTTCCTCCCCACAGCCTACTATGTATACCTGTTGGTATGGGAATAGGTATGAGCAGAGAGGTAAGTTTTCTATAAAGCCTATTACAGACACCTATCACCCTGGGAGATGTGTTAGTGGGAAGAGCAATGCCTTCCCAGACACTACTGCATGTCCCTGTTGCTCTAGAGAGAGGTGTCAACAGAGAAGCCACTTCTTGCCCACACAGTACTGCACATTCATGGTGATAGGTCTTAGCTCAGAGGACAATGTTTCCTTACACACAAATGCATATGTGTGTCATCCTGGAATGAGGTGTCAGTGGACAGGCAATTCCCTTTCCACGCCCTAATATACATAGTTATTGTCCTGGGGAGAGGTCTCAGTGGAGAGGCCAGTACTCTCATACTTGCTATGCAATAGTGAGGTCTTATAGGTGTATTGAGTACCTTCTACATCCTACTACGCATAATGGCCAGCCTGGGGAAAGGTGTGAGTGGAGAGGTATTGTTCTTCACACCCTATTCTTCACACTGGTCATCTTGATGCATGGTGTCAGTGGAGGGGCATTCTCTCCCCACACCCTACAATATACAAATGTTGACCATGAAAGAGGTGTTAGTGAAGAGCTCAGTTTCTCTTCACACCTTTCTATGCATTGCAAGCATACAGTGAAAAGGTCTAGGTGTAGAGGACACTTCCCCGCATACCCTTATAGAGGTGACTATAAAGGATAAGTACTGTAATGACGGAAAGTGTCAATTTTACCCCTCAAAACAAAACTTGTTTTGATCTTGCAAGACTCTCATGGAATTAAAAAAAAAGTAGGGGGATAGAGAAAATCTTTCTCAAAAAATAGGTTTCAGTGCAGAGGCTTGTGCATTTGTACAGTCCAATAGACTCTCTATGGTACAGAGCTATTATTAATGAAATATAGGTTAAATGTTTCAGTTCATGAGCTTCTAGAAAGATCAGATAAATACACGGGTGGAGGATGTGTCTGGATCATGAAAAAAGTAGGGAGTAAAGAAAATATGTATCAAGACTCAGGTTTCAGTTCCGAGGCTTGCGTGTTTGCAGATTGTACTACATATACCCTCCATGCACACTTGTTATCCGTGAGTCTCACTAGCGTCAGACAAATACAGAGATGGAGGCATGCGTTTGTGTACTCCCGCTCTCACAAGACTCTAACAGGTGTCAGAATACCAAAAAAAGGGATTTATAGCATGAAACATAATGTAGACATATGGTGGCTCTGACAAGAGCATTTGTGTTTTTACTCTGTAGTCTTTACTTACATATTGAACGCCACATAAAATACATAGAACTCATACACATAAAATTTATTGATGTTATTATGGAAGATTGTGTTCTGTTCTGCAGTGAAGTTCACTCCATCCCACCTATAGCAACTGGCATATCAAACCAGATATTGTTATGAAATACAGAGTCCATGTCATGGTCACAAAGAAATGGAGAAACTTTTTATTGACATGCTTACGAGATTTCTCAATCTTAGTACAAAACTTTTTTGATCATTCATTGCCATTTCTGCCTTTGACATATAGTAGAATATACAAAGGCAGTTTGAGGGAAGAGATACATCAGTTGTGAAAATGTCTCCTTCATTTGGATTTCAAGCACAGCACCTTGAGCAATATGGAATTATATGAGGAGAGGAAAAGTGGGAGGGTGACAAAATTATAAACATAATTGGTAGATTTTTGGAAGTTACAAAGGAGAGTTAGGTTGTGGCCAACTGCTAATTGTATAGTGCACAGTTACTTAATAAACAGTGTGACCTTTTTTATTGGCTTATTTTCAAATTTTTGTATGATCCTGCAAGAGTCTTGCAAGAGTCATTGGCAAGCTCTTACAAGTAAAGCTTGATGCTGGGGCCTCACACAATCCCGAGAGAGTTTCACAAGATCAGCGTGGCACTTGGCCAAGTGACCCAGCCACAAGGTATTTTTTTCGATCTCGCAAAAGTCTTGTGAGTCACATTGTACAGGGAGAGAGAAGAGTGTGTATTATAAAAATACAAGTGCCATCAACTAGTTAAAACAATAATAAAGCAATAGAAGTAAAGCAGAGGTAGTGTATGCTAATTATTAAGGTAAAAGAAAAGGTTACAAACGCTATTATAGGGGAATATGGTACATGTAATATATGTACTGTGTAACAGATAGATTTCTTCTGTGTAGAATGCAAGACATGTTATTTTAGGGTCAACCAACAGTTGAATTTCCCTCTACAAATAAAAAAAAAAATCAATAATGTGTTTGGCTGAAGGACTTAAAGGTTAAAATTTGTATATGTGTTGCATACCCTCAGGCACCTGAGGTTGCTCTTGGTAGTTTGGGGTTGAAGCACGTGTAATTTTGTTTGACTTGTGTTCAGCCGAGGTCATTTGACTTTTGATCAAGTGATTGGTGTGTTCGGCTACCTTCAAGACACAGCTTAATTTGCAGGTAAGTAAAAATATGCAGTATTTTAATTCTGTAATCTCTGACTAAATATATTTGGAAACAACTTTCAATAGATTTGTTTACTATACCAGTAATAATAATTTTAATATTTAAAATGCTAAATAAAAACTGGAAGTGCTTGCTATTGAATGCTAGTTGATTGTATCTTTCATATATTGTGGACTTGATAGGTTGCTATGGAGACAATTTTGTCGCAAGATCTAGGTGATTCTGAAGTGTGTTTGATGTATATTTTAAGGTTTTTTTAAAACTTAATATATATATTTTTGAACAATGGGTGTGCTAAACATAGTTACATATATACTAGAGTGTTTTTGCACTACAGAATATGGACTAAGTGAACTGAACCACAGATGAAACTCGCTCAGAGAAAATATGTTTGCATAAGGAATGATTTACTTACTAAAATGTTTAACACTGTGATTCCACCCTATACAAAGGTGTTTTATACAGTGCGTGTTGATATTAAACAAAAGTGTTCATGCTCAATAAAGTTGTATGATGTACACTCAAGCAGTTTTATCAAATTGTACTTTATTTATTCTGTAGACCGTTAAAATGTGTTGCATACTGTGATGTAATTATAGAGGCTTCTGTTTTATAAAGCAATTATACATGTGGGTCACTGACAGAAAAGGTCTTTGTAGAGGGATGGCTTTCTAACAAAACTGTTTTACAACCAACAGTTAACATGTGGATGGGGTTCAGTAGAGAGTCCATTTTGTTAGAAATATTTTTCACTGGTACTGTATAAGAGGTAATTTTGTTAGTAAAGTGTTTAACTAGTATGAGGATATGTTGTCATTACAAAAAAACAACTGAACTCTATATACTTGTAGGAAAAAGTCCCTCTCTCCTGAAACTGAACGGTGTATAATCTGAGGCTTGTTAAGATGTCATAATAGAAAGCATAGTGTTTGCATAGATCTTTCTACATACATCCCTTCTCCTTTTCAGAAATATCAGTACATAGGAAGTTCTTTCTGATCTGAAGCAAACACCCTGTTTACTCCTATAAACCATCTGTTCAGAAAAATAGCCATATTAGTAAATCTCTTCACACACACACTGTCTAGCCTGTACATAGCTGTAAGGAGAGATAGTGTGCTGTTATACAACTGAAACATTCACTCTGTATGGGCTTCTATAAGAGAGTTGCTCTGCTCTTTCATAAAACAGTACTACAAGCAAAGTGTTGCCTGTCAAAATCTGGTAGGACAGGGCATAGTACTTGTTTAAAACCTTCTAGTCAGGAGAGGCTCTAGTGCTTGTTTAAAACCTTCTAAACTGACCATTTACTCTCAGAGGTATAAGTAGACACCTTATTGTCTGGAAATCCATTCATACACTATAGCCCAAATTCAGGAAAAATGCTGAACAACTGGGCTAGCGCACGTGTGTGTCAAAATAATTAACGCTACATAACGATATTCCTTTGTGCCATTCGTGCACCGTATTTATAAAACGGTGCACTATAACACTAAAGAAAGGTTAGTGTAAAGAAAAATGGCGCCAACCATTGCAACAGGTTGTAAAGAAAAATTACGCTAATGCAGCAAAAGTGGCATTAGCATGATTAGTGGCACATATTTTACGCTAATTGTTCTAACGACATTTTTGCTTCAAAAGCGTAAAAAAAAGCCATGGACAATGCAAAACAAGCCACAAGGACCAAAGATGGAGAGTGCAGGATAGGAGAGACCATAGAAAGACCCTAATCAGCCCAGTACAAGCCAGAATGGGAAAACAAAGTCACCGGACAAGGAAAAAAAGGAAGGAGATTGCTTTAGTGAGGAGAGGTGACAGAGAGGATACAGAGTACCAACACCAGCTCCTTGTCACCTCTAAATTGCCAATAGGTAGAAAGGAGGCCATACGGTAGTCAATTGTCAATAAAGTCAACAGTGTGGCAGAGATGAAGAGGACTGTCACCAAAGAAGCGCTGGCACGATCGCAAGTGCAGGACTAAAGAGAAATTGGCCAGGATCCAAAAGGCAGCACTGCAGACTGAAGGTGGAAGTCCTGCACCCCAGGAGGACCTTGATGTGCTGGAGGAGATGGTGGCAGGGGTCATCCAAAAGGAGCTGGTCACTGTTGTCTCAGGACAGGACAGTACAGACTTCCAAGACCTACCACAAATTTAGAGTAAGTTGAAGTGGGGGACAATCTCGAAACTAACAAATGGTAGAAGGGGGAGGCATGTAGGACACACTGAATGCATAAAAAAGGGTAGCTTGGGAACACAGTACTAGCCAAACCCTGTTAATGCGCTCGCACCTTCCCCTCTATATGCACATACCATTTCTGAACCCTCACATCAGTTCCATTCACTGTTGCAACTGAACCACCTGCCCATGTGTAATACTCATTTGGCAACATGTACTATGCTTGTTGCACAGGGTGGGCCAACAAGAACTGCAACACACCTCCATGCACCATTGGGTATGGGCACAAAAGTGGTCATATACAACATATGGGGCATGTCTGTGATTATCATCTGTGATGCTGTACAAGTAGCTTCTATATCACCATGTGTGTGGTGGGGATGGCCGGTGTCATGCACAAAGGGACACCTTCATGCATAACATCATCTGCTAGTGGTCTCACTGTCTCACTAGGGGCCCATAATTACAAGCCCTTGCTGCAACTTTATCACCATATTGATTTATGTGGGCTCAAGCTGCCCATTCCCCTTGGGCTACATTAACAAAGTCACACAATGCAAACATAGATCCACTTTGTACATCCTTACACCACTATATGTCTGTGCCAGTTATGATGTATGCAAGGGAACATTCCTTACGTAGGGAGGAAAGAACAAATGGGACAGACAATGCATAAAGATTGCACTGTGCTATCTGTTTACCTTATTTGTAAGGCCTGCCAAAGGCAGATGTTAAAGTGATGCAAGCATTGTAAGCAGTGCACCACCCTGTGTTTTGCTGCACTAGTGCCATCGTTTATGGTGCCAATGCAGTAAAGCACTACAATAGTGCCAAACCCATTAGGCTACTGTGGTGACCAGTCATATAAATAAGGTGCTTCCATGATGTTGTTGGCTGGGGCAAGGGGCTGCAAGGAAAATGGTGGTGTGGAATCAATACACCATACACATAGAACGTTTGCCCTATGTGTGATGCACAATGCAAAACACAATGAACAACCAATTTGTTTTAAAATATGACCTTGTCACACACCCACTTGTCACTCCCAGACCACCCTTGAGTTGTTGGACTGCACTGAACCAAACCCAAATGTGTATATTTTTGAAGACAGCAGAAGCTTTGGTGGGTCCCACATGTGTTGTATGAGAAGATCACAGCTATACACATGGATTGCCAACTACATGCAGTGCCAGGTGTGAGAGGGGCACATGACACGTAGGCCAGGATAAGGTATGCAAGGTGCCTTACCTTGGCATGGTAGTTATGAGCTACTACTCTCCACCACTGGAGTGTAAGGTAAAAAAATGCATTGGTCAAGCACTATGATGTCTGTGTCTGGGTATTGTGGCATATATTTACCCATTTATGATGAAAGACACAGTGCAACAGCTAAGCTTGTTGAGCTGTGCAGCATCATTTTAAATGTGCAAGGATGAGTGGTTGTCACAGATAGTCAATGCATCCCTCTATTAACCTTGGTTATGGCAAAATAAATGACAGACAATTCCAACATTGTATTTGTATTTGTATTTTTTGTATTTTTGAGTATGTATAAAGTGCGTTCAGGCCTTAGCATCGAAGCACTGGAAAGAAAAGTGCCATCAGAGTCTGAGGGGAGGGACAAGGCCAGAGCAGAGAGAGAACGGCTAACGGGGAAACAACCAAGTTTTCACCGCCTTATGAAAATCAGGAAGTTGTCCTGCTTCCTAATATCCCCGGGGAGTGAATTCCAGTGCTTAGCTGCTGCTACTGTGAATGCTTTGTCTCCCCTACGAGTACGAAAAACTTGGATCAGGTTTGCATTTCTAGACCTCAGTTGCTGGCATGGATTGTACCACCGTAGTCTTCCAGCTAAGTAGTCTACTCCACCTCCATGCCCCACCTTAAAAGTAAGGCATAGTGTCCTAAATATTATCCGTTTTGCAACCGGAAGCCAGTGCAGTTGTTCAAGGCTCTTACTGGCGGATGCTGAGCGTGGGAGGTCAAGGACCAATCTGGCCATGTTATTTTGGATTAGTTGGAGCTTTCTCAGTGACAGCTTGTCTAAGTTCAGCATTAGGGAGTTACAGTAGTCCAGTCTGGACATAACTAAAGCCATAATAACTGTCACTCTTTCCTCCTGCTGCAAAAAAGGGAAGATTTTTCTCAATGTTCTCAAAGTCCAGTAACTTGCTCTAACCATGGCATTCACTTGAGGCTTAAAACTTAGGCAGTTATCAAAGATACCTCCCAAATTTTTCGTAGCCGTGATAGGGACCCGGAAGCTCTCCACATTCCATAGGCCCCCAATGGGAGTCCCATAACTCACTACAAGCTCCGAACAACACTATTTCAGTTTTATTACTGTTAAGCTTCAGCCAGTTCAGCGCCATCCAGCCATTAATCTCACACATACAGTTACAAAATCGGTCAGCCACTTCCTCCCAATTCTTCCTAGACACCAGTATGATCAATTGGGTGCCATCCGCATAGGAGGTGGGCATGAAACCGTATGAGCGGATTAATTTGGCCAGAGGGGCAACATAGATATTAAACAACGTAGGACTGAGTGCTGAGCCCTGTGGGACTCCGCACGGTAAACAGAAGGCAAGAACTTTAACATCGGCCCAGCTTAACGTGATGGAGCTGTCTCCTAAAAAGGATTCAAGAATCTTAAGGCCATAGTCTCTAATCCCTGCTTGGTAGAGACGAGATACCATAATCTGAGGAGAGATGGTATGAAATGCTGCTGAATGGTCTAACAGAACCAGAATAGCATCCTGCCTCTCATCTTGTATCCTGCGGATAGTGTCAGATGTCGTTAGTAGCGTTGATTCAGTACTGTGGGCCTTCCGAAAGCCATGTTGAGGCCGGTCAAGGCAGCCTGAGTGATGCAGGAAGGGTTCATGGCTTTCGCCCTGTTTAGGCAAGTTCTTTTGGTTTCTTCAGGACCTACCTCCATGATGACAGAAGAGGTAGGGGGCCAGCCACACCATTCATAGACCCATTTTTAACAATCCAGCAAGGCATAAAGTCTCCCATGCTTGCAAGATGAAGTCTTAGCAATGGCGTAAAGAGTCGGTGAAGCATAAACAATACGCCTCGGGCCAACCTGGGGCGGAGTAGAATCCCCAGCCCCTAGCCCCGGTCAAACGCAGATGGGCGCAGACGGACTTGCCTTCGGCGCACCAGTGGCGCGGCTCCATCCATCTTGATTATTAGAGTGCCGATGCTAGCGTAGGAGCAGCTAGACTGCTGACCTAGTCCGCAATCACCGACCACTTACAAATGTTGGGTGGGCTCTGACAGACCCGTACCCTGCACCTTGTACGCTTGCCAGAGAACTCACAGAGCACAGGAAAAATAAGAATAACAGCCTAAAATCTGACGTTAAAACTTAAGTAAAAATTCAGCTATTTCGAGCAATAAAAAAGAGTACAAGTATCGCAGAGGCTAGACCAATGTCATTGGGACGATAGTAACAGTGCATGTACAGAGAAATATGCGCCCGAATCAGGCAGTAACATTGCCAAACAAGCTGCATAGTGTAGGGGTGCCCCTCTTGCTGGTCTAAATGCACATGTGTAAGAAGGTACACATTCTGCAAATGCAACTAACAGGATTGCTGTCAGCCACTTATAATGATTGATGATGATTGCAACACACATTGAAAGTAGTCAACAATAGGACTACAACAGAGTCAGTCCTTAGTACCACTATTACAATACCACCCCTGATGTGGTGTCCCAACATGATGCATCCACACATCAATAAGCCGCAAAATGTGTCAGGTGTTCATGCCACCCCACATGTGTCGTTAGAGTGATGGAAGTGGGTGGGCTTTCCACATGCATCCTCCTAACCACTTTGAGTCATTTGTTCAGCATCCTGCACCACACAACATAATGATGAACCATCTCGTGTGTATGTGTGCAAACAGGAAGGTCTAACTTCCAGCAAAACAACACTCAGTCCAGAAATGCAGTCATGATTGCAGCTACGCTACATGAAATGTGCAATGCACGGATGGGTGTTGTTCTGCAGGAAGGGAAAAATTCCTGTTTTTACACATACACACGAGGTGGTTGAATTCCACAATGGTTGGTGCAGGATGCTGAACACATGTCTCAAAGTGGCTGGGAGGATGCCAGTGGACAGCTCACACCCTTCCATCACAATAACATCACACACTGGGTGGCAGAAGAGTCGCTCAAATATCTGTAAAACCGAATGAAAAATATTCTTTATATTTCCATTTGTGGTGTGTGCACAAATCCCTAAAAACACCATGGCATGCATATGTAACACAGTCAAATCAATGAAAGGGGAACATATGCACAAGACCATGACAAGTCATTCAAGGTGGGTATAACACACTATGAAAGGTGGACTGGCAGATTGTGCCAAAGGTGTCTCCACAGAAATGATGCTCAGGTGACAAAGTGTGATGCTATAGGACCATAATGTGTGCCTGATGTGTGGGTCAGTACCATGTCACTAAGCCACCAGTAGCAAGTAAATGATGACTCATTTCAACAGCCACTAATGTCCCAGAGTGAAATTTCAACATCCCATTGCACAGGATGATGCCTTACCTCCTGGGCAGCTATCTGTCCCGGATTTCTCTGATGATTTGTATTAGACCTGGCATCCTTGGCGTAGCCTCCCCTGTCATTTTGCATCTGCTTCCTGTGTTTTGACTGTGTGCGGGACTTTGTTTTTGTTGGTTTTGGTACTCTGGGCACTTTACCGCTGCTGAACAGTGCTAAAGTGCAAGTGTTCCCTGTGTAAATTGCATGGGTAATTGGCTTTTCCATGATTGGCATATTTTATTTACTAGTAAGTCCCTAGTAAAGTGTGCTAGAGGTGCCCAGGGCCTCTAAATCAAATGCTACTAGTGTCCCTGCAGCACTGATTGTTCCACCCATATGAGTAGTCCTGTAAACATTGCTCAAGACACTACAGTTTCTGTTTGTGCAGTTCTAAAACTGCCAATTCGACCTGGCAAGTATACCCACTTGCCAGGCCCAAACCTTCCCTTTTTGTACATGTAATACACCCCAAAGGAAGGCCCTAGGTAGCCCAATGGGCAGGGTGCAGTGTATGTGATAAGTAGGATATGTACTGATGTGTTTTAAATGTCCTGACAGTGAAAGGTGTGTCTCTCTCATAGGTTAACATGGGAGCTGCCTTTAAATATCTTTCAAGTGCAGTTTCCCTTTGGGGGTAGATGGAGATGTGGAGTTTGGGGTCTCTGAACTCACAATTTAAAAATACATTCTTTGGTAAAGTTGTTTTTTAGATTGTCAGTTTGAAAATGCCACTTTTAGAAAGTGGGCATTTTCTTGCTTAAACCATTCTGTGACTCTGCCTGCTTGTGTATTCCCTGTCTGGGTTAGACTCACTGTTGGGCTGTTTTTGAATTTCCACTAGACAGTGACACAAAGGGAGCTGGGGTGTAGCCTGCATATCCTGATGGGTCATCTGGGCTATAGTGGAGGGAGGAGCTGACACTTATACCTGAATGGGCTGTGCTTGCCCTCACACAATGCAGTCTCCATCCCCCTGGTGTGTGTCTGGAGCCAGGCCTGGGCAAGGCACGATCTTGTGAACAACAGAGACTTTCCTTTGAAGTATGCCAACATCAAAGGCAGAAAGGGGTGTAAGTAGTAGACCCAAAACACCAGATTTTCAGATTACTTCTGGACTCAAGAGGAACCTCTGCCAAGGAGAAGAGCGGAAGAGCTGGAGGAGTGCTGCCCCCTTGCCTGTGAGTGTGCTTTGCTGGGTTGGCCTGCAGTTGCTGCTTCTGCCTGAAAGAGGACAAAGACTGGACTTTGTTGTATATTCCTGCTTATGAGGTGTCTCCAAGAGCTTGCCCCCTATTCTGAAGTCTCAGGGCCATCAAAGACTTCCTCGGCCAGTACCTGGACTCTCTGCTGAGACTCCTTCCCTGCCAAGTGGGGCATAATCCCGTCTCTGGGCCCTTTAAAAGAGAAGCTGGTGAAAAGCCAAGAAGAACCAAGTGTACTGACTCCGGACTGACACCACTGCCGGATCCCGTGGTGCCGCCTGCAACTGAAGCCATTGTCCTCACTGGAGTGCGACAACCCTGAAGGCCCGCCGCCTCGTTGAAGTCAATGACTCCGGGAGTCCCGAAGTGCTGTGTCATCGACATCTGTGACACCCAACTTCGCCGCACAACGCCGTGTCCACGGATATCGACCCCGCCGTAAATGAGCAGATCCAGCACTTCGCACGTGCGCCACTTCACCCCCACAGCTCCTCAGCAATGACCCGAAGCCTCACACCAACACCTCTGCTCCTTCGCTCCATAGCACTGGAACCAACGCTGTACCGGATCCAGCAACGTCTCAATCCCCGACTCTGTGCACTGTCTTGTTTCCTCATTTTCACAAGGTACTGTACCTAGGCATCCGTGTTACTCCGTGACCAGCACCACAAGTGTCGGATTGTTGGGAATTACTCCATCACGATGCAGTGATATCACCAATGAGAAGCATTTTTATTTCTGAGTGCTATGTTGAAGTTTATTCTTTAAGAATGCATAACTTTGCTTGTGTATGTTGGATTTTTGTCGTTTTGGTCTTGTTTTAATCAGTTAAATATTGGCTATTTTTCTAAACTGGTGCTTTCCACTACATGGGCTCCATCGGTCCCTGGTCAACATACCTGCTGTACTGAGGAAGAGGCTGGAATAATTGCCCTCCCAAAGTGGCAGCAGCATGATTGACAACAGGCTTGGGCCTATCCAAAATGTCCTGGAGACAATGCAGTGGATTCTGGCCTCCCTCCTTGAGAACATGGCTGCCTACCACTGTGATGTAGCTGCTGTGTTGCGAAACCAGCAGTTTCCCCTTGCTGCAGTGGTGCCTTTTGCTTTCCCACAAATTGCAGCTGCCGGGACCTTTGATTCCACATCTCTATCCCCTGATGTGTGTGTGCCTCCCTCAACTTCAACACCAGCACCACTGATGGCACAGTAAAGCACCACACACATAATAGGACGAAGATGTGAAAGGTACATCATTCACCAGAAAAAACACCCAGTAGCTACTGTCTGTGTCACATGGACAGTATCTCTTCAGTTCTGTGCCTAATATCATGCCTGTGTAGTAACAGCTGGGAACGTGCCCTCTTCACTCTACCACTGTTGACTTATCATGCATGGACTGTCATAGTCTTTCTTCCTACCTATTGTCAATTTGGACACCTCCTCACTGATGCACACCTCTCCTACACATATCTCATGACATGTCCCTCCCCTTGGACTCTGACTGGCCATTCATTGGCTTGGGATCTCTCATGGGGTCAATGTACTGTACGCTGTACATCATCCAAAACAAAATTGCACATGTAAATAAATTACCATATGCACATATGTTCTGCTTTTCTTCAGTGATCCATTAACTGTCACCAGGCAGGTCGCTCCCCCCATCTGCCACGCAGCCCCCTGTGGGTTGAACCTCCGTTGCTGCTTTTGCCACCTGACTACTCGCTCCCTTTTTTTCTGTACCCCTGCGCTTGGCTTTTGTGCCACTTCGTTTTTTCATTCTGTGCCCCTGTGTTTTGCTTCTGTACCCCTGTGCTCTGTTGTCCCTCTCCTGCTGTCTTTTCCCGTAGTTTTTTTCCCGGGTTTTCCCCGGGTTTTTCCCTCGCCGCTGAGCCCCTGCTGACACACCCCCTTCACTCCCATTGGCCGCCCCGCTCCCACCTCCCAGCTGCTCCTCCCTCCCTCTGCCCTCATATGGAGGCTGCGAAGCGGGCGTGCCGCTGGAGCGCCGAAGGCGCGCCTAAGGCAAGCCCGTCTGCACCCATCCGCACCTGGACCGCACCCAGCACCAGAACCCCTGGAACCGGCATCCCCCGCAACGCCAGACTGCACTACGACGCAAGCACCCTCCACGAACTCAACACCAGACGAGACCACCCCTGCTACCGAGCCACCCCGAAACGCACCCAGGGGCCTTTCACCTGCCGGAACTGCAGATTCACCAGCATCCAACCCTCCACACCACCAGCCAGAGAACCCAACCACCTCTGCTGCATCCTCCTCAACACCCGCTCCGCTCGCAAGCACGCCATCAAACTTTGGGACCTCCTAGACTCCACCGCCCCGATGTCACCTTCCTGACGGAGACCTGGCTGAACGCCACAGGGCTACAAGATCTCCCGCAGAGACCGCACCAACGGAGTGGGAGGAGGAATCGCCATCATCCACAAAGACTCCATCAAAATCTCAACGAACACCGATGACACCCTCACCACCGCTGAGCACATGCACTTCCAGATCAACACCGACCCCAACACCACCCTCAGAGTAACTCTCATCTACAGACCTCCCGGACCCCACCCACAGTTCAGTGACACCATCGCCGACCTCTTCAGCACCCACGCCCTCGCTTCCACGCACTACATCCTCCTCGGGGACCTGAATTTCCACCTCGAGAACAACAACAACGCCAACTCCACCGCCCTGACCGCCAACCTCGGACTCAAACAGCTCGTAACAACACCTACTCACGCCGCTGGACACACGCTCAACCCCATCTTCTCTGCAAGCCCCCACGTCTCCTTCAACCACAACAGCGAACCACACTGGACCGACCACAGATGCGTCCACTTCACCTTCAGAAAACCCACCACACACCACTGCACCCAACAGCTACCACGCCGCTGCTGGGGCAAGGTCACCGAGGACCAACTGACTACTGCCCTGGCCCTGAGACCACCCACCGACCCACCGACCCAGACACCGCCGCAACCAACCTCACACAGTGGATCAATGACTGCGCCAACTCCCTCGCCCCTCTCAAGACCTCTACAACCAACCACACCAATAAGAAAGCCGCCTGGTTCACCGAGGACCTCCAGATCTCCAAGCACAACTGTCGGAAGCTGGAGAAGAAATGGCTCCTCGACCGAACACCAGACAACCACACAGCCCTCAATAGCGCCATCCGCAGACACCACCAACTCATCAGGACCGCCAAGAAGACCGCCTAGACAACAACGCACACAACACCAAAGAGCTCTTCAGCATCGTGAAAGAACTCTCCAACCCCAGTTCCATCACCAACGACATCCCGCCATCTCAAGACCTGTGCGACTCCCTGGCCACCTTCTTCCACCGCAAAATCACTGACATCGACAACAGCTTCAACCCTGACCCCCCCGCACCCACCACCGAATCCACCACCCCTGCGACTACCCCTCGCTCCAGTCGCCTGACCGTCTGGTCCAGCGTCAGCGACGAAGACACCATCAAAACCATGAACTCCATCCACTCCGGATCCCCATCGTACCCCTGCCCTCACCACGTCTTCCAGAAAGCCAGCGCAGCCATTGCGCCCCACCTCCGGAAAACAATCAACTGTTCCTTCGAGACAGCAACCTTCCCAGAAAGCTGGAAGCACGCCGAGATCAATGCCCTTCTGAAGAAGCCCAAGGTGGAACCCAAGGACCTCAAGAACTTCCGGCCCATCTCCCTGCTCCCTTTCCCAGCAAAAGTGACGAGAAGGTTGTCAACAAACAGCTGACCGCTACCTCGAAGTTAACAACATCCTGGACCCTTCCCAATCTGGTTTTCGCAGTAACCACAGCACCGAGACCGCCCTCATCGCCGCCACTGATGACATCCGGACCCTGATGGACAAAGGAGAAACAGCCGCCCTCATCCTCCTGGACCTATCAGCAGCCTTTGACACAGTCTGCCACCGCACCCTATCAGCACGCCTCCATGACGCCGGTATCCAAGAGAAGGCCCTGGCCTGGACCACATCCTTCCTCTCTGGCAGAACCCAGAGCGTCCGCCTCCCACCCTTCCGCTCCAAAACCACCGAGATCATCTGCGGCGTCCCACAGGGATCCTCCCTCAGCCCGACATTGTTCAATATCTTCATGGTCCCCCTCGCCCACGTCGCACGACAACACAACCTCAACATCATCTCCTACGCCGACGACACCCAGCTGATCATATCCCTCACCGAAGATCCCCATACAGCAAAGCTAAGCTCCACCAAGGAATGAAGGCTGTAGCCGACTGGATGAAGGACAGCAGACTGAAGCTGAAGTCAGACAAGACGGAGGTCCTCATTCTTGGACCCACCTCATCAGCCTGGGACGACTCTTTGTGGCCCACGTCACTAGGCACAGCCCCGGAACCCACGGACCACGCATGCAACCTGGGGATCATCCTCGACTCCACTCTCTCCATGACCAGGCACGTCAACGTCATCTCCGCGTCCCGCTTCAACACCCTCCGTATGCTTCGCAGGATCTTCAAATGGATCCCCCTCGACACGAGAAAAACCGTTACCCAGGCCCTCATCACCAACAGACTCGACTCCGGGAATGCCCTCTACTCAGGAACTACAAACAAGCTCCTGAGACGACTCCAACGCATCTAGAACGCCTCAGCCCGACTCATCCTCAATGTCCCCTGCCGCAGCCACATCACACTCCACCTGAGAGGCCTGCACTGGCTCCCCGTCAACAAAAGGATCACCTTCAAGCTCCTGATCCATGCACACAAAGCACTGCACAACACCGGACCCACCTACCTCAACAACCGACTCAGCTTCCACACCCCCACCCGAGGCCTCCGCTCAGCCAACCTCGCCCTCGCCACAGTCCCCCGCATCCGAAAACCCACTGCTGGCGGCAGATCCTTCTCCTACCTCGCCGCCAAGACCTGGAACACTCTTCCCACCATCCTACGACAGACCCAGGACCTGCTGGCCTTCAGAAGACTCCTCAAGGCCTGGCTCTTCGACCAGTAGCACACCACCCCCTCCAGCGCCTTGAGACCCTTGCGGGTATGTAGCGCACTTTACAAATGCAGTGATTGATTGATTGATTGAACTGTTTTAAATGTATGAATTGTGTGAAGCTATGACAATGAGTACTGAACACAAAGGCATTTGTGGCTCTCTGTCAGACATAAAGCCACACACATAGACTCAAACATGACTAAGGTGACTGATAGCATTGTGGACTCCCACAACATTTCTGAGTCTTCCAAGCATGTATTAAACAGGTACCATTCAAGTTTACTTATGGCATGTTTGATTCAGAACAAAAGTGTCTGGAAAGATCTTTGATGATTGTACCAATACAACATTGATGTGACAAACAAAATAGGCATATGTAAGACTGTGAGGGGCAGCCATTAGTGTACCAGTATCTACTTCCTAAGTGAGGTGGAGTGTAATGTTCTAAACGTTTGAACAATGAATGTTACATTACTTACCAAAAACAATAGATGGTGTCTGATTACCTGTCTTAGAATGTGTATCCATGTACTGAGTGTCAGGAACAGCTGTGGATAGTGTTTTGAGTGGCTGATGTCACACAGCTGCCAATCAGACAGGTACTTGGCCATAGAGGATATACATAGTCACATATGTAAATCAACACTGATTATATACCCAAAGGCATTTGTCTAACGTGACCAATGCAGACATAATAACACCCAGACAGTTAATCATCATGGACACCATATTGTAGGAAACTAACATGATTTATTAATACTAAGAATGTATACCCTTCAAAAACATAAACTGCACATTAACCTTCACTAACTTAACCTACACTAACTAATCTAATCTAATAAACTTATCCATACAGCTAACTAATCTTATCTAAACATATCTTATACATATAATGCCACATGACAAACATTGACCCCCCCCCACCATCCTTAAGAGACAATAGACAAGAAGGACAAGCTAAACATAGACTAACTAAACCTATTGCCTAAACAAATATATTTGTTGTTGGTATGTTTTTTTAAAGTGTTTTAATTTTTATTTTTCTATTAACATATACCCACTACATAACCCTCCCAACAAAGAAAATCCAAAATCCCACCCCTCTAACTATACCAACTATGTCCTAAAACTAACCCACTCTATGCTACCTTACCTATGCCTACCCATCTAAAATCCACTAAAAGTATTTACAATTTAAACTAGGAAAACAGAAGGTACAGTGAAGAGGAAAGGCTCCAAATTCAGTGCCTCTTCATCTTCTTTTTAATGTACTTTAAAAGTTCATAATTCCTTTCGTTAGCCTCCTCCAATTTGGCCAACCTCAACTTAATTTCCTCAAATTTGGTGGCAATGGGAACTGGTTTTGGCTGTGGATGGGATGATGCTGTAGTAGGGGCCATTGATGATGAGGGGGCAGAACCTGCAGACCCACCCCTGACCTTCTGTGTTGATATTCCACTTGTGTGTGTTCTTGTTGCAGGCTGTTTGGTCAGTCCTCCATGAGGAAATGCCTGCCACGACCCCAATGATTTTTCACATTTGCATTGCCTGGCCATCCTGTGGTACCCTTTCTGAACATCATAGATGTGCTGGTATCTCTCTGCCCTTTTCTCAAATGCATGCTTATGTGCTGGAGTCATTGAGACCGCAAAAACATGAGGAGAACATGTATCAAAAACTGTGCTGGGCAGAGGAGGAACAAGCATGCAATCGAAACAGCATCTTTAGATGACACATGTTGTCCACCAGACCTTATAAAAACAATGTCAAGCCCAAAGTCTATACCAATCTCCCTACGACATATTGTTCATGTTGCAGAGAGAAAGGCTAACCAATGTTGCACACTATCAGTGCGCAAGCTTGTAATATCTCCTAAGTAGCCAGGTAAACACACACCATGCACACATCATACACATGTGATGTGACCATGCTCGCTCGCACTCATCATGATGGCTAGATCATATAGGTCCTTCTGCACATCTTTTTGATTCAATCCGTAGACATTTAGCACACTCATCAGAACTAGAGCTCAAATCTCAATGTGGACTCAACAAACTATTGGCCTTATCAAAAAGTTCCTTGCGTGACCGCTGCATCATTCATTTCTGAAAAGAAGTAAAGCACCGGTCGTGCAAGTGTCTCATTGATAAGCCCCTTGGAGACCTCTTCACATGCTCATTAATTGTAACATGTCCAGAGTTCCTTTGCGCTATGTGTGGTACATAGTGCAGTAACGTGCTGTGACAAATATGTTGTCAACATCCATACATTTCTGAAACCCAGCACCTCTGACACATATCTTGACTGACATTACTGTGTTTGTAGAATAATTGGCACCTGTGCATCATTTTGTAGTATTCCACATCCTCAACATAACATCAGACATACTGTTAATACTCAAGGATAGATTATGGTGTCTTAATTGACATGTCACCATTTTAATATGCCATTGCACACATTATACTACCTCACATACAACCCTTGCTCTCCACATTTGACATACAAGGTAACACTTACTGGCTTCATTGGGGTCTTCAAATCATGAAACCTCCAATGGTGTAGGGTGCAAGTCCACCTGCAAGACATGACAGGAAAATTTTGCCTTGTGAATGTTGAACAAAGAAAAGCATGGACAACTGTTATACATTCCACTGGTTTAGCTGATTGACCCAGTTAACTTTGGTTTAGGAATGAACAACTAGCATCCATGACATGTCAAATAGACAGACATTGTTAGCACACAAAAACATGTACAGATATGGGATTCACCCATGCGTCCATGCCTCAAATACATATGCAACATTTTTTGGGGGGCAGGACAGTGTGTGAAAATGTAACATCAACTCAGATGCTCCACTTTTTCTGCGCCCCCCTACCACCACCTAACTCCACCATGTCTGTGCCAAAAATGACATACCATGCACCATGGCGCATGTTAGAAAACTAGCGTTGTAAACTATGACAGTATTGTGGCACTTTGCATGCTTTGCACCTAAGATGAAGGTGCCAAACCTGCTAAGTGATTTTAGGCACATTGAAAACAATGGGAGTGTCATTTTACCCACCTGCCTTAGTCACGCATTCAATTTAACTCCGAAAATGACACAGTGGAATCTAGTTGATTTAACTGTTCGACGTTTGTGTGCCTCCTACCACTGGAGCACACCCCTTGCATCCATCATGCCTGGCGCAGGCATTATGTGGCACCAGGGTTTAAAAGTGGCACAATGCTTGCATTGCACAACTTTTGACATATGGAGCAGCAATACTTGCCTCCATCAGCCACATTACCTTAAAAAATATGACACTAATGTTGCAGTAGGAGCCGCAAAGCTCTTCCTATATTTGGGACCTTGTGTCACTCAACACATAAATGACTCAAGGAACACACACATCCGTGACCACCTATACTCCAGTGTTGGTCATCACTTAAACATTACATTTGCTAATTTTCACAGTTGTCAAGCCCATGATGGACATGGACAGTTGTGCCAGGAAAACATGAACCCTTGCACCATTACACATGTGTGTTTACTTTTCTGCAGTTCAATATGTATTTGTGATACAGCAGGTACAAAGAGAGGAATGTGATAATTGTCAGCACCCAGTGAATTGCTGACCTCTCATGAATGCAGGTTGACTGAGACACAGAACTTGCTGTCCTCACCTTTGTCAAGACATGCTGAAGTAATACTCATGTCTTATTGTCATGCAAATGCAAATAAGGATGTAGCTACGTTTAAGAGGTACTTACCAACAGTTTCCGATGACCCGAATCACCAGGTGATCCAGGAGATCCTGTTCACAAGCACAGACGAAAAGACTGTAAAGTAAAGGTGAAAGTACATTCACCTTTCCATGTGTGCAGCAGGTAAGTCCTACTACATCACTTGCTGGGCATATGCATCATGTTTTCTGATATGCATCATTTTTTTTGATGCAGGACGGGCATGTGTGAAATTTTCTATGAAGGCCTACAAGGCATAATAACATTTTAGTTTAGACACACAGGTGCAAGGCATCAATTTTAGTATTTGCGATGTTTGAAACACTACCGTGTGTGTCAATTTTTTTGACGCATGATAAGCGTCCAGGATTTTAGAGGGGAGGCTGATAGGGCACCCAGAATCACATTTCAAATTAAAGGTGTTATGCATCTTTATTTTTTGCATGCAATAGCAACATATGTACGCATGTGTTTTTCAGTGTGTACCGGTAACAAAGGAATGTGTTTTCATTTGTTTATAGGTGCATGTGCTGCATGGGAGGACTCATACTGTTTGCAAATGTGCATGTGCATGTTAATGAAGACTTTTTTCACATACATGTTTCTACCTGTGTGCAATCTGTATACCGTGAGTGTACATATGTAATGGAACTCATATTGTAGGTCTAACACATTGTTATGTCAGAATTCCCACTGTTCGTTTTACAACACAGCACAAGATAGGTGGGCCATGTGCGACACATGTTCATGCATATGATACCATCTACAAATATTTAGCTAAAGATGCTATTGACTAAGGCTGAGTTATGAACCGGTAACCCACAACAATGTAAGTGCAAGTTTGTGTCACACTCTGGTGTGTTCTAAGTGCCAGACTTTATGATGCAATGCAACACGTATAACGTATAGTTCCCCATGGATGCTAATTCTTGAAGATGGTGTGGTGACATGTGTCATGGTTATGCATGTGACATGTTTGTGTGTGAAATTATATTTTTCATGTGTGATAAGTAATGCATACTACAGCGGTATTTTTCGGGATATGACAAGTACCAATTCTCTATTCCAGCATGGATATATGTAGACTATTGTAGCAAAGCTGTGTGCTATGGTTCCCTATGTAGGAATGTATGAACTGTACCCATAAGTTTGTAAGTAAATATTTGCAACATACACATTTTCATATGTAAATTGTTTACTTTTGTCCGTACACAAATATACTGCACCAATGCGTGCTAAAATTTAGGGATTATATAATTAGCACATACACTTATAATGTACAATGACTCTCTCTTTTTTGCCAGATTTCCCTTTCAGCATACAATCTGTATGGCAGGGCTACTCTCAGGTAGTGATGGTAGCCTAGTCATCAGTGCTCCAGTGGCACTATTTATGCCCACACAGGCCTATTATTGCATGTATTGACACAAGTTGACTGTAGTCACCTCTGCACAGTTCACTGTGCACAGGTGGCAGGCCCCTGACTGTGTCAAGAGTCAATGTAGCCTCCTCTCTGTATTGGTGGGCTTGGGAATTGTCATCCTCAAAATCAATCATCAGCACTGCAATGCACAGTCACCTGTAGACATACACATGTACAATTGGGATCCCATGGCCAACTATGTTTTGTTAACTTTGAGGTTGTTGATGTCAAGCTTGCCCCAGTGTTAACTAGAGTCTTACAGCTTGTTTGTGTTGGGCATGTCTCATCATCAGACCTGGCTCTACGACTGAAGCAGAGAGGACTGACCCCCCACAGTGCCTTGAGACCCTTAAGGGTGAGTAGTGTGCTCTACAAACTTCTGATTGATTGATTGATTGATTGATCATTTTCTGGGGGTTGACATGAATTGGCATACATAAGTGAGATTACTCCTATGATGCTTGGTTAGGTCATTAATAGATTGTGGGACTGGGTCATATCTGCAGACCCAGGGTACAGATACTGTCATTTGTCACTTGCTTCTGTCACACTTGTTTTGTGCTGGCCAAGCATATAATTGTAGTTGTTGCCAATGTGACTGGAATATGTACAGACCTATACAATTTCTGTGAATATGTGTCTGGTGTTAGATGGACATATTGTTGTTTTGTACAGTCAGTATTATTCTATGTGCGTTCCTTCACACACATTGATGGCATACTTTGTCAGGTATGCTTCGAGATCAACATTGCTGGCATACTTTCTGCAGATTACCCTTAATACCCAGCTTCGTCATACACATTTTCCCTTCATAAATGCACAACATACTAATTCAGAATTGTGAGCTTTGTAGATGGACATAGCTTCTTCTGCAGGCTGTGCAATATTTGCCCTCACACTTCCAGGCTCTGCAAGATCACATGACTGACACCCACACATAACTGAACACCAGCCACAGCACTTGTATAGTATCTGAGCGACCTTCACACATTGGATCTCAGATTAAACTAAGGGAGTCTCTCAGCTGTCCATCCACATAATTTATTTGACACAAGCACTCACACTCATCTGCATTCTTCAACCTTTGTCACATTTACTATGAGTATATTTAGATTGTGTGATTACTGATGACCACTAAGAGTAGAGAAGATGTAACATTCAACATATCTGTGTCCTTCATCAAACTTATAATTTGGCAAGGGTTTGTGACTTGTTTAGACATTGCTTGACTTACATGCAAATTCCAAACTGGATTGAGTGTCACAGATCTACATATCTAGGTGTTTTGGTCTCTGTATTTCACTCTCTCTTGGTCAAACATGTGGGTGCGACTGAGGACTATGGTTTCAGTTATAACCTGTGATCATGACATTCAGACATTGTTTCGTTACGTAGCAGACACAAACCTACAGTTGTAGGTTATTATGACCCTTTTCCTACATGTGTATTTCCTGGATTGCTGCAGGCATATGTCAACCCAACACACGTGTGTGATATGTGTGTGACCATATAATTTTCTAGTGCTACAGACTATGCCTACATTTTACCCACCCATTCTTGTGGTAGTGCATTGTTTGTATTTTTTTTTTGTTCCTATGTTCCTAAATCATTTCATCTTGTATGGTCTAGTCATGCTCTCTGAGATGTGGTTGAGTTAATTAGGTGTGTGATGGTGAAAAGAAGTACTCCATGAGAAATCAAAGTGAAAGTGATTTATTTACAATTTTTTTATTTATTGATTCTTGAAGTACAGTCTCTAAGTGAAAACGTTATGCACAATATGGTCTCTTCTGCGTGCTCCAGCAGCAGAGTTTGGTTGTTCCCCATTCTCGTGTTGTGCATCATTGTACTCATTCTCCTCACTGGCGACATCTACCTGTTCATCCCAGGAGACATTGGTGCAAACATAGATGTTGGGCAAAATTGCACAGACAAATATTATTTTGCACACATGGGGAGATGCATATAAAATGCTTCCTCCTGTTAGACGTAAGCACCATGCCAAATGTCCTCTCCACCACATTCTTGGTCCTTCTGTGTGCTTTATTGTAAGCCTGCTCAGCATCAGTTAGTGGGTTTCCATATGGGGTCATGTCCCATGGCTGGATGTCATAACATTGGTCCGCTGCAATGCAATGTGAGAAAAAGTGTCAGATGTACATATTTGTTTATTGCTATATGCCATGGCACATTTTTGCTTTCAGTAGAGTGGTGATTCAGACTTGCATCTAGTATATTGTATGTTCCTGTCTGAATGCATGGTTGCATTGGTGTGTGGTGGTGTGTGGTGGTGTACTTCCCAGTCATGGGTTGTGCCTCAGGGACCAGGTGATTGTTGGTTCATTTCTGGTCTGACAGTTCACCCAGGCAGAATATGGGGGTCATTCTAACATTGGCGGGCGGCGGAGGCCGCCCGCCAATGTTCCCCCGTCAAAATACCGCTCCGCGGTCACAAGACCGCTGAGGGTATTTTGAGATTTGCCCTGGGTTGGCGGGCGGCCGCCAAAAGGCCGCCCGCCAGCCCAGGGCAAATCGACCTTCCCACGAGGACGCCGGCTCGTATTTCAGTGTCTGCTTTGCAGACACTGAAATACTTTGTGGGGCCCTCTTACGGGGGCCCCTGCAGTGCCCATGCCATTGGCATGGGCACTGCAGGGGCCCCCAGGGGCACCGCGGCACCCCCTACCGCCATCCTGTTCCTGGCGGGAGACCCGCCAGGAACAGGATGGCGGTAGGGGGGGTCAGAATCCCCATGGCGGCGGAGCGCGCTCCGCCGCCATGGAGGATTCACAAGGGCAGTGGTAAACCGGCGGGAGACCGCCGGTTTACCCTTTCTGGCCGCGGCTGAACCGCCGCGGTCAGAATGCCCTTGGGAGCACCGCCAGCCTGTTGGCGGTGCTCCCGTGGTCGGTGACCCTGGCGGTCACCGGCCGCCAGGGTCAGAATGACCCCCTATGTGTGGTGTTGTCTATATTTGTTCCTTACTCCCATTACTTGAGACCTGCTGAAGAGTGATGTTTGCTAAATTTGTACCTATATTGTATGTTGTGTGCTTGAGACAGGTATTACACCCTGTGTGTTGCATGTGAATCCCACCCTCTTGGCCTTCAAATACCTCCTTCCACAAAGTGTTGTTGTTACCAATTGTGGGCTAGCATGCATATATGTGTGTGTAATTCATATGCACAGTGTGGCACAGTTGTATGGGATGTATTGCGTTGTATGCAACAAGTTTGCAGACACCTGTGGGACAGGACAGGGCATGAGGTGCTTTTCTGCACTTCCCTGCATCACCAGTCCAGCCCTGCAAAGTCCCATGTCTCCTTAATATAATGTGTTTCTGGCCTCTACCAGTGCATTCGCAGTAGTTCATCTGCCCCAGTCCACTGTAGGCACCCCTGTATCATGGTAAGGAGATGTGGGATTTACGGGTATAATTGTTGGTGTACTATGAGGTATCCATTCCTGCACATGATCTTTCAATGATGGCGATGTCCTATATCACACATGAGAAAGGTGAACATTATGAGAATATCAAGTATTTTTGATGATATGTAAATGGTGATGCCACCACTAGGGTGGCATTATTTATTGGTGCTGCCTCAGGTTTCTACAGCATGATCAATGTGGGGCAGTGTCAATATATGAGTTGTTTGACGGTGGCATGGCCAATGCAATACACATAGCTGAGCTATTCCATGCTAATTATCCTATGTGTGAAGGATACATATTTTGTAAGAAACACGTGGACACATGTAGTGGCTTGACTCCAGCTTTTGTATGCAGAGGAGACATTGCTCCACTAGAGTATCATTAAAAGTGTCAGTCAGGTGGTGTGAAAAACACACATGGTGTGTATGTAAGGGTGATGTGCATTGAATGCAGTGTAGTAAAGCATGCATGTGCCAAATGTGTTGTTGTCCAAACATCTGTGCATGCCTGTCCATGTGTGTGTGTAGTGTGGTGTATGTATTGTTTGTCCTACATGTATAGGGTGTTGTCTGTGTTATGAAGTATATGCTGACTTACCTACGAGTAGGCCATTGCCATATTGTCCATCCTGGAAGCATTGATTTATTGTTGAGTGTCTGAAAATGTAGGCATCATGCACCCTGCCTGGATATTTAGCAAGGATGTTGCTAAATATTCCATGATGGTCCACAATGGCCTGCACATTAATTGATTGTGTGTGTGTTTCCTGTTCCTGAAGAGATGTTCCGTTGCAGCAGGAGGAACAAGTTGGACATGTGTGCAGTCCATTGCACCCATCACATGCGGGAACCCAGCAATTTGGTAGAATCCTTATTTATTCTCCTGCTGCAGTTGCTGGGTGTTGAGGAACCAGATGTGGTGGGGTGTGAGGCGGATGATGGTGTCCAGGACCATAGAGAGGAAGACAGAAAAGGATGGTTGTGAAATACCACCCACTTGTGCTGCAGTGGTCTGAAATAATCCAGAGGCCAGCATGTGGAGGATGACTAGGAGTCTCGTCATGGCTGGTATGGTTGTAGGAGTATCCACTCTTGCTGTGATGTCAGGACCAAAGTGGCGGAGCAGCCGTACGATGGACTCCCGCTCAAGACGGTATAGTCTGATGACCTTTTTGTCACTGAAGGCAAGGATCGATGCACGTGTGTGGAATATTCTCTCCCTCTTTCTGCACTGCCTTTGTGGCTACAGTTGTAGTGGTTGAGGTAGCGACTGTGGTGCTGGTGGCACTTGGCCTCATCACTGTTGTCTTCTCCGGGTGCCAAGCTGTAGCAGTAACAGGTCCATTTTGTCCAGTTGTTTGCCTGGGTTCCTTCTGTGTGTTTTCCTTATGTAGTTGTGGCTGGGCCTCATTTTAACACCTGGACAGACCAGGCTTTAGATTTTTGACGGTGATCGGAATTAGCATAATTTTTTCGCCCCATTCCTAGGCATGCATTATTTTTTTGTTGGCTTGTAGATTGGGTGCTAGCAGGCTACCGTCATTTCTTAGGAGGGAGCGCCTACCTTGCATATCATTGTTATAAAACAAGGCAAGGTGATGAGGAGCTCATAAAAAATTATGCTATCTCATGAAATTCGTCCCTAGGCTGCTCTAGCGACACTATCAAAATTTGGCGCTGCGTTAGCGCCGCATTTGCGTCAAAATTATTTTTCTTAAATTTGGGCCTATATTTTCTTAGAGTACAAATCTTTTTGCAGGGATGAATTACTCAGTAAACTCTTTTAAACCCAACCTATAGCCTCTACAAACTTAGTAGAGTGAGAATGTTCTGATGCAAGTGAGGTAATCACACTCTATAGAATTATGTCAAAAATCTGTACTTTTACATCAAACGTTATTATCCTCATCTCCCCTTTTGTAAAGTGTAGTAGCACAGGGGCTACTGTTTGTGAAGGCCATTGAAGACAGACAACCTTTACTTCGTTCAAAGATATTAGTAGACACCTTACTGTTAATAAAGTTATGTAGCACAGGAGATAATGGCTCTCAAAGGCCTTCTACACAAAGCAGATGGTCCCCGTTGACCTGCCACTTAGAAAGACTGCTGTAACAGGGTCGTATGAGATAGGATCACTGTTCGATGAAACTCTATCACGTAGAATGTATAGCATGCTGAACTGTAGTACCCAGGGTCTACTTCTTCTTTAAATTCATCTACAGAGACTTTTCTTCAGAGGAATAATTAAAGAGGGAGGTCTTAATGTACTGAGCTAAACAACCTATTCTCTGAGAGAATACATCTTTAGAGAGGGCTGACTCTCAGTAAAGCTTTTCACAAACAGCCCTCATAGTGTAGAGATGTCTCAACAGAGAGGCTATGTTGTCATATAAAAGAAAAAAAACATTTAGCCTGTATAAACTTCTAAAGAAAAAGCCCTCTCTCCTGCCACTGAACCATAGAGAATATGGGATTGTTAAAGTGTGATAATAGAAGGCCTGGTCTTTGCATAGATGCTTGTTCAAGCATCTCTTATGTTCAGCAGATGTATCAGTACACAGATAACTTGTTTTGATCTGAATCAAACAAACTGTTGACTCTAACAAAACATATGTTAGGGATATGGGACTATCAGTAAAACCTTCCACTCCCACTGTTCAATCTGTACGGGGCTCTCATGAGAGATGGTACGGTGTTATACTTGTATACAATATTCACTCTGTATAAGAAGTAGTTACTCCTTGATGAAACAGTAGCACAAATAACATGTGGCCTCTCTACATCGGGTCAAAAATGGCCTACTGCTTGATGCTCAAATTTGAATTTACCTTGAGAAGACAAAAGACAAGAGGCATTTAACAAAACAGGAACAGTTGTTTTAATTAAACACTACAGCTAGGAGAACATTTACAGAAATGGGGTCTGAGGACTGTCTCAAAGTACAATCAATGTGAGAGGTGTTTTATACATTTCAATAGGCGTCATAAAACAATTTTGGCATTCCTTTTTAGGTAAGGAATGTGGGCCGTTGTCTTGAAATCATAAATAAGGTCCCTGATAACAAATGCTGGTGGGCTGCGGCCTTGCATGGACGCAATGAGGACCATTGCATAACTTGTCCAGATGACCGGCATGAGGGGCACATGGTTGCTGCTTGTTACTGTGTATGCTGTGTTCTGATTGGCTGAGAGTTCCAAACTTCATGTGGCATCTGACTTTATGCTGTTTCAGGAACACACGCACCCCTCCGGCCATGTGTGTTTTATCAGGGCCAGTCTGTTTGGACCATTGTGGTGTCACTGCCACCAACTGGGGGATTGATCTGAGTTTCCTATTTGCGCATTTGTCTGCTGGCTAAATGTCAACCGCCTGTGACCTGTCAATCTGTAACCTTAGGCCTAGGTCTCAGAGCCTGTCTGACCACATATTTCTGAAACGGATTGATGGAGAGTTCATGATGGGTGAATTTGATAATAGTGATGATATTTCATTTTTACATATGAATGCATCATTGTGTACATTGACATTGACTTGTTCCATATTAACATTACCCCCAGTTGAATTTTCATCCACACTATCCAACTAATATCTCATGACAGTAACATTGTTGGGGGGTTGTTGTTCTTCAGTTTTGACTATTATTACTTCCCCAGTTACCTGCATTATACCCAATGTGAGGACTGTGTTTTTGCAGCAGGAAACCACAACTTGCAGGAAACCACACAAAAGCAATAATATATATAATAATGGGAACTGTTAGAAATAGGGTCTCTGGTTGGCAGTCAGTTTGCACTCTGCCCAAGCAGGGACCCTCACTCTAGTCAGGGTAAGCAACATATTTATACTTTGGTGCTAGACCGTCTACCGCCAAATTTAAGGAGTAAAAGTCATTTTTTGGACGTGGAAACCTAGGGGCATATTTATACTTTTTTTGCGCCGATGCGAAATTAGTGCGAAACTAACTCCATATTTATACTTTGGCACTAGACCCATCTAGCGCCAAATTTATGGAGTAAAAGTAATTGTTTGGATGTGGAAACCTACTTTGCATCAATGAGATGCAAAGTAGGCGTTCCCGTGCAAAAATTGACTCTATGGCCTTAGCGCCATATTTATCCCCCATGCTAAAATCACACACGGGAGGGAGGAGAGGTCAAAAAATGGTGCAAAGCTTGCTTTGCACCAATTTATAATGCTTGTGTAAGGGCAGGCGTTAGGGGACCTGTGGGCCTATTTCCATGGTGGAACATCATGGAATAAGCCCACAGGTGCCCCCCCCAGGCCCCAGGGACACCCCCACCCAAACCAGAGGGACAGGAGGGGATGGGGGACCCCATTTTAGGTAAGTATAGGTTTTTTTAAGTGCCATTGGCGGCCCTGAAATGGGCCCCCCTAAATGACACTGGGTGCAATGGCCATGCCCAGGGGACCCTGTGCTGGCCATTGGGGTGGTGGGCATGACTCCTGTCTTTTCTAAGACAGGAGTCATGTGGTATGGATGGTTTTGCATCAGAAAATGACTCGAGGCAGGTTAAAGACATTTTTTTTTTACCCTAACCTGCCTAACGTCATTTTTTGGTGCAAAACTCCCTTCTTCCATACTGACAGCCCCACCCGACTAACGCCATTTTTATTGATGCTAGCCTCCCCTTTGCACCGGCTTGCACCATTCCATAAATATGGTGCCCGGCTGGTGCACAGAAATGGTGCAAACCGCTGCTAAACCTTTTGGTGCAAAACTGTGTTAGTGCACTTTTGTCCCACCTTTAACATACACTGCACCTTGCCTATGGGGTTACCTAGGGCCTAACTTAGGGGTGCCTTACATCTATAAAAAGAGAAGGTTTGGGCCTGGCAAGTGCCTACACTTCCCAGGTTGAATTGGCAGTGCAAGACTGCACACACAGACACTGCAGTTGCAGGTCTGAGACATGTTTACAGGGCCACTCATGTGGGTGGCACAACTAGTGCTGCAGGCCCACTAGTAGCACTTGATTTACAGGCCCTGGACACCTCTAGTGCACTTAACTAGGGACTTAGTAGTAAATCAGATATGCCAATCAGGGATAAACCAATCACCAATACAATTTACACAGAGAGTATATGCACTTTAGCACTGGTTAGCAGTGGTAAAGTGCCCAGAGTCTTAAAGCCAACAAAAACAGGTCAGATTCAGAACAATTAGGAGGAAGGAGTCAAACAGTTTGGGGATGACCCTGCAAAAAGGGTCTGGTCCAACAGGAACACATACTGGACAAGTCAATCAGTGTTGATGAAAAAAGGACAGTACTGGAATGCAAGAAGAGATTACATGACTACAAGCGCCGGACCAAATAAAAAGTGGCCAGAAACCATAAGGCAGCCATGAGGACCAGCGAAGGACTTGATATCCAGGACGAGTTGGACCCATTGGAGGAGCAGGTGGCATCAATCTTTCCAACAGAGTTGGTTGCAGGAGTAAAAGGACAGGACAGTGCTGCAGTCAAGGACCAGGAAGAACTACAGGGTAAGTGACACCAAGGGGCCATGGGCATATTAATGAGATTTGTATTACAAGGCTGTGCAGCAACTCACCTTGCTGAGCTATGTTGCATTACCCCATATTTATTAAGCCACTCAGCACCACCCAAAGTGGTCTTGCATGTCCTTATAAATCTCATTTATGACTTGCGTTGCTCTTGTACCACTTTGCGTGGTGCATGAGCAATGCAACTTTGTTTGTAAATATGCTCCCATATGTTTCAAACTGTCCAGCATGGCAATGCAGCAAGGCACTTTGCTGCACTGCCCTGCGTGGTGTGCAAGGAAAAGGGCAGGATTGTTTCACCTGTAAAATTATCCATCACACAACTGTTATTTCATTGCCCATTCACAATTTATTCTGTCCAGTACAGCCCAGGCAAACTTCTCCGGTCCATATGTGATGTCTAACCCCAGTCCAGGTTGTCCTTTAAATCCTGGGACTTGTAGTGTAATCACTAACATTATTGACCAGAACTAAAAGTTAACCAGCACTACAAGTCCCACAGTACAAACGAATAAACCAGTAGTTGAGCAGCACATCATGCATAGACATTGGAAACTTAGCAGATATATCTGTGTTATTGCAGGTCCCCTTACACCATGACACCAGGGTGCTTGACTTAGGGCTAGTGACCCAAAAGTGTAATGTAGTATATTGTAAAATAAGGTGGCTTGCGAGAGGGTCTATTAGTCACCTGAGAGGGTATCCAAGTGCTGAGTATGTGCATGCCCTCCAAGTAGGTTCTCTTGATCAGCCAGGTGTACAGTCACTCGCACAAATCCATTTTGCATGCAGATGTCCTGATGTGCTGGGTTAGCTTTTGCTGGTGTTGCTTACCAAGTAAGGTACCACCCTAACTCCTGTCTTGCTCATATGGATATTGGATGTGGGGGGTGAATGCAAGTGACGCAGAGCCGAAGGCGGTGATTGTTTGGTGGAAGTGTAGCTGGTGTGTGAGTTAGCTGAATCGCTAGTAATGTAGTGCTTTGTAGGTGTGGCTAATCATCTTGAAATGCCGGTGTGTCTAAATGGGGAGGCATATTTTGATGAGGTGAAGTGTAATGTGCATGCTGAAAAGTAGGTTATGTAATAGTCTGGCAGTGATGTGTTGGTTAATGTGCCCCTGGTATAGCAGCTGTGCAGACATGCTGTAGTAGAGGGTATTGGTGTACTACAGTCTGCGTGTGATGAGGGGCCGGGTGATGGTCGCACGGGTATCAGGAGGAAGCCATATGAACAAATGTCTGACCACACTAAGAATCTGGAAGGAGGTGGAGTTGATACTGCCATAGTAGGTATCCAGGTTGGAAGATAGGTTACTGGGACGGTTAGAGTTTGAGGGGTTTGGGCCTAGTCATGTCGGTAACTAGGGTGAGTTCATGTTGCAGAATATCAACACCACCATTTTAAGAGAGTGAGTATAAACCGAGCCATTAATCTCACATAAAGTCAGCTATGTTAGTCAATGGCACAATGTTACAACTGTTGGTGATTTTGGAGTCTACTGAAAGTCATTACATGATCAGAGTGTCATCAGTGTAAGAGATGATGTAAAGACCCCGGGTCTCAAATATGAGTGCCAGAGGAGTCAGATACAAGTTCAAGAGAGTGGGGATGAGCGAAGAGATTTGCTGGACTCTATAGATGAGAACCTTGGGCGCTGTAGAAATGGAGTGATCCTCATTAATTGCATTATTCCAAGTCTTATAGTGGCTATCCCCTTCAAAGATGGTTGTTACTGTCTATTGTAATGAAGTGTGAAAATGACTGTCTGAGTGATGGGAAAACATACATTTAAATCATGGCATATACATGCCTAAACCATTTCCTGAAATGGAGCAAGCTTGCTTGTTGCGTAGAGTTATGTGGATGTGTGTCAAGTAAGGCCGCTAGGGCACAATATTGCACAAATTGGATGCAAGACAGTACATCAAGTCACAATGGTGTGTAGTGCTGTGGGAGTGCAGGAGTGTGGGAGAGCTATAAAAGTATGCCATATCTTGGTTGGAGCAGTGACATAATATTGAGTTCACAAATATTGTGTCGAAAATATCCTTGACACAAATATAGTTTTCCTATACATATATTGGTAAATGCAAAAATATTGAAAAAAAATATTGTTCCACACTAATATTGTATAACTCTAAGACAAACAATTTTCATTAAACACACAGTTTAAAATAGTAGATGATAAATATTTTTATACATAACATCAAGATCAATTTAGGTAACATTTATTAAGAAAAATAAATATATACGTCTATAAACATACATGCAGATATACATATATATTTATGTTTACACATACATATATGTAATGTACCAGTATTATTAAAATTTTTTTATATTATATTAAATTTACTAGTGTAAAAACATATAAATGTATTTATATAAATATATAAAAGATAAAAAATGTAACAAAACCAAATATCAAACATTACACTAACATAAAAATAAATTACATCACGATAGCATGACACTTCATAGAGGTTAAATTTACAGTTCCAATTCCAGTCTGTGCAACAGTAGGGAAAGGGTTGGACTCCGGAGGGATAAAATTTACTATTCCTATTCCAGTGTGTGCAATAGTAGTGAAAGTGTTGGACTCAGAAGGAGTAACATTTACTATTCCCACTCCAATAGTAGGGAAAGTGTTGGGGTCAGGAAGGGTAAAATGTATTATTCCCACTTCAATCTGTGCAACAATAGGGAAAGCATTGGACTCTGGAGTAGTACAATTTGCTATTCCAACTCCAGTCTGTGCAATAAAAGGGAAAGCGCTGGACTCAGAAGGGGTAACATTTACTATTTCCACTCCCGTCTGCGCCACAGTAGGGAAACCATTGGAAAGAAGAACGTTCTTCAGTTAAAACACATAACATAACCAAAAATAAAAAAATATAAAAAAATTATGATTTAAAAATTATATATAACTTTAAACAACATTTACACATTTTACACAATTATTAAAAATGTAAAACAATAATATCAACTACACAAATATTAATATTTGATCATTTAATTAAATTCACAAGCTATAGTCCCACAAACCTAGTAGCTTAAATTAAAATATTAATAAATAAATAAAAACATAGTTATTAACAAATGAATAATTACTTGATAATAATTATTACTTAAATAAGTTCCTAATACCCTACAAACACAACAATCCACAATTAACATATAAAAATAAAAATCTAACACTAAACAAATTACATAATTATAATGCAAATAAATGTACGTATAAACATTAATCATTAATTAATAGTTAATTATTACCTAATTAACTTCTCACCCTATAGCCCTACAAAACCGAATAATCCAAACCTAAATACAAATTTAAAAATATAATAATTACACAATTAACATATTTAATTATGAATTAAATAATTAATAATACATTAATTAGTATCCAATTATTACTTTATTAACTTCCCACTTCATACCCATTTAAAGCCAACAACCCGCAACTGATATACAACATAACCATATAATTATCAAATATTATTCATAGGTATAATTAAATATTTTAATAAATCATCCTATGCCCCTACAAACCTAGCAGCCCACAACTAATATATAATATATAATATAAAAAATACGATTTGTAAATATAATGTTCAAATATTTTTCATATTTGTATTTCTATTAACTATTTTGACAAAAATGTAGTAATTAATTCATAATTAATACTTAATGAACTTTCTACCCTATACCCCTACAAACCCAACAACCTGTAACTAATATTTAACATAAAAATATAATTAATAAACAACTTACATAATTAATAGTTACTTAAATATTTAATAATACAGAAAAATTAAATAATTAGTATTAATTAAATTTAAATTATTAATTAGTTATAATGAATTAACCTCCCACTCCTTGTGCAGTGCTATGGGTAAAATCACTTACAGTGTCTAAAGTATGGACAAGGGTCTATAAATGACTCAAATGTGAGGTCAACTATAAGTTTTCTGTGGGCCTCTGACAAAACTACATATATCTTCAAAGACCACAGGTCAATTGCTACATCATGTATTCAACTCACACAATGGTATAAAACCGTAAATTTTAAACTAGTGAACATACAGAAATATATATATTTTTTCATAACCAATTTTATTTATTTTACATCTGAATAAAACAGGAGGAAACAGGTTGCATTCAATATAGCTCACAATAGTTGCAGTAAGTAACCAAGAAGCATATTTATAACACCCACTTGTGGTTCAGCCATGCCAGAACCCTCAACTCCCTCATTCAATTCTCCATAAGTGGCCTCAACTACTTACCCCCACCCAATCATATTTCTTAGGGCAGCCTCTAGCCTCATAAATAGATTTTTCTTGTTCGGAGAACCAATCAACTCCTTGGCGCCACTGTGCCAGTCCCAGAGCCAGAGGGTTATTCCACTTTGTTGATATATTGCATTTGGCAATGAGCAGAGATGTACCCAAAAATGACTTTTCGGCTCTTTTGCCCTCCACATACTTTTGGACCCCCAGCAGGACCACCAGGGGGATAAGGGAACTTTCCATCCCAGTATCTTGGTAAGCTCCCTTGTAATAATTGACCAGTAGTTTTGGATTTTGGAGCAGACACAGGTCACATGCTAAAATTCAACCTAGGAGAAACCACAGTGGGGGCAACTCGGCTGAGGGAGTAGGCCTACCCGATGTAGTCTCTGTGGTGTGAAGTACATGCCATGTAGGTAGTACTCTGTATCAACCTAAGTTGGGAAGAGATAGTGAGAGTCTTGGGTGCCATCAGGGTGTCTTTCCAATCATCCTCCTATAGTGGGCCCACCGAATCCACCCAGCGGGCCCAGAGGCGGTCTAGGGTGCCCAGGGCATTTGCAAGGAGGGTACGGTAAATCTGGAATGTTTTCCCTTTCCCCAGGAAGCCCATCAGGAGTTTAGCCTCTAAGGGGTTAAAATCTGGTAGTGGGTCAGTGCGTGGGACCCGTGCTATCTAAAAGATTCTGTGGGTGCAAGCGTGTATTCCTTTTGAATTTCTTGGAAGGATTTCATGTGTGTTCCTGTCCATACATCACCCAGTAGCGATAACCCTATGAGGTCCCATTTCTTAAATCCCTGAAGCTTCGCAGAGTCCCCAATCCAGGTACCATGACCGGGGGGGAAAGGGGTTTGTCTAGTAAGCATGTTTGCCAAGCAAGTATGTCTTAGTGCAGCTCTCCAGGAGGAAAACGTTAGCTTAGTGACGGTTGTGGTGTCCCAAGGGATAGGTGATCCATAAAGCATGTTTAGTATTTGGGGAAAGCCCATCAACGAAAGCTCCAGACGATAGCCTGAGTCTGACCACCCCCCATTAAACCAGTCATGCACTGCCACTAGGTGTAAGGCTAAATAGTAGTAAAAAAGATTCACCATCCCCATGCTCCATTCATACGGGCCCCGCCGGCAGGCCCAAAGAGCCAGGTGGGATCACATATACGCTCTTGTGATCGGAACCATGCCTGGGGTATATTGAACAGGTTATTTTGATTGACATACAAAAACCTTGATAGGATCATCATTTTAAATAGAGCAATACGGACCAGTACGTCCAGTGGGAGCGATTGCCATTTGTCAAGGTCTTGTTTTGTCCTTTTCACTAATGGTTCCATATTAAGGCTCCAAGTGAGTTCTGGTATCAGCATCACCCAGATGCCCAGGTGTTTAATGTTGAGTCTGCAGAGGGGTATGGTGTCCTGCCAGTCAAACCAGTCTCTTGCGGGTACTTGGGGCATCTGCACCAATTTGGAGAGGTTTAGGCAAAGGCCTGATGCCTCCCCAAAAATTTGAAGTAGACTTAGGCAGCCAGGGGCCATCACCGTTGGGTTGGTCAAGTAAAGCAGGACTTCATCCGCTTATAAGGCAATCTGATCCTCCTTCCCATCGCCCCAGTACCACCCCGAATCTGTTCATCTGTGAGGATCATGTCTGCTAGGGGTTTGATTGCAAAGACAAATAATAGGGGTGATAGGGGCATCCCTGTCTCATTCCCCTTCTGATTAGAAAGGTGTCTGAAAGGGTCCTGCCAATCTGTACTCTGGCTGTACGGTTGGAATATCGTGCTTGCACCAGCCCCCAGAACTATGGTCCCAAGCCAGCACGCTCCGGCACTGCCCCCAGGTAATCCCATCCCACTGAATCAAAGGCTTTCTCGAAATTCGAGAAATATGAGTGCCAGGTTAGTCTTGAGTCGGTGTCAATGGGCTGGGGCCACATGTAGATGCCTGAGACAATGAGCTGTGCCATGTGTCGGTATAAAGCCACACTGATCCGGGTGTATTAAGATGGAGAGAACCCTTCAGAGCCGCACTGCTAGAATGGTGGCAAGTATCTTAATTTCTCAATCAAGAAGACAAATTGGGCAATAGGCTGAGCAAGAGGTGGGGGGGTTGTGATTTCGGAATTACCACAATAGTGGCAGTATCCATCTCAGGCAAGAAAACACTGTTGTTCTCCACCTCTGTAAATAGGGCCAGTAATTTTGGCACCATCAGACCTTTGTAATATTCTGTTGGGAAACCATCTGGGCCCGGAGTTTTCCCTGAAGCCATTGTAGTTAATGCTGTCGATATGTCTTCATTTGTAAGGGGTTTGTCTAATATTTTTGTTTCTGGTTGGGGAAGCCTGGGGAGAGGTAATCCCTCTAAGAACTGCTTGAGGTGTTTTATGTCTTTCGTATCCAGGGCTGTACTTAGGGTGCGGTAATATTTGGCAAAGGCTTGCACTATTGTCAAGATCGTGCGCAGTGTGTTGCCAGCTTGGTCTGTAATTTCATGTATGATCCTGGGGATTTTGCTATGGCAAACTATCCAGTACAAGTGCTTATCGTTTTTGTCCCCCAGCCATATATCTTAGCCGTCGTGGCCCTCCAGATGTGCTTAGCCACCCCTAGAGTGTGGTGGTGTGTTTCTTGTCTGATTAATACAAGCTCTTGAGTTGAGGCCTCCTTATGTGTCCCCTCGTTCCATTTCTCCAGGCGAAGGGCACAAGCCTCCAGATGGGTAACTTGGTCCGAACGGGCCTGCTTGTGTTCACGAAGATAGCTCTTGGCTAAGCCGTGTATCATTGATTTAATGGCCGGCCACAATATTCCAGGAGACAAGACCGAGCCTTCATTACCTCTAAAACAGTGTTGTATTTCTGTCCAGAGTACTTTTGAAAAGGTTTGGTCTTGAAGAAACCAGGCGTTGAGGCGCCACATTGGCTGTAGCCCATCTCTTGGGGGGCCCAGACTTAGTAGCAGGGGGGCATGGTAGGAAATTACTCTCTGAAAAATTTGGATTTGATTGAGGTCACAACAGTCCAGCATAGGCATAAAGATCAGATCTATGCGTGACTGGGTGTGATGAGCTGCAGACGTGTGCGTGTATTCTCTGTGCCATGGATGCCAAGTTCGTCAGACATCACACAGTCCCAGTGAGGTATACCAGTCTGAGAGGTGTGGAGCATACATGCAGAGGTCCATGGAGGGGGGTCCAGATGCATCTGCCTCTGGTATCGGGACTGCATTAAAGTCTCCCCCTATCAACGTCAGTCCCTGGGGCAGTTTCAGGAGGTGTTCAGAAAGGATCTGAAGGAAAGAGTGTAAGGCCACTGGTGGTGTGCAGACAGTCACTAAGTTAAGAGTGCATCCCTCGAGTGTACCGGTCAGTGTTAACAATTGTCCTTGCGGATCTTGTATCGTATGGGAGATTGTCATTGGGCAGGACTACTGCAGTAAAATGGCCACCCCCCCAGAGCCTCTAGTGTGTCCTGCATGGTACACCTTGTCATAGCCCTTACGTGCTAGAAAATGGCAGTTCTGGCATAGGTGTGTCTCTTGCAATAATAGAATATCTGGAGAGTGTCAGTGGGCAAATGTTAGCACCACTGTGTGCTTCACCTAGCCTAACAGGCCGTTTACATTTCAAGACAGGACCCTAATGATTGCCATTATGGAGTTCTTGTTAGTTGCCACACCGTTTGGGGACAGTGAATCGTGGGTTTTTTTCTCTGTGTCTTACTGTTCACAGTTAATCTGTTTATATGCAGTGTGTTATGCTTGCTATAGTGTGTGTCTTGCGTCAAGATGCATAATTAATACATTTCTATGCAACTATGTCCTAGTATGTCATACAAAAGATTGGTTAAAACAAACTTTCCCCAAACTCTGGTAAACCTACAAAATCCTTTCCCCCCAACTCCAACTCCACCCCGTAGTCCCCTCCCAGAAGCATCCGTTGCTCTATTGAAAAAGTCCAACATAAAGCTACAAACAAAAACAAAACCTACAAAAGTTAGCATTAAGCTAAATTAGGGGGTATGACTAGTGGCCCCCCTTTCAGTGAAGGATAAGTAGTAGCCATCAATGTAAGTACAATTAGATCATGGGGCTGCGTGATATGTCAAAGTCTGTATTATGGTCCACCATTTGGAGGAGAGCCGATAAATACCTCCTTGTCTGATGCTTGGTTAGATTTCTTGCCTGGGCTTCGTCAACCCCTAGAAGTGAAAAGGAGATTTCTCTGTCCAGTGGAGTTTGCAAAGAGTAATCATTGGTGGGGGTCCAGCATCATCTCCGAGATCGAGTTCTGCTGGGCTGGGGCTTGGGTTGTGCACCTGCAGCAATAGTTTGTAGTCTATTGAGGTACATATTGGGGTACTCCCACTATTGCTGCCTGGATGCTCCTCTGTGAGCCATTGCCAGGCAAAGGCGGGTGAATCAAAGAAATGGGTCCTATTTGTGTGGAGCACTCAGAGTTTTACAAGAAAGAGGAGACGGTTCTGCAGGCCCATTGCCCTCAGCTTTTGCTTACCTTCTGTGTAAGACTTGGTTTATTGTTGGACCTCACACGTGTAGTCAGGGAATAGGAGGACTTTGGTATCTCTTACAATGAAGGTCTGGATGATTGCTGGCTTCACTGAATATAGTGTCTCTGTCCTTGTAGTTTAAAATGTGGGATATCATGGGTCTCGGTGGTTCCCCTGGAGGTGGTTTTGGATTTAAGGCCTAGTGGGCTCGCTCGACTGCAAACCAAGTTGATAGGCGCTTGGGTGGCATCCAACTCTTTATCCATGCCTCTAGAAAGTCTGCACTCTGCTGTGCCTCCGTTCCTTCAGGCACTCCCAGCACACGTATGTTATTGCACCTCGAACAACTCTCCGCGTCTTCTCCCCAGCGTTGGAGTTGTTTTGGTCAATAGGCTTGCCACTTAGGTTTTAAGGGTAGCTACTTCATCTTCCACCACAAGATTCAGTACTCATGTCAGTAATTTTTGCAGAGGCATTTCGGAGGTCTTGCTGGAGCAGGGCCACGTCCTCCCACACTTCGCCTATTTTTGTTTCCGCTGCCAATTGAGAGGATTGTATTGCATGCAGAATAGTGTTTACTTCATTGGCGGGACTTGGTGTTTTCTCTCTTGAGGGATCACCGGCAGCCGTGGCTGCATGGTTGGTAGTGTATTGATCCATCCTCATTTGTGCAGTGGTCAATCTGGGTGGCTTATCTGTACCCATTGTTGAGGCTGTTTTCAGGATAGTGTTGGCGTGCAAATCACTTGTTGTGGTTTCTCCAGATGCCAGGCCCACTGTACATTGCTCCCAGCGTCAAGTTCAGTGACTATTTTGCAGAGTCCGTTGCTGGGCCCTGGGCGGGCAGAACATGAGGCGCCCCGGCGGCAAATACGTGGCGATCAAAGAGGCCCCTCGTCAACACCAGCTGTCACCTTTGGGTTCATCCTGATGACATAAGTTTTCTCTGTGTGGGTCCTGATCTCAGGATTGTGGGTATCCTTCCTGGTAGAGGACTCGGTCTTTTAAGAAAAAAGGGAGTGGAGTAGGAACTGATGTCCTTCGGTCATTGCGCCTTGGGGCGCTCCTGGCTCACTAGTCCCCTCAGGTCAAGGATATTGCAGGTAGCAGCACATTTCTGGAGCAGCAGGGTGGTCTCCACACCGCAGCTCCCCTCACCTCCAGTAGGCACGTCCGGCGAGACCATCTGCCACTAGGCCCTTCCCTGGGGTGCCTATGGCCTCAGGCTGTTTTCCCAGGCAAGGACCTTCCTGTTTGGCCCTGTGTTTCAGTGGCACCATCACCACCAGTGGGTCCACCACCCACCTCTCAGCACAGGGCCCTCCCCGCAGAGGCCTCGGCTCCTGCTTAGGTCCATGCAGTATGTGCACCTCTCCCTCAGTGGAGCCACTCCGGTGCCCTAGGCAGCCCAGCACCCTTGTCCTCGGCCACGGGAGGCCACGTCTCCCCACTGCAGCCACTTTCCTCAAGTGTCCCGGGTAATCTCCCCCAGTACTGATGGTGCTATAATCGCCAGGGGGTCCATTGTTCACCGCTCAGTAAAAGGGAAGCACCTCCAGCACCGCAACGTTCCCTGTCGTATACGCCCTGGCTTCCACATAGGCCAGGGCAGGGTCTGCAACTCCTCCGCAGTGGGGTTGTGCAATGGCCGCAGGCAGAACCAGAGATGGTGTCCTGCCTCCAGGCCATGTCTCCCCGGGTTGGGTACTTTAGTCCCGCTCACTCTCCAGCCCTCCCAAACCCCAGGCTGCAGGGTGGGTAGTGCACGCCTCACACTCACCATTCTGCCATTGCAGCTCCTGGATGGTGCTTCAACCCTCTATATGTTTCGGATCTCTAATTGCAGCAGCAGGTTTCCACTTCACACGTGTTTGCTTGGACAGCTCTTTCTGCACCCACGCATTAGATCGCCGCTAATTCCCCCCGCCCGCCATGTTGGACCTATCGGCTGTCGATCCACCAGCAAATTGTGGGTCGGCAAGTGCGCTTTCACAGAGTCACACAAGCTGCAGGCAGGTCCCCCAAGGCCCCGGCGGGGGTGCCGAGGATTTAGCAGCTTGGATGGCTATTTATTTTAATGGATTATGGATGAGGATTAGGCTGCCATGTTGGCGTGCTTGGCCACACCCCCGATAGAAAATATTTTAGTGTATAGAAACTACCAACTATTAAAATTATCTACACCTACCTGGCCTACAGTAACTAACCCTAACACTACCCTATACTATCTTAGCATATCCTAATCTATTTTAAGCACTATACACTTGACAGGTTAAACATTTGCCTATACATATAGTATCAATACATTTAATCCTAAACAAATATATACCTTTTTGGTGTTTTGGGCTTGAAACAGGGTTGCGGTAAATAAGAGAATGGGGTCGCTGTTGTGGTACCCCGGGGGTCCCAACGAAAGAAGAGTGGGCTGGACTTCTGCCCATGACCCGGATATCCAGCGCGAGGAGGAGAACGCCCGTGAGGAGCGTGAGAAGGAGAACACCAGTGAGGAGCGCGAGGAGGAGAACGCCAGTGAGGAGCGGGAGGAGGAGAATGCCAGTGAGGAGTGCGTGGAGGAGAATGCCAGCGAGAAGCACCAGGAGTAGGACACCGGAGGATTAAGGCCAGAGACAGAGCTGAGGGGCAACGGGGAGCCAAAAGAGACGAGAGAACGTGACAGAGACGCTGGACAGGATAAGAACTCCAGCCACATGGCTCATGCAGGTGTGTGCACACTTCCACAACTCTACAGGGCACTGGTGGGACTGGGGAAGCGGGAAGGGCACTCGGGCAAACCAAAACGGACACTAATAAAAGAGGGAATAAATCCCTATTCACCTGGGTGTTCACGACAATATTACATTGTGTGAGAATATGATACACATACGCGTCACGGGGTGCCCGGTACCACACAAATAATAAATACCACCCGGAATCACTACACACCTGACTCACCCGTACCTCCCTTCCCAGCATTTTATGTGGATCTACAAGAAAGTAGGAGACAGGATACACTTACCTATTTTTTCCCGATTCTGTTTTCTTTGGCATGGTCCCGCTAACGTCGGAGGGGACATGAGAAGAGACAACGGACCTAACGCAAGAGAAAAGAAATGAAAAGCACATCAGAGACAATCACCTAAAAGAAAGAAAATAAAAGACAGGAATGGATAAGATTACTGACTTATATATACAATATGGAAAATAAAACACTAATAGAGATTGTTAAAACAGTTGTGTATGTCTTCCTTGAATACCCCAAACAGAATCCCATCACAGGGCTCTTTGTTTTTTTAGGAAAACTAAAGATCAACCACCCACCCACTTAAAAATATTAAAATTGAATAACTCACTTAAAAACAACTAGCTACAAATGAATACTATTTACCTAATACTTACCTACACTAAGGACCTCATTACGAGTTTGGCAGTCTGACAGTAAGACTGCCGCGGTGGCAGCCACCAAAAGACAGCCATGTTGGCGGTCATACAGACCGCCATATCACAAGTTACAGAGGCAGGACCGCCAAACACCTGCCAAAATGCCGACACCACCAGGACTCTGTAAGGGGGGGGAAGAGGTTGTTCCACCACTAGTACCACCGCCCATCAAAAATCCTCCGAACCAATTACGACTCACAAATCATGATAGCGGTTCTCCCGTGGCAGAAAACCAGTGGCGGTGTGAACCGCGGCCATCGGCAGTAACACAGTAATACACTACATCACATTGGATAGTTTGAATTCCACACACCTGACACACATCCACACACCCGACACACCTACAAACTGCACTATAAAACACACCCCTTCACACCCCACAATCCTTTGCATCAAAAACATCATACATAGCTAGACAGAGGACACACACCGAAGTTATGGGCCAGGTACTAGCCATGATGGGGGATATCAAGCAGCTGCAGAAGAACAAGTTATGCAAAAGTGGGAGGCCCACAATGCCAACAAGGTGCTGAGAGACATTCATACCACCCTGAGTAGGTTATGTCCACCACAGCTGACCCTTTCCATTGGCTATGTTACATCAGGCCCCTCTACATCTGTTGCAGTGAGAGGAATAGAGGCTCTGCAAAGGGAAGGACATGCCTCAGACACACTGTAGCTGAAGAACCACCTCGCATACGTGGACATCCACCTAAACATCCAGGAGGAGTGGATACCAAGACCTCAGCTATTGCCAGGAAGTGATCTTCCACTTATTGAATTCCCCTTGTGTGTGACAGATACACCCTCTTGACTGTTTTACCACCACTGTCCATTTTCCAAAGGCACAAGGACACTGGACTTGCGACTCCAGCTACCCTGATGATTATATCCACCATCCCATTTCTTTTACCTACCTGTGCACTTATAAATAAACACAACTAAACCACATATATTGGTTGAGAGTCATTTCTTTGCTATATTGAATAGTAAACTGTGAAAAATGTTGCATACACATGATATTCATATATGTTCCCATTCTCTAAAGTCCATTCTCAGCATGTATGGTGAATATGGGCCTGATAAGTGTACAATTGTTCAAATGGACACACTCCCATTTATTGAACTTTACAGCACATAGGTTGACAACATGCCAAATATCACACAGGGCAGTATAGCTACACAATATAATGCTTCTCCATAGGCATGAATAACAAGAACCACACAGACTACTGAAGTTAGGGACATGTCAGTGTTTGGCTACCCAAATGGACAAACAGATTGGTTCAATGTTTCATCAGCTAAAGGCTTATCACCTTCTCATACCATGCCTCCCAAATGACCATACCCCATGTTACTGACAGAGGTCAGTACAAATGTCCCCAGTCATGGAACCTTCCACTCACTATGGTCAGGTATCTGTAGGCATGCCAGTCTTGTCACAAATGCAGAGTGGCCTGCAATGTGGAAACACAGTGGCAGCTACATACAAGTTAAATAGTATCCTTATCAAACGAATGAGAAGGTTAAGTCGACTAAGTACATATAATGGCATGTGTCAGAGACACAAGGCAACACATATGACACCATTGGACTCAGATAATATGGCATACAGGTCTATTGTGTGGAACAGTACACTACCATCCCACTGTCCTGACAGTCTGGGCAAGGAACTCAGACACTACCAATATGATGCCATACAGTACGTGGATCCAACCCTGCTCACTTCACATGTCAAACCTGCACATCTCACCGGCCTGTGACACAATTCAGAATTGATCACATGAGGATGACCTTGCGAAGAAATCTGTAAAGTAAAAATGTAATACAAAAGATATATGCGGGTAATGGTAATGAAGATCCAAAAAGACATGTTCTAAAAACAATTGTCACACTGTGCAGTGTCATCAACATTAAAAAATGAGATCATCAGGATAGTCACAACTCCATGTACAATTTTACATGCACACCTGAGCTATGTACTGCTAAGCAACTCATGGGCTGTCTGATGGTCCTGCTAAGACCCTTTACAAACATCTCTAAGCCCCCCCCCAATACCCACTGAGTGAAGTCTTATACAGAACAACACAAACCTACAGATGATGTTACTTGTCTGAAGACCAATGACATAGATGACTTGGTCCATATTGTTTTTTCAATCCTTGATACATCATTATTGGTGCATGTGTTCTGATTCCTTTACCTTAACTTGCAATGTATAGCGATTTGAGGTCTTACAGGTTCGCATATGTCCATTGTGTATGGTTTTAAGTATGTGAAATGAAGTAGGTTTGGCTTGTCTATACTAGGTTTACTAGCCTTTACTTTACAACAGGTGTCATAGCCTGGTACATGACATCAGGTTATAATATTTGCTATAACTATTGCTTCATTGGTGCTTGACCCTGTTGTTATGGATAGGGAACCTGTATAATGTGGCAAAGTCACCTTGTAATAGTATGGTTAGTGTGATTGGCCTACTTCATTCATGGTATTATAAGTGTCAGTTAGGTAGCTTAGCTAGTGTTTGACAATGTTCATATTGAGGGACATACATCAAATTTTGTAGTGACATTATATTGGCTCTTTACTGGCATTACCTAGGGGTATTAGTGACCAGGATATAATGTGACTTATGTGTACTGTATGATGGAAGTGCTCTCTTGTGAATATGATGACCATACCTGACTTTCTGTTTTTCAGCAGGCGAAGGAGACAGGGCACAGCTGAGTTCGGAAGCTTCTGGCCACGGGACCTCCAGTTACGAGAACACAGACGGCGAGGGACCTAGTGGCATGGAGGGCAAGGGAAGTGCCACGGCTGAGACCGAATCCATGACATCTTCTCCCGAATCCTCCTCCAGTGGCCATTCCCCAGTAGTGGCGAACCAATCGGGGACCACCCCAGTACCATATCTGTCCGCTACCCCCATTCTATTACCACCCTCTCTGTAGCTCCCCACCCAGTTGGCTGTGCCCGCCAAACCAAGAGGGTGGCCGTCACTTTCTCCACAGGCACCTGTGCCCCAGCCCCTGCTGACCTCAGTGAGGAGGTTATTGACCTCCTGAGGTCAATCTCTGTGGGTCAGTCGTCCATCGTGAATGGCATCCAGGGACTGACAACTCAAATCCAACAAAGCAATGCGTTTCTGGAGGGCATTCACTGTGCACTGGCTGGCCTACAGAGATCATTTCAGGCTCTGGCCTCCACAATGGCGGAAGCCAGTCACCCTTTGTCTACCGTCCCCTCTCCACCTTCCTCTTCCCAGTCCGAATCCCCCCTTCCCAACCCAGCCAAAGCACACAGACAGACAGGAATGCGTACATCTCAACATTCAAGGGTAGCGCAGGCAAACAGAAGCACCGCAAGACACACCACTGGCACTCACACAGAGAGTGTCCACCTGCAGTCACAGCAACAGTCAACACCTGTCCTGACACCCCCACCATCACAGACACAACACCTGGCACACCTGCAGACACCACACCAACATTCAGTGATCAAGCCACCACACCTATCCTTCCTGTAGACATCACCCCAGCAGACCCTCGGACATCCACCCTAATCACCCAGCTGCAGACATCACAACTACTGACACGCTTACATGCAGCACATCCATCATACCTGCAGTCACCACCCCAACAGACAGCCACCCACACACCACGGCATCCCCCGTCACCTCCACACCCCTCAGTCCAAGAAACATAAACGCCCACACTCACCCACCCAACAGACACCCACCACCCACAAGAACACCTCCCTCAAACATGCACCTAAAACATCCACACCAACCCATCATACAACCATTTCCTGACCATCCACACCAAAGCCCCTACAGATGACCATCCCCGTGTGTCCAAGAAAATTTTCATTTCCAAGTTTGACCTTTTCCCTAGTCCTCCTACCCCTGTGACACGCCTAAAAAGTCTGTTTCCCTCCCAAAGTCCATCCCTTCCACGTCCAAGGCCTACCCTACCTCCTGCAAGCACCCATGCGCCTCCCCGCCAGGAATAAGTCTACCCCTCCCAAACAGATCCTCCGCCTCCTAAGCCCAAGGCTAAACCCCCCTCCCAAGCCCAATCCTAAACCCCTCCAAGCCTAAACCCAAGCCCAAACCAGCCCCTCTCACACCATCTCCCAAGGATTCCTGAGGTGCCTGTCTGCCCCCTTGACTGCCCTCTAACTTACCTGTGGAGGTTAGATGGCAGTCAGGAGTCATGTAGGGGCACCATTTAGTGTCTTTGGTGCCATTTTTCCACAGCTGTGGACTGGCCTATGGCCTCGAATCACCAAAGTCATAATGAGGCCCTAAATTTATGCCTATATTAAACCCTAACAAACACTATGGCCCTCATTACAACCCTGGCGGTCGGTGTTAAAGTGGCGGTAATACCGACAACAGGCTGGCGGAAAACAAAATGGGATCACGACTGTGGCGGAAACCGCCAACATAGACAGCCACTTTAACACTCTGACCGCCACGGCGGTAGAAACAAAGAGCGTGGCGGTCAACATACACACAAATACATGTTGCAACATTACATTAACACACCCCCACCCCCCTGGAAGAACGCAAGGACCAATGGAAATGAGTTGAACAATTGTAATCATGAAAAAACAGTAGTCAAAACTCGAAATACAGTATATACAATTATGTACACCAACAACACAAGTCCGGATAGTGCACCAATTATTGTCCGTGGACCACTAGGCCCAAAATGCATGGGCAAGGCCCACACTCAATACCAGACTTCAAACAGAGAGAACACTGCAGGGGCATCAGATCGAAATGAAACAGGCAACTCAGGGGGAAGGGAAGAGGGGGCTCCTCAGCCGGATGAGTGCATGACGCCACTGCTCCACGAGAAGGGTCCATGCCCACTGCTGTATTCTGGGGAGTGCAAAGCTACAGTCTCTCAAGTCTTTCCAGTGGCTGGTTTGCCCACTGCTGTATCATGGGGGTTGCAAAGCCACAGTCTCTCAAGTCTTTCCAGTGGGTGGTTTGCCCACTGCTTTATCCTGGGCAGTGCAAAGCCACAGTCTCTCAAGTGTTTCCAGTGGGTGGTTTGCCCAGTGCTGTATCCTGGGGAGTGCAAAGCCACAGTCTCTCAAGTCTTTCCAGTGGGTGGTTGGCCCACTGCTTTATCCTGGGGAGTGCAAAGCCACAGTTTCTCAAGTCTTTCCAGTGGGTGGTTTGCCCACTGCTGTATCCTGGGGAGTGCAAAGCCACAGTCTCTTAGGTGGATGCCTTTCTCCACTGGTTCTGGAGGGGCCTTTGTGCCCAGAGTGCTTCATCCTGCCAAGGACTGAGGTAGTGGATGTGATACTCCACTGGTTCTGGAGGGGGCTTTGTGCCCAGAGTGCTTCATCCTACCAAGGACAGAGGTAGTGGATGCCTTTCTCCACTGGTTCTGGAGGGGGCTTTGTCCCCAGAGCGCTTCATCCTGCCAAGGACAGAGGTAGTGGATGTGATACTCCACTGGTTCTGGAGGGGACTTTGTGCCCAGAGTGCTTCATCCTTCCAAAGACAGAGGTAGTGGATGCCTTTCTCCATTGGTTCTGGAGGGGGCTTTGTGCCCAAAGTGCTTCATCCAGCCAAGGACAGAGGTAGTGGATGCTGAAGGTGGAGTAACATGGAAGGTGCCCAGGCTCCTGGAACTGACCACCAGACTCGGACTCTGTGGTGGCGGTGCTGGTGGCGGGCTCAGTGACTGCGGTGCTGGTGGCATGGTCAGTGTCTGCAGTGCTGGTGGCAGTGCATGTGGTGGTGCAGGTGGCGGTCCTGTCCGCTGTACAGGTTGGCGTTGACGTGGACAGAAGGTGTGACACTGGTCCCATTGTTGGTGCCACCATGCCCTCTCCTGACCTGCCCTTGATTTTCTGGCCCTTCCCCACCTTGGATGGTGGCGCAGCTGTCTTGCCACTATCCCCTTTTGTTTTCCCTGAGCCCTTGGTGGCAGGTGTTTTCGCCTTCTCCCTCTGGGATGTGGGCAACTTTTTTACTTTTGCAGGTGGAGGAATGTCCTTGCCCTCGCTCCGTGGCACAGTGGCAGCCCTGATGCTTGGCGCACTCCAAAAGCCCGCAGTTGCTGGCACCACCCGGTTATGTGGTGGCTGAGGTGCTGGGTTGGGAACCTGGAAAGCCTGGCCCTAGGGGACGGACAGTGGGGGAGGTGTAGGGAAGAGGTCAATATTAGCTAGGAAATGTTTTTTCGACACACTGGGACGGGTAGATGGAGGGGGTTTGGGAGTGGAGGAAGAGGTAGTGGTTGTAGGAGGTGTACGTTTGCTGAATTTGGGTGAAGGTGCATGGGCTGGAGGTTGTTGTGAGGTGGATGGCTGTTAGGTTGGTGTGTGGCTGCATTTGTGTACTTTGGGAGGAGGGCTCACAGACACACTGGTAGAGGACACAGGGGATGTGTGAATGGTAGTGGGGGTGGTGAGTGCATGTGAGCGGTTTGTGGTGATGGGCGTGCTGGTGATGGAGGTAGTGGCTGAAGATGTAGTGCATGCTGGTCAGATGGTGTGTTTGGGAGGTACAGGGGATTGGGTCTGGGTGGAGGAAGTTGGAGGGGGGAAGCTGGACACAGGGACAATGGCTGCCATCGGTGCTGAGGCCAGAGCTTGAAATGCTCTCTGTTGGGCTGCCTGGCCAGAATGAATGCCCTCCAGGTATGCATTTGTCGGTTGCAAATGCCTCTTGACACCCTGGATGGCATTCACAATGGTAGATTGCCTAACAGTGAGGGATCTCAGGAGGTCAATAGCCTCCTCACTGAGGGCAGCAGGGCTGACTGGGGCAGGGCCTGAGGTGCCTGGGGTAAAGGAGATGCCCACCCTCTTGGGTGAGTGGCCACAGGACACACGCTGAGGGGCTTCTGGGAGGGCAGTGCTGGTAGGGGGGGTGGCAACTGTACCTGTTGATGCGGGGGGCACAGAGGGGCCTGCCACCGCAAGGGAGCTCCCATTAGAGGAGGAGTCACTGTCGCTGATGTCACCTCCTGTTCCTGCCCTGGAGCTCCCCTTGCCCTCCGTCCCACAAGTGGTTTTTCTGTGCCTCTGTCTCCTGAACCGTGTGCCCACTGCCAATGCCCCCAGGTCCCTGATTTTCTTGGGGTGGTGGTTAGCCTGGGTTCCCTGTAGTGGTGGACACACTGCTGCTTGACGTGTTCTGGGGACAGAGGGATGGGCCCGCTGGGTGGGTGCTGTGCTGGTGTTTCCTGAGGGGGGAGGCTCTGTAGTGGCATGTGCCAGTGTCAGGGGAACCAACTGTCCTGAGGTCCCAGATGGGCCGCGCTGGTCATCTTGATCCAGTTGGACAGAGCTGCTGTCATCACTGTGGGCCTCTTCTGTGGAGGGAGTGGACATGTCTGGAACCTCCTGTCCGGTGATGTTGGGTAGGGGTCCTGCCGGGGTGTAAAGGCATGATTATTGCATCTGTGTGTGCCATCATGTGCAATGGGTGGGTGACCCTATACTCCAGTGCTTGCTTTCTTGTCTAGGACCTTGTGTGATACTTGGTTTGGGGTCTTTGTGGGTATCTGTAGGTGACATGCTTTGGTGATGGATGTCCATGCTTTAGGGTTGCAAGCAGGGCTTGGTGTTGGGTTGGGTGGGTTGTGATAGTGGTACATTTGTGAGGTGTTGGAGTGATGGGGCTGAGGGTGAGGGTGGGGTTTGTGATAGCATGCAGGTAGGGTGGGGGATGTAATAGTTAAGATTTGATTTACCAGAGTCCATTCCTCCTGCTACTCCTGCGAGGCCCTCACGATGCATTATAGATAGCCAAGACTTGCTCCCCCCATGTTGTTAGTTGTGGGGGAGGAGGTGGGGGTCTGCCGCCAGTTCTCTGTACTGCAATCTGGTGTCTTGAGACCACGGAACGCCCTTTCCCCCGTAGGTTGTTCCACCTCTTCCTGATGTCATCCCGTGTTCTTGGATGCTGTCCTACTGCGTTGACCCTGTCTACGATTCTGCGCCATAGCTCCATCTTCCTAGCTATGGAGGTGTGCTGCACCTGTGATCCGAATAGCTGTGGCTCTACCCCAACGTTTTCCTCCATCATGACCCTGAGCTCCTCCTCAGAGAACCTGGGGTGTCTTTGAGGTGCCATGATGTAGTGTGGGTAATGTGTGAGGTGGTGTCGGTTATGATGTGTGAGGGGATGTGTTTCTGTGTGTTGTCTGAGGCACGTGGATGTTGTGTGAGTGATGGTGTTGTGTGCCTGAGGATGCTAGTGTTGTCTCTGGTGGTGTCTCTCTCTGGGCTTCTTTCTCAATTTTGGTCGTAAGGGTTTTAGGGTGATGTGGGTGTGTGTTTTATATTGGATTGGGTGTGTGGGAGTGGTGTGTTTATGTGCATCAGGTGTGTGTATTTCGAATTGTCCAATGTAGTTGTGTTTTGTAAATGTGTGTGTATTTTGAGCGTGGCAGTGTGTACTGGCAATGTTTTACTGCGGTTGAAAGACCGCCGCGTGGATTTGTGGGTCGTGATAGTGTGGGCGTATTCCTGTTGGCGTGATGGTGGAGGTTTTGTTATCACCAGTTTATCACTGACCTTTGGTGTGGCGGACTTGTGTGGGTGTCTGGATTTTGGCGGATTCCCGGCTGTGGGTCGTAATAGCTGTAGCGGTATTCTGCCGCAGCAACGGTGTGTTGGAGGTCTTCTGCATGGCGGTAGGTGGGATTTACTGCCAATGTTGTAATGAGGACCTATGTCTAATTACAACAAACAATTATCCAACATATTAACAACTGGTAAAGGGAATGTCCTGAGGAAGAGGCTCAAAATTGGGAGGCAATCCATCCCGTGGCCTCCTGCAATGTCAACATAATTGTTGGGAGGCTGGATTGCTACTTTTCAGTGGCATGCATCCTCACATGCTGAGATGTCATTTGTTCTTTGTCATTGGTCAAATTCATGATCTGGAAATACTTTGCAATGTCACTACAACATTCCCAGCATCTATCATAGGAAAAATGATTTGATTGTGATGGCTACCCTTGTAGTGGATCCTATTTAGTTTTAATGGGAATCAGGAGTTTAGCTTAGCATTCTGGCTTGCAGGCCTGTGCCCCCGTCACCTGGTGACGTTTAATACTTAGCTTTCTCTGTTCTAGCACATTTATTTATTTATTTATTCCAAGATGGCTAACATGTTTATAGTTAAGAAGATGTTTTAGTTTCATGTTATCAGTACAACTCTGTAAATGTGTCACTATCAGCGTCAAAGATAAATGAGATATGTAGGTATTCACATCATGTACTTTCCCACTTTTGTGTGGCAGTAACATAATGTACCTTTTCAGGGTATTGTTTATATAATTGCCGTCCCACGCATGCCTTCTTATCTATTGTTTGGGAACATACCTGCGCCAGGGGTCCTACAAGATCTGTGTAAATACATCTCACAGAGACATGATTAGCTGAGGGATTCCTACCATATGCCATCAACGGTATATATGTTGCACATCGACTTGATGCAGACCCAGCCTTCGTGTCACCACGGAGTATGTTCTAGAGACCTCATTCCAAGGTAATGAGGGTTGAGGGGGCTTTAGGTTAGAGATTTGGTTCATCATGCTAGGGTATTAGGGCCTATTTCACATTCATTTCACATCTCATGTTATTGCAAGATATTGGGGGTCTTTGTATTCATGACTCTCGTTTTTACAATTCTGTTTCTTGCATTGTTTATTATCCTAATCATTGCAGCCCATGCAATTTACAGTAGATTGCAGGCTTGGTAATAAAGCTTATTGTAAAGTTTACTGCATCTCCTTCATTGCCTGTATGTGACTGAGATACGTTGCTCATGTGAGAAAAGGGTAATCTCCATTTAACCACGACTCTCTACACTTTTGAGTCCATGTGTAAAGCCTGCCACAGATCACCTTTCACTGTTTTGGTTTTTGGTGAGGTACAGCTTGTGGGCCTAGAGATTTGGGCCGACAGATGCGACTTGTTATAGGCTTGGCCCAGTCACCTAAAAACAAAAGTGCTGCCATCCCTAAACCAGCAGTCTTACCTTTAGCAAGAGTCAAACTATGACACCCTGTTGACAGTGTCCTATATGATTTAGCAATTTGGCTTTTGAATTGACAAACAGCTCCAGGGACAGATATGTGTCACCAACATTTTAAGTGTTGATCAGCAGTAATCTTTACCCACAACAGTAGTCAGTCACACTTGAATTATGCAGCAGAAAAGATTATACATTTATCTGACCATCCTATATTTAAAATTTGCAGCTGTGGCACGGTTGGGCCTCCCGTCCTGTGTGGCTGTCTGCTGTGATACAGTTGATGGTCCTGCTGAGGCCTGTTTCTGGACCTCCTGCTGCTGCTATCGGACACCCTCCAAATGCTTTGGGCTAGCTGAATGTGTAGCGTCCGTCTTCCAATTTTCTATGTCCCTGATGCCTTTTGTATAGGACACTTATCTTCCAGTAGGCCCTGGCGATGCAGCCGATGTGCCTATAGCTGTCTCTTATCAATTAAAGGTCATTGTGTTTTAAGCTGTTGTTATTTTGGGAGTTAAGGGAAACACATAGTACCTCAAGTTCAGGTGCAGCTCGCGGGAGGGAAAAGGGGCGTGGCGGCGCGTGGCAGGGAGGGTGGCGGTGGACCCAAAAATAAATAAATAAAAGTAACACTTACCTTTTTCCGCGCCGTTCTGCTCCATCTGCTCTGCTCTCCTCCGTTGTTTCAGGCACAGGCTCCCAGCCTAACCTGCAGCCAATCCTGATGCTGCTCAAAGCAGCAACAGGATTGGCTGAGAGTGCCCAGTAAGGGCTCTCCCTGGAAGACAGAAAGCCTCTGCCTGGTCTCTCCAAACCGGCAATGCAGTGCCCGAGATGGCCTGCCAAACATATATGCGCACAAAGGGTGTGTGCTGTGCACTCTCCCTCAGTTCCATCACACCTATGGCCCCACCCACTTTTATAGTAAAAACATGATAAACAGAGTTTATTATGTTTTTACTATAAATATTTTGCAGCTCCTGCTGCTGGCGGGGGGCGATGATCCTCAGCCCTAGTGGAGGAGCCGCCCCTACTACAAGTTGTAAATGTGCATGGCAGATCTACAAAAAAGAAGATATAAAGATATGAACAATATACCTTCAGTACCAAGACATCTCCGAAGACAAAAAGGCAAATTGAGTCAAGTGAGGTCACTGTAGGTGTACAGTATGGAAATGTAGCCAAACTATGATTACAACCATATCACTCATAACAGTGAGTCACCTTCATGAAGATGTGTCAATAGGAAATTAGACACATGGTCTAAATATGGACACTTTGTTTTTTGTATTGCATCATGCAAGAGAGATGAAACTTGGTTACAAACATAAATAAATGGTGATCAATCAATCAATCAATCAAACAAATTTCTTAAGCGCACTACTCACCCGGTAGGGTCTCAAGGCACTGTGGGGGATGGTTAATGCTCGAAAAGCCATGTTTTGAAGTGTTTTCTGAAGGTTAGGAGTTCCTGGGTCTTGCGTAGGTTGGTGGGGAGCGAGTTCCAAGTTTTGGTGGCGAGGTAGGAGAAGGATCTGCCTCCAGAGGTGGTGCGTTGGATGCGGAGGACTGTAGCGAGGGCGAAGTCGGCGGAGCAGAGCTGTCAAGTTGGTTTGTGGAAGTTGATTTGTCAGATGAGGTAGGCTGGTCGTGTGTCATGGAGGCCTTTGTGAGCGTGGACCAGGATTTTGAAGATGATCCTTTTGTTGATGGGCAGCCAGTGTAGGGATCAGAGGTGGGCGGAGAAGTGTTCGTGGCAGGGGAGGTTGAGGATTAGACGTGCGGCTGGAGTTTTCTCTGTAGCTTGGCTGTGGTCCCTGCGTAGAGGGCGTTGCCGTTGTCCAGTCTGCTGCTTATGAGGGCCTGAGTGACCGTTCTTCTTGTTTCTAAAGGAATCCATTTGAAAGTCTTGCATAGCATGCGAAGGGTGTTGAAGCAGGAGGATGATATGGCGTTGATTTGCTGAGTCATGGAGAGAGATGAGTCCAGTATGCTGCCAAGATTGCGTGCATGGGTGGTCGGAGTTGGGGGAGGTCCAAGGGTGGTGGGCCACTAAGAGTCGTTCCATGCTGTCTTGTTGGGGCAGAAGATGATGATCTCGGTTTTATCTGAGTTCAATTTGAGGTGGCTTGCTGTCATCCAGTTGGCGATGGCAAGGAGTCCTGCATGTAGGTTATCCTTGGTGGTAGATGAGTTCCTTGTGAGGGAGATGATGAGCTGGGTGTTGTCAGCGTATGAGATGATAGTGAGCCCGTGGGGCGGATTATGTTGGCGAGAGGAGCCACGTAGATATTGAAAAGGGTGGGGCTGAGGGAGGATCCTTGAGGGACCCCACAGATGGTCTTGGTGGCTGTAGACTGGAAAGGAGGGAGGCAAACTCTTTGGGTTCTTTCGGAGAGGAAGGAGATGAGCCAGTCCAGGGCTTTCTGGTGAATTCCGGTGTTGAAGAGGTGTGTGCGGAGGGTTTGGTGGCATACACTGTCAAAAGCTGCAGAGAGGTCTAGGATGATGAGGGCGACGGTCTCGCCCTTGTCCAATCTGTTCCTGATGTCGTCTGTACAGGCAATGAGGGCGGTCTCTGTGCTGTGGTTTTTGCGGAATCCAGACTGGGAGACTTTGAGTGTGTTGTTGTCTTCTAGGAAGCGAGTCAGTTGTGTGTTTACTATCTCTCTATGACCTTTGAGGGAAAGGGGGGTAGAGAGATGGGTCGGTTGTTTATGAGGTCTTCAGGGTCCGCTTTGGGTTTTTTGAGAAGAGGATTGACTTTGTTGTGTTTCCAAATGTCTGGGAAGGTTGCCGTCTCAAAGGAACTGTTGATGACGGCCCGGAGCTGGGGAGCGATGATTTGGCTGGCCTTGTTGAGGATGTAGTGGGGGAAAGGGTCTGTTTGGGAGCCTGAGTGGATGGAGCTCATGGTTTTGCCGATTTCTTCATCGTTGGTGAGGGTCCAGGTGTTCAGTAGGATGGTGCTGCAGGGTGTTGTGGTGTTGGTTGTGTGAGTGGTGGTGATGGTGGGTGATGACGATGTGAAGCTGTCATGTATGTCTGCGATCTTGCGGTGGAAGTAGTTGGAGAGGGAGTTGCAGAGGTCTTGGGAGTGTGGAGGGTCGATGGTGCAGGATTTGGGTTTGTGAGTTCTTTGATGATGGCAAAAAGTTGCTTGCTGTTGTGTGTGTTGTTGCCTATGGGTTCTTTGTAGAAGGATCGTTTGGCAGTCCGGATGAGTTGGTGATGTTTGCGCATGGCTGATTTGAGGGCGGAGAAGTTGCTCATTGAGGGTTCTTGGAGCCAGGCTTTCTCAATTTTTCGCAATTATTGTTTGGAAGACTGAAGTTCTGGGGTGAACCATGGGGCGGTCTTGATGGTGCGATTGTTGTTGTTTATTTTGAATGGGGCGAGGGAATCTGCCTATTTTTCGAGCCATCTTGTGAAGTTGAGGGCGGCGGCATTGGGGTCGTTGGTGCTGGGAGGTGGGGTTTGTGCAAGGTTGGAGATTAGTTGTTCTTTGGAGATTTTATTCCACTTACGTTAGGGAGTAGGATGTTGTTGGTGGTGGGTGGGGGGATTCAGGAAGGAGAAATAGACACAGTGGTGGTCAGTCCAGTGGAGTTCGGTGGTGTGAGTGAAGGTGATGTGGCCGCTGGAGGTGAAGATTCACCTTCATGAAGATGTGATAATGAACGTAAGCAAGTCCAGCTAGTGTGCTTCTGCATAGTAAGACTCATATGGAGTTACACAAGACAGTACACATTGCTGACTTTACTTACTCTGCTTCAGGTAACCCATCCATAGATGGAAGGTGGGTGGCTCCGTCCTGCAAGCCAATGATACAGTACACTTCAGTAATTTATTCTCAGACAAATGCACTGAAAGCTGGCATAAAGACACTGGTGTACAGTTGTAGCAAAACCATGATGAACTTTATATAAACAATTTTCTGTATAATCATTCTCCCAGGTCTGTATTCGTCAGTACACAATTTAAATCAGAAAATGCATCTCAGGTGTATGTGTAAGCATGTAGGAGTGCTTATCTCTACATGAACTTTGTTGGGTATAATGCAGGGCCCCTTGCACCATGATGCTAGGGGGCCTGCATTGGTGCTAGGCAGTCTAAAATCCAACCAGTAGGTGAGCAATGTAATGTGCTGTATGCTGCTAACAATGTGCATTCCTTTACGTGAACCTTTATCCAGTGCTGCAACATGACTTTATACCTTGCATTGTATGAATGCCTCCCAGAAATGGCACACAGGGGATAAACAGGACATAAGTCCGGCATTTCAGTGCCAATCTGATATGATATGATTATTATGATATGATGAATAGTGCATTTGTCCAGCTGGCCACACCATGGTAATGACACTGTATCCATGCCTTGATGCCTACAGGTGCTCCGTAGCTTTAACAACAATGACAATTGCACAACATGCTCCTAAGTATGCACATTGCAATGAGATATGAAGCCTGACATCCAGTTCAGACCTGCAACGAAATATGACCAACACCCTTCCGTCTGCACTTGTAATGTGTATCAGTCAGGCAGTCTGGTAATGATTGCACAACACCATGGTTCAATAGAGTAGCAGGCCTACATCCCTAAAGCCTCCAGGGTATCAGTGTTATTGTTACTCTGTCACTCTATTTCACATATTTATGATGGATTATTATGAGAGAGGCTCTAGCACCGCTGTCTGGATTACAACAGCCATACCTCATGTTAAGTTCGCAAAATGATGATTTATCAACACTTTTGAAAATGTACTAGCACCCTTACAGAAACACAGGTTGAGACATCATTTGTTCTCTTTAATGGATCAAATTCATGATTTGGAAAATGTGACTACATCAGTCCCAGCATCTATCATAGGAAACATGGTTTGATTGTGATGGGTACCCTGCTGACACTGTTCCACATGATTTAACAATTTGTAGCAGGAAAGGTTAAACATATGCAGCATGTATGAGAGTAGTATGCTGCAAGATGAAGCAATATATGTGGCATAATGACACATTTTAATAATCCAATTTCATAATACATTCATGTGTACACTGGGTAACACTGCTTCAGTTATTTTTAACACCTCAGCAGCTACAGTTTCATACTCAAATTTGGACATAGGCAACAAATCTGTGCCCAGAGAAGCATAGCAAAGCTCATTCCCTCTGTTCTTCGTTTTCTGTATCTTCTTCTGTGTTCTTCTGTGTTCCTCTGTGTTCTTCTGTGTTCTTCTGTGTTCTTCTGTGTTCATCCGGTCTTCCATTCTTCTCTCCTTCCGGTCTTCTGATCTTCCTTTCTTCTCTCCTTCTGATCTTCCTTTCTTCTCTCCTTCCGGTCTTCTGTTCTTCTGTTCTTCTGTTCTTCTTGTCTTCTTGTCTTCTGTTCTTCTTGTCTTCTTGTCTTCTGCCTTCGGCTCTTCTGCCTCCTCCGCCCTCTTCTCCCCGCGCCTGCCCTCCTGCTCCTGCCTCATCCCCCTCCCCCACTCGCATCCCCCTCTCTATCTCCCCTATCTAACCCGTTCACTATCTACCTCCCTCACTCCTCCTATCTACCTATCTCTCTATCTCTCTATCCCACTATCTAACTCCCTCACTCTCCACCTCCTCCTATCTTCCTATCTCTCTATCTATTTCCCTATCTAACGATTTCCCTATCTATCTATTTTCTCTACCTATTTCTCTATCTCTCCCCCCCTCACCCCCTCTATTACCTATCTTCCTATCCTCTCACTCTACCTCTCACCCACCTCTACAACCCCCCTCCCCTATCTTCTCAACCCTACTCCTATCTTTCTCCCTTATCTCCTAAACCTCCTAACACTCACCCCCCTCCACCCTTAAACCCCCCTCCCCCAGCTCTTCTCACTCTACCTGTCCCCCCCCTCCCTCGCGCTTTCCCGCCGCAACCTCCTGCACGCCCCCGCCCCCCAGCTCCCATTCGCCCCCACCTGACCCCTCCCCCCCCATCCTACCTCATATGGCGGCCGCTGCGCAACAGTGGTAGCGACCCTTGACCCAAGGGTAGAACGCTCCCCCTGCCGCTTCAGCTCCTCCAGGTTCCTGAGTTCCTGAGTTCCTGAGTTCCTGAGACCCACCTCACAGTAAGTACCCCCCCCTCCCAGCCCCTCGTACTGCCCCGCGCTACTCACCCTCTCTCCTGCTTCTGCTTCTTTTCTTCTTCTCTGTTCTTCTGTTCTTCCTCCTCGCTCCTCGTCTGAAATCTTCTTCTGTACTCTTCTTTCCCCCGTCTTCACTCTTCTTCTCTTCTTCCTCATCTTCTTCTGTGGTCTTCTGCCCTCTGTTCTTCATTTTCTGTATCTTCTTCTGTGTTCTTCTGTGTTCCTCTGTGTTCTTCTGTGTTCTTCTGTGTTCTTCCGGTCTTCCATTCTTCTCTCCTTCCGGTCTTCTGATCATCCTTTCTTCTCTCCTTCTGATCTTCCTTTCTTCTCTCCTTCCGGTCTTCTGTTCTTCTGTTCTTCTGTTCTTCTTGTCTTCTTGTCTTCTGTTCTTCTTGTCTTCTTGTCTTCTGCCTTCGGCTCTTCTGCCTCCTCCGTCCTCTTCTCCCCGGGCCTGCCCTCCTGCTCCTGCCTCATCCCCCTCCCCCACTCGCATCCCCCTCTCTATCTCCCCTATCTAACCCGTTCACTATCTACCTCCCTCACTCCTCCTATCTACCTATCTCTCTATCTCTCTATCCCACTATCTAACTCCCTCACTCTCCACCTCCTCCTATCTTCCTATCTCTCTATCTATTTCCCTATCTATCGATTTCCCTATCTATCTATTTTCTCTATCTATTTCTCTATCTCTCCCCCCTCCCTCACCCCCTCTATTACCTATCTTCCTATCCTCTCACTCTACCTCTCACCCTCACCCACCTCTACAACCCCCCCTCCCCTATCTTCTCAACCCTACTCCTATCTTTCTCCCTTATCTCCTAAACCTCCTAACACTCACCCCCCTCCACCCTTAAACCCCCCTCCCCCAGCTCTTCTCACTCTACCTGTCCCCCCTCCCTCGCGCTTTCCCGCCGCGACCTCCTGCACGCCCCGCCCCCCAGCTCCCATTCGCCCCCACCTGACCCCTCCCCCCCTCCTACCTCATATGGCGGCCACTGCGCGACAGTGGTAGCGACCCTTGACCCAAGGGTAGGTCGCTCCCCCTGCCGCGGCAGCTCCTCAAGGTTCCTGAGTTCCTGAGTTCCTGAGACCCACCTCACAGTAAGTACCCCCCCCAGCCCCTCGCTCTGCCCCGCGCTACTCACCCTTTCTCCTGCTCCTGCTTCTATTCTTCTTCTCTGTTCTTCTGTTCTTCCTCCTCGCTCCTCGTCTGAAATCTTCTTCTGTACTCTTCTGTCCCCCGTCTTCACTCTTCTTCTCTTCTTCCTCATCTTCTTCTGTGGTCTTCTGCCCTCTGTTCTTCGTTTTCTGTATCTTCTTCTGTGTTCTTCTGTGTTCCTCTGTGTTCTTCTGTTTTCTTCTGTGTTCTTCCGGTCTTCCATTCTTCTCTCCTTCCGGTCTTCTGATCTTCCTTTCTTCTCTCCTTCCGGTCTTCTGTTCTTCTGTTCTTCTGTTCTTCTGTTCTTCTTGTCTTCTGTTCTTCTTGTCTTCTTGTCTTCTGCCTTCGGCTCTTCTGCCTCCTCTGTCCTCTTCTCCCCACGCCTGCCCTCCTGCTCCTGCCTCATCCCCCTCCCCCACTCGCATCCCCCTCTCTATCTCCCCTATCTAACCCGTTCACTATCTACCTCCCTCACTCCTCCTATCTACCTATCTCTCTATCCCACTATCTAACTCCCTCACTCTCCACCTCCTCCTATCTTCCTATCTCTCTATCTATTTCCCTATCTATTGATTTCCCTATCTATCTATTTTCTCTATCTATTTCTCTATCTCTCCCCCCCTCCCTCACCCCCTCTATTACCTATCTTCCTATCATCTCACTCTACCTCTCACCCTCACCCACCTCTACAACCCCCCTCCCCTATCTTCTCAAATCTACTCCTATCTTTCTCCCTTATCTCCTAAACCTTCTAACACTCCCCCCCTCCACCCTTAAACCCCCCTCCCCCAGCTCTTCTCACTCTACCTGTCCCCCCCTCCCTCGCGTTTTCCTGCCGCGACCTCCTGCACGCCCCCGCCCCCCAGCTCCCATTCGCCCCCACCTGACTCCTCCCCCCCTCCTACCTCATATGGCGGCCGCTGCGCGACAGTGGTAGCGACCCTTGACCCAAGGGTAGGTCGCTCCCCCTGCCGCTGCAGCTCCTCCAGGTTCCTGAGTTCCTGAGACCCACCTCACAGTAAGTACCCCCCCCTCCTAGCCCCTCGCTCTGCCCCGCGCTACTCACCCTCTCTCCTGCTCCTGCTTCTTTTCTTCTTCTCTGTTCTTCTGTTCTTCCTCCTCGCTCCTCGTCTGAAATCTTCTTCTGTACTCTTCTTTCCCCCGTCTTCACTCTTCTTCTCTTCTTCCTCATCTTCTTCTGTGGTCTTCTGCCCTCTGTTCTTCGTTTTCTGTATCTTCTTCTGTGTTCTTCTGTGTTCCTCTGTGTTCTTCTGTGTTCTTCTGTGTTCTTCTGTGTTTTTCCGGTCTTCCATTCTTCTCTCCTTCCGGTCTTCTGATCTTCCTTTCTTCTCTCCTTCTGATCTTCCTTTCTTCTCTCCTTCCGGTCTTCTGTTCTTCTGTTCTTCTGTTCTTCTTGTCTTCTTGTCTTCTGTTCTTCTTGTCTTCTTGTCTTCTGCCTTCGGCTCTTCTGCCTCCTCCGTCCTCTTCTCCCCGCGCCTGCCCTCCTGCTCCTGCCTCATCCCCCTCCCCCACTCGCATCCCCCTCTCTATCTCCCCTATCTAACCCGTTTACTATCTACCTCCCTCACTCCTCCTATCTACCTATCTCTCTATCTCTCTATCCCACTATCTAACTCCCTCACTCTCCACCTCCTCCTATCTTCCTATCTCTCTGTCTATTTCCCTATCTATCGATTTCCCTATCTATCTATTTTCTCTATCTATTTCTCTATCTCTCCCCCCTCCCTCACCCCCTCTATTACCTATCTTCCTATCCTCTCACTCTACCTCTCACCCTCACCCACCTCTACAACCCCCCTCCCCTATCTTCTCAACCCTACTCCTATCTTTCTCCCTTATCTCCTAAACCTCCTAACACTCACCCCCCTCCACCCTTAAACCCCCCACCCCCAGCTCTTCTCACTCTACCTGTCCCCCCCTCCCTCGCGCTTTCCCGCCACGACCTCCTACACGCCCCGCCCCCCAGCTCCCATTCGCCCCCACCTGACCCCTCCCCTCCTCCTACCTCATATGGCGGCCGCTGCGCGACAGTGGTAGCGACCCTTGACCCAAGGGTAGGTCGCTCCTCCAGGTTCCTGAGTTCCTGAGACCCACCTCACAGTAAGTACCCCCCCCTCCCAGCCCCTCGCTCTGCCCCGCGCTACTCAGCCTCTCTCCTGCTCCTGCTTCTTTTCTTCTTCTCTGTTCTTCTGTTCTTCCTCCTCGCTCCTCGTCTGAAATCTTCTTCTGTACTCTTCTTTCCCCCGTCTTCACTCTTCTTCTCTTCTTCCTCATCTTCTTCTGTGGTCTTCTGCCCTCTGTTCTTCGTTTTCTGTATCTTCTTCTGTGTTCTTCTGTGTTCCTCTGTGTTCTTCTGTGTTCTTCTGTGTTCTTCCGGTCTTCCATTCTTCTATCCTTCCGGTCTTCTGATCTTCCTTTCTTCTCTCCTTCTGATCTTCCTTTCTTCTCTCCTTCCGGTCTTCTGTTCTTCTGTTCTTCTGTTCTTCTGTTCTTCTTGTCTTCTTGTCTTCTGTTCTTCTTGTCTTCTTGTCTTCTGCCTTCGGCTCTTCTGCCTCCTCCGTTCTCTTCTCTCCGCGCCTGCCCTCCTGCTCCTGCCTCATCCCCCTCCCCCACTCGCATCCCCCTCTCTATCTCCCCTATCTAACCCGTTCACTATCTACCTCCCTCACTCCTCCTATCTACCTATCTCTCTATCTCTCTATCCCACTATCTAACTCCCTCACTCTCCACCTCCTCCTATCTTCCTATCTCTCTATCTATTTCCCTATCTATCGATTTCCCTATCTATCTATTTTCTCTATCTATTTCTCTATCTCTCCCCCCTCCCTCACCCCCTCTATTACCTATCTTCCTATCCTCTCACTCTACCTCTCACCCTCACCCACCTCTACAACCCCCCTCCCCTATCTTCTCAACCCTACTCCTATCTTTCTCCCTTATCTCCTAAACCTCCTAACACTCACCCCCCTCCACCCTTAAACCCCCCTCCCCCAGCTCTTCTCACTCTACCTGTCCCCCCTCCCTCGCGCTTTCCCGCCGCGACCTCCTGCACGCCCCCGCCCCCAGCTCCCATTCGCCCCCACCTGACCCCTCCCCCCTCCTACCTCATATGGTGGCCGCTGCGCAACAGTGGTAGCGACCCTTGACCCAAGGGTAGGTCGCTCCCCCTGCCGCTGCAGCTCCTCCAGGTTCCTGAGTTCCTGAGACCCACCTCACAGTAAGTACCCCCCCTCCCAGCCCCTCGCTCTGCCCCGCGCTACTCACCCTTTCTCCTGCTCCTGCTTCTTTTCTTCTTCTCTGTTCTTCTGTTCTTCCTCCTCGCTCCTTGTCTGAAATCTTCTGCTGTACTCTTCTTTCCCCCGTCTTCACTCTTCTTCTCTTCTTCCTCATCTTCTTCTGTGGTCTTCTGCCCTCTGTTCTTCGTTTTCTGTATCTTCTTCTGTGTTCCTCTGTGTTCTTCTGTGTTCTTCTGTGTTCTTCTGTGTTTTTCCGGTCTTCCATTCTTCTCTCCTTCCGGTCTTCTGATCTTCCTTTCTTCTCTCCTTCTGATCTTCCTTTCTTCTCTCCTTCCGGTCTTCTGTTCTTCTGTTCTTCTGTTCTTCTGTTCTTCTTGTCTTCTTGTCTTCTGTTCTTCTTGTCTTCTTGTCTTCTGCCTTCGGCTCTTCTGCCTCCTCCGTCCTCTTCTCCCCGCGCCTGCCCTCCTGCTCCTGCCTCATCCCCCTCCCCCACTCGCATCCCCCTCTCTATCTCCCCTATCTAACCCGTTCACTATGTACCTCCCTCACTCCTCCTATCTACCTATCTCTCTATCTCTCTATCCCACTATCTAACTCCCTCACTCTCCACCTCCTCCTATCTTCCTATCTCTCTATCTATTTCCCTATCTATCGATTTCCCTATCTATCTATTTTCTCTATCTATTTCTCTATCTCTCCCCCCCTCACCCCCTCTATTACCTATCTTCCTATCCTCTCACTCTACCTCTCACCCTCACCCACCTCTACAACCCCCCCTCCCCTATCTTCTCAACCCTACTCCTATCTTTCTCCCTTATCTCCTAAACCTCCTAACACTCACCCCCTCCACCCTTAAACCCCCCTCCCCCAGCTCTTCTCACTCTACCTGTCCCCCCCTCCCTCGCGCTTTCCCGCCACGACCTCCTGCACGCCCCCGCCCCCCAGCTCCCATTCGTCCCCACCTGACCCCTCCCCCCCCTACCTCATATGGCGCCCGCTGCGCGACAGTGGTAGCGACCCTTGACCCAAGGGTAGGTCGCTCCCCCTGCCGCTGCAGCTCCTCCAGGTTCCTGAGTTCCTGAGTTCTTGAGACCCACCTCACAGTAAGTACCCCCCTCCCAGCCCCTCGCTCTGCTCCGCGCTACTCACCCTCTCTCCTGCTCCAGCTTTTTTTCTTCTTGTCTGTTCTTCTGTTCTTCCTCCTCGCTCCTCGTCTGAAATCTTCTTCTGTACTCTTCTTTCCCCCGTCTTCACTCTTCTTCTCTTCTTCCTCATCTTCTTCTGTGGTCTTCTGCCCTCTGTTCTTCGTTTTCTGTATCTTCTTCTGTGTTCTTCTGTGTTCCTCTGTGTTCTTCTGTGTTCTTCCGGTCTTCCATTCTTCTCTCCTTCCGGTCTTCTGATCTTCCTTTCTTCTCTCCTTCTGATCTTCCTTTCTTCTCTCCTTCCGGTCTTCTGTTCTTCTGTTCTTCTGTTCTTCTGTTCTTCTTGTCTTCTTGTCTTCTGTTCTTCTTGTCTTCTTGTCTTCTGCCTTCGGCTCTTCTGCCTCCTCCGTCCTCTTCTCCCCGCACCTGCCCTCTTGCTCCTTCCTCATCCCCCTCCCCCACTCGCATCCCCCTCTCTATCTCCCCTATCTAACCCGTTCACTATCTACCTCCCTCACTCCTGCTATCTACCTATCTCTCTATCACACTATCTAACTCCCTCACTCTCCACCTCCTCCTATCTTCCTATCTCTATCTATTTCCCTATCTATCGATTTCCCTATCTATCTATTTTCTCTATCTATTTCTCTATCTCTCCCCCCCTCCCTCACCCCCTCTATTACCTATCTTCCTATCCTCTCACTCTACCTCTCACCCTCACCCACCTCTACAACCCCCCTCCCCTATCTTCTCAACCCTACTCCTATCTTTCTCCCTTATCTCCTAAACCTCCTAACACTCACCCCCCTCCACCCTTAAACCCCCCTCCCCCAGCTCTTCTCACTCTATCTGTCCCCCCCTCCCTCGCGCTTTCCCGCCGCGACCTCCTGCACGCCCCGCCCCCCAGCTCCCATTCACCCCCACCTGACCCCTCCCCCCTCCTACCTCATATGGCGGCCGCTGCGCGACTGCGCAGCGGGCGCGCCGCTGGCACGCCGGAGGCGCACCAGAGGCAAGCCCGTTTGCGCCCGTCCGCGCCTGTCCCGTGCCCAGCGCCACGACCCCTGGTCCCCAGCTCTCCCAAGCCCCGCTGACCCGCTACGACCCTACCACCCTCCACGCCCTCAACCCAGGACGCTCCAACACTTGCTTCCAAGCTCACCCCAAACGCACCCATGGACCCTTCGCCTGCAACTCCTGCAAACGCACCTTCCACCACGCAACAACCACGACCAGAAGCCCACGTGCCATCAACCACCTCAAGTGCATCCTAGTCAACGCTCGCTCCGTCCACAAACACGCCGTTGAACTCTGGGACCTCCTGGACTCCATAGCACCGGATGTCGCCTTCATCACGGAGACCTGGATGAACGCCTCCTTGGCCCCTGACATCGCCACTGCCATCCCCGAAGGCTACAAGATCTCCAGAAAAGACCGCACCAACCAGGTAGGAGGAGGTATCGCCATCGTCTTCAAAGACTCCATCAGCGTCACCACCTCCACCGAAGACACCCCTCTCGCCGCTGAACACCTGCATTTTCAGATTCGCACCGATCCGAGGACCACCCTCAGAGGATCCCTCGTCTACCCTCCTCCCGGACCACGCGCCCCTTTCAGCGACGCCATCGCTGACTTCATCTCCCCGCACGCCTCTCCGGACTACATCCTCCTAGGTGACCTCAACTTCCATCTGGAACAAAACAACGACCCCAACACCACCACCCTGCTCGACAACCTCGTCAACCTCGGCCTCAAACAACTGGTGAACACCGCCACCCACATCGCCGGACACACGCTTGACCCCATCTTCTCCGCCAGCAAACACATCTTCTTCAGCCACGCCTCCGCCCTACACTGGACCGACCACAACTGCGTCCACTTCACATTCCGACGCGAGACCTGCCACCTCCGCACCCAACCCATCCCTCGTCGACAGTGGAACAAGATCCCCGAAGAGCAACTCTTCTCCGCACTCGCCGCCAACCAACCCACCCTCACCACCGACCCCAACGACGCAGCCCTCAACCTCACAAACTGGATCTCCAACTGCGCAGACATCCTTGCTCCCCTCAAACGCACGCATCGACAGACCAACACCAAAAAACCTCCCTGGTTCTCGGACACCCTCAAAGAATCAAAGAAAACTTGTCGCGCCCTTGAGAAAGCCTGGCGCAAGGACCGCACTGCTGACAACATGACCGCCCTCAAGAACGCTACCCGCGAACACCACCACCTGATCCGCACTGCCAAAAGGAACTTTTTCACCGACAGACTGGACAAAAACAAACACAACAGCAGAGAACTCTTCAGCATCGTCAAGGAGTTCTCCAACCCCAACGCCAACGCCGTCACGCCCTCACAGGATCTGTGCGAATCCCTTGCCACTTTCTTCCATCGCAAGATTAGCGACCTCCACGACAGCTTCGGACACCAGACCCAACCAAACACCACCGAACCGGCATCCACGGCCATCACCCTCAACAACTGGTCCCACATCAACACGGAAGAAACCAAATCCATCATGAACTCTATCCACTCCGGCGCCCCCTCGGACCCCTGCCCGCACTTCATCTTCAACAAAGCCGACGACATCATCGCCCCGCACCTCCAGACCGTCATCAACTCTTCTTTTTCTTCTGCTACCTTCCCCGAATGCTGGAAACACGCCGAAGTCAACGCCCTACTAAAGAAACCTACGGCTGACCCGAGCGACCTGAAAAACTTCTGCCCCATCTCTCTTCTGCCTTTCCCAGCCAAAGTAATAGAGAAGACCGTCAACAAACAGCTGACCACCTTCCTGGAAGACAACAACCTGCTCGACCCCTCACAAACCGGATTCCGAACCAACCACAGCACTGAAACCGCCCTCATCTCAGTCACTGACGACATCAGAACTGTAGTGCTTTCCTCTTATCTAGTTTCTAAGCACTAACATAACACAACAGAAATGCACTTCTGAGGTCAAAGAAGACTTTTATTGTTGTTAATTCTTCCCCAACCACAATATTTATGAATGACGAATTAGTAGCTTTCAAGTCCGCGTTAATCAAACAAAATATATCAGTTTGCAATATACACAGCAGGTTATATTTATAAGATATTGAATGCAAAGCAAAACAAATACTTCACCGTGTGGGAAACTATCTACAGCTTCATCTTTCTAAGGTCTGCAAGCTGATGACCCCTGTCAGCCGCGAGAAAGAGATTCATCTACCCACACGGGATTGCTGGCAGCTGACGCCAAGCTCCAGCACGAGGTCCGGCAGATTCGAATCTGACTCTCTGCAGCCTGTGTCATTCGTTACAAAGGTGTGCCCCCTCCTCTCAGACCTGGGAAACTGAGCAAGCCTTTTGGAGACTGGCCAGGTCTCCAAGACTACTCCTGTTCCCAAGCTCAAGCAGAGAGAACAACACCATGTACCCTCTCTTATCAGGTCTAGTCTACTGTGAGAGCAAAACATCTTGGTTCATCTGGTGCAAAAACACAGCTTGGAAAAATACAGCTTGGATTCTCAACTGCAATGTCTAACTCCACGTTAAAGGCAATAGGCAGCTAACCTAAATATCAAATGCAATGTCTAGTGTCATGTCAAAGCCAATAGGCATCTAAGCTGAATACAAAATGCAATGTCTTATATCATGTCAAAGCCCATAGGCAGCTGAGCTGAATACAAAATGCAATGTATAATATCATGTCAAAGCCAATAGGCAGCTGAGCTGAATACAAAATGCAATGTATAATATCATGTCAAAGCCAATAGGCAGTTAAGCTGAATATAAAATGCAATATATAATATCATGTCAAAGCCAATAGGCAGAATATCTAATAGCATGTCAAAGTCAATAGGCAGCTAAACTGAATACATCATGTCAAAGCCAATAGGAATGCAATGTCAAAGCCAATAGGCAGAATACAGAATGTAATGACTAATGCAATGTCAAAGCCCATAGGCGGCTAAACTGAATAAAACATACCATGTGCTACTGGTGAACATTGAGCAACTAATATGCGCAGTGGTGAAACACAAAGTCATTGGTCAAAACAAAATTTAACAAATGGCAGTACAAGAACCCTGATGGACAACGGTGAAACAGTCGCCCTCATTCTGCTCGACCTCTCGGCTGCCTTTGACACCGTCTGTCACCGCACCCTAATCACCTACCTCCGCTCCACCAGAATCCAAGGCCAGGCCCTGGACTGGATCGCCTCCTTCCTCTCTAACCGTTCCCAAAGAGTTTACCTCCCTCCGTTTCGCTCAGAACCCACCAAGATCATCTGCGGCGTACCCCAAGGCTCATCACTCAGCCCGACACTCTTCAATGTCTACATGAGCCCCCTCGCCAACATCGTACGCAAGCACGACATCATCATCACCTCCTACGCCGACGACACCCAACTTATACTCTCCCTCACCAAGGACCCCGCCAGCGCCAAGCCCAACCTACAAGAGGGTATGAAGGACGTCGCAGATTGGATGAGGCTCAGCCACCTAAAGCTGAACTCTGAAAAAACGGAAGTCCTCATCCTCGGCAACACCCCATCCGCTTGGGACGACTCCTGGTGGACTACGGCCCTCGGCACCGCACCGACCCCCACAGACCACGCCCGCAACCTCGGCTTCATCTTGGACCCTCTTCTCACCATGACCAAGCAAGTCAACGCCGTATCCTCCGCCTGCTTCCTCACCCTCCGCATGCTCCGCAAGATCTTCCGCTGGATCCCCGCCGACACAAGAAAAACCGTGACCCACGCCCTCGTCACGAGCCGCCTGGACTACGGCAACACCCTCTACACCGGGACCACTGCCAAACTCCAAAATCGCCTGCAACGCATTCAAAACGCCTCGGCCCGCCTCATCCTCGACATACCCCGCAGCAGCCACATCTCCGCACACCTGAGACACCTGCATTGGCTCCCAGTCAGCAAAAGGATCACCTTCCGACTTCTCACCCACGCACACAAAGCCCTCCACGACAAGGGGCCGGAATACCTCAACAGACGCCTCAGCTTCTACGTCCCCACCCGCCTCCTACGCTCCTCTGGCCTCGCACTCGCTGCTGTCCCTCGCATCCGCCGCTCCACGGCGGGTGGGAGATCTCTCTCCTTCCTGGCGGCCAAGACCTGGAACTCCCTCCCCACCAGCCTCAGGACCACCCAGGACCACTCCGCTTTCCGGAGACTCCTAAAGACCTGGCTGTTCGAGCAGCGATAACCCCCCCTTTTTCCCCTAGCGCCTTGAGACCCGCACGGGTGAGTAGCGCACTTTATAAATATTAATGATTTGATGATTTGATTCCACCCTGCTGCTACATCTGTTAAAATATTGGGCCTCATTTACATGAATCTGACTGTTGGAAAATGGGTTATTGGTAAGAGCAGGTAAGTACCTACACAATAGGCCACTAACCTCCACTTAGGTCCAGTTAGGTCTCAGTAAATTAAACCTAGCTCAACCCTTGGTAGCTTGGCAACGAGCGACAAGGCTTCACTTAGGAGACAAAGTGTAAAGCATTCAAATATCACAAAACAGTAATTAAATAAAACACAGGAAACTGTTTAAAAATCCACAATCAATTTATAAAAATAGATTATATTTTTATCTTTTAAAATGACACCAAAACGAATAAAATCAGATAAGGGGAACCGGAGATATGAATTTTTAAAGAATTAATGCTTTCTAACGCATGGATGCAACTAGCGCACAAAGGGTTAAAAAAGGTCATACTGGAAAGGAACAAAGTCCAGAGTTCAGGCCACCCACGAGGTAACACTGTCACACTTACTTTCAGATGTGTTTGATTCAGGAAAGTGGTCCACAGCACCAGCCAAGGGTTCAGAGGTTCTGGTGTGCCTCTTGGTGTCTGGGACTACAACTCCCACAATGCACCTTTTCAACTTATGGGGTTGCTCCAAACATCTCGAAACTTCTGGATCTTCTTCCAGAGGTCCTTTTTGTGTCCACAACTTGATCCAAGGTTCCAGAAGCTCTGAGTTGCTCCTTGGCAGTTGGAACTACAATTCCCAGAATGCACCTGGTCAGAATCCTCAAATGGCCACTAGAAGCTGGTCAGCTGGGCTCCGCTTGCAGTACTTGATGCAGGGGACTCTGGGCAGATCCTTTGAACATGTAGCAAACAGGGAGCCCCTTCTTGAAACAGTAGAAGACAGGTAAAGTCCTTTTAGCGGTGAAGCCCAAGTGTGAAGCTGGTGCAGTCCTCTTTTTTGGAGATTTTCTTCACCGGGACGAACCTGCAAATCAGACCGGGTCGCAGTTGAGGCAAGCCGGCTAGAGTTGCCACGGCGGGTCGGTCCCTCTATGGAGCTTTTTTTCAAAAGTTCTCCAAACTTCTCCAAACTTCTGGGTCTTGTCCCAGATGTTCTTTTAAGGTTCTTTAGGGGTCCACAGCTCACCCCAAGTGTCCAGAAGCTCTGAGATGATCCTTGGGGGTGTGGACTACAACTCCCAGAATGCACCTGGCACAAACTCCTTTTTGGCCACTGGGCATGGGTCAGCTGGTTGATTTCTTCAGGAGTTGGTGCAGGGGACTCTGGATAGCAATGTTTCACCTGCAGGTTCTAGGTGCAGGCCAGGGGTCCAGCAGGGCAGTCCTTCTTCTCCTGTAGTTCTTCCTTGTTGGAATCTGATAGGGACCTGGTAGGGAACTGAGGTGTGGTTGCAGGTCTGCCAGTTTTATCCCTGCTCCTGGATGAAAAACAAGGGGGTCCTGGTTCTCCTATCATGACAGGGTCCTTCCCCCTGTGATGACCACTTCCTGAAAAGTGTGGCAAAAATAAATCCCAGGGAGCTACATTCCTCAAAAATCCATCATGGCTGAAAGTGATTTATGGAGGTTAAATCTGGCTGAGCCCACCCACTGGTATGGCTAAAAATCCTAAACACACTCCTCTCCTGCCCTCTCCTAATCTAATCATGGGGACACCTAATTGTCTAGGTTTGCAGGATGTGAGGGTGTTGCTGGTTTGCTCCAAATGTCCTTCTCTGCCTTTGAAGACCAGTTTGGCAGCCCTCCCTCTTCCTGCTTCACCATCTGCTGAGGGGAGATCTCCTCCCACAGAGGTAAGTCGGTACGTTCCCCCTGGCTACCCCATCTTACTCGTGCATATGTATTCTCATGCAGCCTTTGGATTAAGTGCACTAGGTTTCCTGGGGTACCAATTTTGTTTAAGACTTCCCATAGCTTCTCTCCCGGAACAAGGTTGAAAGCAGATCTTAAATCTACAAAAGCAACGTACAATTTTTGCTTGTCTAAGGTGACATATTTCCAAAACAGCAATGAAAGCCTAAAAACTTGGTCCATGGTACTGATTTTTGGGTGAAAGCCGGCCTGAAGAGGGGAAAAAAACCTGATTATCCTGAACCCATTCCGTGAGCCTGTCTAAGACTTGCTTGGCAAAGATCTTTTGCAGGTTATCAATAAGGCTGATTGGCCGATAATTAGCTGGCGAACCCACATCACCTTTCTTATGTGTAGGAATTATTTCTGCCCCATATCACGAGTCTGGGATGGGACTACCTGCTGCTATAGCATTTGACAGTGTATTTATGTACCATGACCGTATGGTGGGTTCAGATTTAAACAGGTCACCCGGTATCTTGTCAGGGCCAGATTCTTTCACTAGTCTCATGGAATTGATGGCTGCTGTTGTTTCATCTATTGTAAAAACAATGTCCTCCGCTGATCTTTTATCAAAAGCACTTTAGTCAATGCACCCAATATCTACAGGGTCCAGTTGAGCAGGGGAAGCATAAATCTCAGAAAAATAAGTCACCCATCTTTCAGGCTCAATGTACATGCTTATATTATCATTGCCCCCTCTTGATCTACAAGCCAACAACCTCCAAAAGGAACCATCATCTTGGTTCTTAACTGCATCCAACAACCTCTGCCAAATCTCATGTTCCCAGCTTTTCTTAGCACGTTCCATGGACCTAATATACCTGAGTCTGGCGTTCCTAATCTCCCCCTGTGAGTGAATTTTTAAAGCTACTTTTAAATTGGATCTTGCACAAGTACAGTCCTTGTTATACAATTCCCTACTTGAAATATTGTTGGGTGTCTGCCTAGAAGAGGATTCCTTGCAAAAGATACCCTGAAGGGGGCCTACCATTTCTGTATGAATAGCCATAATTGGAATAATAACAGCCTCTTGTTCCCCAAAACTAGAAAAAAATTCTAAAAACGATAAGTAGATTTCCCTAATCAGGTACAGGTTTGATATCACTTTTGGCCAGCTGAAACGGGTTTGTCCAAGATTCAACCGAGAAGTCGGAACATCAGTGGTCTCTAGATGCTGGGCTCTTGCAAATGCATGATTAATTAAGGTAAGGCACAAGGGATTATGATCGCTATCATTGCGGAATATTATTTCCATATCTAAGGTACTTGTCCATAGTCTAATATCCACTAAGAGATAGTCAATGGTACTAGAGGATAGCCCTCGCTTAAAGGTGGAAGCACGGATGGGATCGGATCTTGTGCGACTATTGCAATCTCTTAGCCCAAATTTGAAGCATAAAGTGTCCATCTGCATTGTGACGCGAGAAATAGAGGTAGAGACAGTCTCTTTGGATTGGGGAATACCCCATAGCTCAGCTTCCTCAATTGTCAGGCTACTAATAATGTTTGTTAATGCAAAGGAACAATTAAAATCACCCGCAACCATCAGATAATCTGATGGATGTAAGAGCTCCACAAGCCAGCTAACTGAGTAAGAACATTAGATTCGGTACCACACGGGACAGATCTTGCATACACATTTATCATGATCACCTTGAAACCAGGCCGAAATGTGAGTTGTACACTCAACAGGTCATGAGAATTAAACCATATTACGGAGTGATCGCATTTCAATCTTTTATTCAACAAAATCATAAGCCCCCCTATTCGTCTACCAAAGCCCCCAGAAGCTGGCTGAGCCGCAGAGAAATAGGTTGTAAAGCCTGCAAGATGGATTGATTCTGCAGCCCAAGTTTCATTGAATATGCATACATCAAAGTTATTAATAAAACTGACCCACTCGGGATCCTCTAGCTTTTGCTCTATTCCTGCTACGTTCCAAGACATAATGATAAGTTTTGGGGATGTAGTTCCTGCCTTGGTTCTCATTTGGGGAGCCATTTCTAAATTCCCTGGGTATTCTATTTGACACACCTCTGTTGCTACTATTAACATCCCTACATAAGGGTCATCAGTTAGTCAGTCCAAGTCAGATAACCAGGGGGAAGAATTCTCTACCGAAGTGGTAGATGGTTCTTAGGTGAAACTTCGACCCCACCTGCATGGTCATTAAACGAACAGCAGCATCTGCGTATCTTTTCTCCAGGTGGATGTATGCAAAGATTAATACCAGTTTTCCTGCAAGCTCTTAAGGAGCCAGTTCGGGTATTGAAAGATATAAGATTGTTCACCATGGTACTATTAGTAAAAAGGATAGAGATGTAGTCGAATTCCGACCCTGGTTGAATATATCTACGCACCTCTTGAATATCGGACCGAGTAACAGAGAGACAATTCCTCTGTGAACGTACCCAGTATACAACTTTGTTGGTGAAAGAGTCATTAGACTCCCTATGACCAGAAGGCAGCCTGGGGACCCTTGTCAAAAATAAATGGGCACCTTCTCTTCTCCAACCAGGTCTCCCCTTCATATCATGTGACTTTATTAATCTTGTTTGGCCAGAGGGTGAAACTCTAGGGTAACTAGCAGCTGCATGCACATCCGAAGCTCCCCCGGGGTCCTTTATTAGAAGCTGTTTGATGAACACTACCTAGATCCCGCAGCTCGGGGATATGTTCATCTTTATTTGTGTCTAGTTTGGAAGCTCGCCTGTTAGTTACCAGTACAGTCGAGCAAATCGGCCTGTCATTCGCTGCGTTGCTTCCAGATAAGGCCCTAGACCCTTTACGTGGAGAGGAGGTGGTCACTTTGCCGCCAGTATTAGGTGTAATAGTCATGCTTAGTCCCGCAATCAGTTTGGGATTATTGACAGCCTCATTAAATTGTTTACAATTACATGTGGCCCTCTGTTCAGTGAGTCCCGAAATCTTATTCAAAAGTGTTACCAGCAAGAGCTTTAGGTCATCCAGCTTGTGAGAAATGATTGCCAATTTGGAAGCTTCATTGCTTTCCAACTTCCTACCCTGATTCCCCTCCTCAAATTCATCTAAAACTGGAGCTTGAGGACATTCTGGGCTTTCATTAGAGGAAGACAAGACCAAGAATCTATTTGAACAAGGAATGTCAATGGAAGCTAGGGACTTATGCCTTGGAAGTAAAAGTTCCTCGACTAGAATACGTTCAACAGATTCCACATGCAGCGGAGATCCCTTCGATGGTGATGAGATTACGCCATGAGTTTTTTTGGGGGGAATGAAGATCCACCTTTACGTCCAATCTGGGCCTCTGTGATTTTTTTTCCGAAAAGATCAGGGATCTTCTTGGGTAAGGGGATAGCAGGGCTAGGAAGGGCAGAAATGAAGGGACTCCTCAATATTGCCTCAACCTCCTCAAACAACGAGTCAATGGTTTTAAATTGGTTCCTGCTGATAGCAGGACGTCTATCCACTTTCCCAGTCGGCCGCTTTTTATGTTTCTTGATCCTAGAATGGGGCACTGGAGTGTCATCAGCCTTCCGCTTCCCCATATCACGTGTGCAGTGACCCAGTTAGGGAAAGGGGAAAAAAAAGATAGTAAATAAATAAATATCAGGGGCCAGCCTATAGAACTCCTTACCAGGGAGCTTGCATCCAACCCAAGAGTGCTGGCCGAGCCCAGTCTCCTACAGGCGATGACGGTCGACGACGGGCCCATCTTGGCCCAGGCACACACCCGGGCGTGTCCCGCGCAGCGGTGATGCCGGCCCTGGATGAGGGCCTCAGAGGAAGGAATGCTGGGGGCTGTAGTCCTCTGCCCCTCTGTTCCTGCTGCTAGGCGCGTCCCGCGCCGCGGTGATGCCGGCTCTGGATAAGGGCCTCAGAGGAAGGAGTGCTGTGGGCTGTAGTCCTCTGACCCTCTGTTCCTGCTGCAAAGCGCATCCCGCACTGCGGTAATGCCGGCCCTGGATAAGGGCCTCAGAGGAAGGAGTGCTGGGGGCTGTAGTCCTCTGCCCCTCTGTTCCTGCTGCAAGGCGCGTCCCCCACAGAGATTGTGCACCTGGCTGGCACAAGTGACTGCACTGCTGGCCTTGCACCCGTGATTTGATTGGTATCTCTGTACGCTGGAATAATCAAGCGGCGACTGCTCATCCACTTGCCTCCATTCTCTTCTACAGGAGCCAGCTCGTGGGATACTGGCTCCTGAGGGTGCAGACAGGGCTGCCCGCAGCACCTCTGTGACATCAGCTGAGGAGCCTCCACGGCTCCGCAGCATGCCCCGCCACCCCGCCCGCTCTCCCAACCGGCGGCGCAAAAGCACTCTTTACTACAAAAAGACACAAAAGGTAGACAATTCACACAAGTCAGGGACAGACAAGACTCCAAATGGACCACAACCAGCACAAATACAGCAGACAATCTCAATACACTACCAACCCTCAGCTCTAACTAATAGACTGCAAGAGAAAGTGAAACTAACTTTCACACTTACTAGTATGCATCCTGTCACACCCATTGAGTACTTTCCTGGATGTGCTAAGCACGCTTGCAACATTTGCATCGATTGTTCTGACGCATTCCTACATCAATGGACATTGTGTGATGGATGCACTGCGGAGTGGCACTTCTGCAGCTACAATACCTTTCACACAAAGGCAGCAATCCGTGGTGTTAGACCTGCCAGCCTTAGAGTGGTCATCCCCCAACTTTTTGCATGCCTTCCTGACACTGTTTTTGCTGGTTTTAGGACTCTGCACACTTTACCACTGCTAACCTGTGCTAAAGTGCATATGCTCTCTCCCTTCAAACAATGTAACATTGGCTCATACCCAAATGGCATATTTGATTTACTTGTAAGTCCCTAGTAAAGTGCACTGCATGTGCCAAGGGCCTGCAAATGAAATGCTACTAGTGGACCTGCAGCACTGATTGTGCCACCCTACATAAGTAGCTCCTTAACCATGTCTCAGGCCTGCCCTTGCAAGGCCTGTGTGTGCAGTTTCACTGCCACTTCGACTTGGCATTTAAAAGTACTTGCCAAGCCTTAAAACTCCCATTTTTCTACATATAAGTCACCCTTAAGGTAGGCCCTAGGTAACCCATAGGGCAGGGTGCTATGTGGATAAAAGGTAGGACATATACCTTTGTTTTGTACATGTCCTGGTAGTGGAAAACTCCTAAATTTGTTTCCACTTCCGCGAGGCTGCTCCTTTTATAGGCTAGAATTAGGTCTGCCCTCACATACTGTTTTAGTGGTAGATTCTGATCAGAAAGGGGTACACAGGCCATGTTTAGTATGGTCAGAATGATAATAGTAAATCCTGCATATTCGTGAGGTTTTACTATTTTAGAAATGCCACTTTTAGAAAGTGAGCATTTCTCTGCACTTAAAATCCATCTGTGCCTTACAGTCTGTCTCCGATCAACGTCTGGGCTGGCTGGTTGGCAGCTTCCTTATGCATTCCACCCAGAAATCCACAAACACAGGACACATTTGTATTCATCTGCACACTAAATGGGTCTGGAAGGATGGAGGACATGACACTTACATGTCAAATGCTAATGGCCTGCCCTCAAACAATGGACTGCCAAACCCCCTACTGGGACCCTGGGAGATAGATCTGTACTGAAAATGGACCTTGTGCACTTCAAAACCACTCTTTGAAGTCTTCTCCACTTCAATGGCATTTTTGGGTATATGAACTGGGTCTCTGACCTCACCACCTCAGACACTTCTGTACCTAAACCTGCAACTTGTCAAGAGGAACCATCTGGGTGCACAAAGGACTGACCTGGGCTGCTTTGATGTGAAGGATTGCTGCTGCCTGGCTGGCCTCTGACTTTGCTGAGAAGTGCTCTCCAAGAGCTTGGATTGAGCTTGCCTTCTGTTTTCCGAAGTCTCAGGGCCAAAAAGACTTCATCTCTTCAAGAAAATTCCTTGTGCGCTAAAAATCAACACACAGCCTGCTGCACACGACGCACAGCATGCCTTGTGATGAGAAAATCACCACACAGCTGAACCAGAACGATGAAGCCCGACTTCCCGAGTGAAGATCGATGCAGCGCCTGCGTTGCAACCGGAAATTCAACGCACAGCCTACCGAATCAATGCACAGCCGAGCCGGAGCGACGCAGCCCAACTTCCTGAGTGAAGAATCAACGCATCGCCTGTCGTGCAACAGAAAATTAGACGCATTGCCTACCCGATCAACGAAACACCTTTGACTTTGTCCCGCATGCCCAGGATTTCCACGCATCGTCCCTGGGCATTAAAAGATCCCCGCATTGCAGTGAGGAACCAAGACTGCATGCCGGAAATCGACACAAGCCCCTTGCAACGTGGGAAGAAACAACGCAACGTCTGTGCCTTGTTGGAAAATCCGACGCACACCTTTTTTTTCCACGCATCTCCTGCTCTGCAGTCTTCATGCGTGATAATTTTGATGTAAACCAGGTACTTTGTGCAAACAAGAGACAACTGTTGATTTTTAAGATTTAAGACTCTTTTTAATCTTGCAAAGATGATATGTCAACTTGTGCTTATTAAATCTTTATCAATTTGACCTTAATTTAAGTAGATACATTTCATATATTTTTCTAAACCTGTGTGGTGCATTTTTGTGGTGTCTTCACTGTGTTATTGCATGATTTATTGCACAAATACTTTACACATTGCCTTCTAAGTTAAGCCTGTTTGCTTAGTGCCATGCTACCCGAGGGTGGGCACAGGATAATTCGGATTGCGTGTGATTTACCCTAATTAGGACTGTAGTCCCTGCCAACTAGAGACCCCATTTCTAACACGCGGGTTCAGGCACGTTCAACTAGTATGGTACACTGGTTCAGACCCACTCAACTGGTACAATGCGCAGGTTCAGAGCAGCTCAGCAGGGGAGATGCGCAGGATCTATAGTAGAAGTATGGCTTATACTTGAGCAAACACTCTAGGCCATTTGGTCCAGGACTGGTGTGGTACCACTTGGCAGATCAAATTCACAGATGTCAGTGTCTGTATGCAGAAGCAGTATGGGTGGAAGGATTTTATGTCCCTGAGGCTTCAAGGCAGGTGGCCAGGCAGATTGCCCGTCAAGTCACTGTTGGTACAAGGTTAGCATGTACAGTCCTAATCACCCAGCCCGGGGAACAGTGGGATGCATGGCAGCCCAGCAAGGCAGGAATCAAGGGCTGAATGCTCTGAAATCAATTTTCACATGTATTACCAAGTACACACATGGATGTCCCCCAAAGTCATATGTGCATGTAAAGATTGTTTCTGGGGTCTATGTCCCACTCTATTTGATTCCCTGATCAGCTCAATGTATCTCTTCCTGCAGTGTGTCGAGACCCCTTCCTTGTGATGTATGATGTATGAAACAGACAATAAGGAAAACAAAGAGACAGGCTTGGTCCCATGTACTCTCCCGCCCAGGTTTCTGCTTTGCAGGACTGTCTAACCCCATCTGATGTAATACCAGTCATCCTCATGGTTTGACCGGGCATCTATGTCTCACGCTCAAAGAAGCCAAGGTTCTCCATGTAATGTAGTGGGTCATCAGCTTCTGCACCCAGGGTTAGATGAATGACCCTGTTTGTGGGGTGCTTGCACCATGCAAAATGGTACCAATGTAAGACAAAACAAAAATGAGATTTATAAATCCATGTAATGCCCCCTTGAGTAGCTTCATAAATCTCAAGTAAAGCAATGCAGTACTAATCACTATCTTGCCTTACTCTTCTCTAGGGACGTGTTCCATGGGTGCTGCATCTGTGTTCCCATGTAACTAACATTGTTTTTAACTCATATCCAGATTAAACTGAACTGGTAAACCTCGGAATGCATCTAAAAGATATACCTTGACACAAGAGCTGTAACATCATGTAATACCTTTATTTCTCCTCATTACTTCCTCTTTCAATGTGTTCTGCATTCTGCAGCACACATAGAAAGAGTAATATGTCTCTCAGGATAGTTGTTGTGTGGGAAGGTGCCCGTTTATACACAAAAACAATCCTGTGTGCAACACAGGCACTCTTGCATCATGATGCAAGGGGGCCTGATTTGGTGCTCGGCAGCCAAAACAGAACCCACAAAGGTTAAAGGACACAACTGCACCGTATTCTTGTCAATAGAGCACATTCCTGCCTTTTCCCTGTCATGCATTGAAGCACAGAAAGGTGAGTTGCTGTGCTGCACTGCATGACAAATGACACAAATATACCCATCAGTGTAAAGTCACAGGACATTCAGTGCTTAATTCTGTGATATACATGTATCATGCTGCCACCAGCATACTGACATGCAGCACACAAACTCTGTCTGTGCACACTGTTTAGTTCTGCACTACCTTTCAGCTGTACTAGATTGTGTCATATTGAACACACGCTACTAGCTTGCACACATTATTCATGTGCACACTGTTCCACATTTCCAACTATGGGGGTAATTCTGAGTCTGGTGGTGTTGCCCCACCAGTGGTGGCAGTGTGGACCACCAACAGGGTGGCGGTGAGTACTGCTGTATTCTGAGTGCGGGTGTGTACTGTGAGCATAGCAGCCATTTAACCGACTGTATCGCCAGTATGTGCTGACCAGCGACGACGGCAGAGAGCATCTACAGGCCGGCAGAAAGGCCCACCCCGCCCACCATATTATGATCCACCACACCGCCACGATTGCCCTGGCAGAACTGTAGCCACACAAAGCCTGGCAGAAAGGAGCCTTAAACAAAGAAGCACTCACTGTAGGGACACAGACGAGGCCGAAGATGACATGGAGCATGAACTCGAGATCCTTCCAGTGCTAGTCCTTGCAATACATCTCCAGGACTGTGACCGCCGATGAAGATGGCAACGGTGAGTACACCCGCCTAGCACACAAGGAAGGAAAGGGGACAATTACACACCCACAACCCACATGCATCCCCCACACACACTACCACGCCCACATATATGCACACAAACACCCATACACACACACACCCTCCCCACCAACACCCTAACGCACGTACACACACACAGACCAAACAAGGTATACCTTCTGTACACAATTTAATCTACCTGACACATGCAGAGTAAGAAATGAAAGGATATCAGTGTACACAACCCTCATATATCAAAACGCAGGACAACAGAATGTGATAGCACCAACATGCCTGTTGGCCATATAGATTCTTTTTTTAATGAAACTTTAAAACAGAACGATGTACAAAAAGGCCATGGGCCAGTCCATAATAAATAGCCCAATTGTGCCAACAAGGCACATACTTGACTCCATCACGACCATGGCCTCCACATGGCTGGCGCATCAATGAGGCAGGCAGGCACCTCACGGGGCAGGGAAGGGGGTTGCGGGGGTGGGGACTTCGGTTTTAAAGGGGGGATTTTGGGCTTCGGTGTCGGAGGGGGTGGGGGTTGGTGTTTGGACTTGCCCTTGAAAGGGGTGAGAATGGGCTTGGACCGGGGGATGGTAGTGGGATTAGGACTCCTACATCTTTTCTTACCCACTGGGGAGGGGTCAGTGGATCTGGAATGGAGTACTGGGAAGGAGACTGAAGAGGAAGTACTGGATGTAGGGAGGGCACAGAAAAGTTTTGGGAAAAGAGGGGGTGGGCCAGTCGGTTCGAAGAGGTCAACACAAGAAAGGAATTTTTTTTTGGGTGCAGATGCAAAGTGTGCTTGTGTTTGGTGGATTTATGTTGAGTATATGAGTGTGAGCGTTTGTGTGTTTTGGGAGGAAGGGGGTAGAAAGGGTGGGAAAAGGCAGGCAGTTAGTGTAGATGGATGTTGTAGTGGTGTCTGTTGGTGTGGTGAGTGTGATGCAAGTGTCTGTGAGGGTTGCTTTGGTGCATGCGGGGGTGGTGTCTGGGGTGCATTTATGGATGACTGCTGTGGTGGTGACTCTGCTAACAGGGGCTGGAGCAGTGAATGACGATGTAGTGCATGTAGGTGTGCCTGGGGAGGTGACAGACAGGGAGGAGGGGGACACAGTGGGGCAAGTGGATGTTGTTGTGTCTGCAGTTGTATGTGGAGTGTGTGTATGCATGTGGTAAAAGTGTGGTGCTTGTGTTTCTCCTTATGTGTCTTCTGTGTTGTTTTGTCTGTCCACCTAATGATGCTAATGCACACAAGGAGACAAGAAGACAGAGAGGGGGGTAGAAAAAAGAAAGAGATGCAGGCAGTCAAATACTCTGCTGAAATAATGTAGGAACAAATGCAGACATTCACATCTAGAAACCAATCCCTCATCAAGAACTACTGCATTAAGGTAAGTACCTACTGTAGGAAGTCCAGCCCCCACACTACACTGACATACTGACGTTATACTGGCCAACCACATCACCATCCAGTCACTGCATCCCCATCCAGCCACACAATGCCAGTCCGGTAGTGGTCCAGTCCCACTACAATGAGACTATTGGAAGAGGTAGTACATCAGTTCCACTACCTTACCCATAGGACCCATGGCATGGCCACCTTACCACCCATGCCCACATAACTGCACCGTCCCAGTGACTTAGGAGGACAGCTGCATGCCCACACCTGTCTATGACCCTGAAAGGCTGGCCACTGTCAGAATGCGGGCCATAAGGGGGGTCAGAGTCCGATGGGCACCCCTACCTCATTGGGAGGCCATCCCCAGCTCGGCCTCTGCGGTCTTCTGTGCCCAGCATCTCAGGTCCTCCCACCACTTCCCGCAGTGGGTGCTCCACCGGGTGTAGACCCTCAGGGTCCGCACTTCCTTGGTGATGGCTTGACGCATGCCCTTCTTCTGATGGGCCCTTACCTGCATGGGAGAAACATAGAAGAAAATTAATGTAGCTTTAGCTGCCGCTTGAACACCTGGCATACTATCCGACTTGTAGCTGAAGCTCTTACGATGATTCCCATTCATGCCCCTACACCCATACGGCCGCTCACACTCCACCTATCCATTGGGTCCACCAACAGTCACACTCACATGCTTCTGCTGCATTGGCACACAATTCTAGGATGCTATAATGCCACTCACCTGCTCTTCTGGTCGCCCACACAGCCATTTCCAGGCCTATATACAATTCCCACAAAGGGCAGATCTTTCCACAGTGAAGTCAGATTTTTATGCCAACATCGTCAACATACCTCATGTGATAGGTACGATTGATGGCACACATTCACCTTATACACCCCAGAGCAAGTGTATCATAATAGTAAGAACTTCCATTCCATAAATGTGTAGGTGGTGTGTCTTGCAGATCAATACATTTCCCAGGTGGCAGCAAGATTCTCCGGATCTGTCCATGATGCCAACATTTTGAGGAACAGGGGTGTCCCACAACTCATGGCACAACTACAGGGAGAGAGAGCCTGGCTAGTAGGTGAGTGTGCATGGGAGTGATGAGCTGTGGTACCTGACATACTCTGGTTTGACATCGTATAACTGTGTATCATGTGCTCTCCTTTTCCCTTCTTCCCAGGTGACTCTGGCTACCCTAACATGCAGTGGCTGCTGACACCTGTGAGAAATCCCAGGACGGGGACTGAACCGGTACAATGATGCCCATGGTCGTACAAAGGGAGTTATTGAGAGGACCTTTGGCCTCCTCAAGGCAAGATTCAGATGCCTGCATATGTCCGGAGGATCCCTGTGCTACTCCCCAAACAAGGTTTGTCAGATCATAGTGACCTGCTGTATGCTTCACAGTTTGGCCCTCAGGAGACACATTCCACTACTGGAAGGGGAGGATGGAGGACTACCACCCGTGGGACCCGAGGGGATGGAGGACAGTGATGGAGAAGGAGAGGAGGAAGATGTGGACTCTAGGAATCACCACATTCAGCTCTACATCCAGTGAGTTTCAGGTAAATGTTGCACTGTGGATCTGACTGCACTGGGCAGGATTCATGTTGCTGGTGGACACTGTGCCTACACTGCGGTGTGAGAGCAGGTGTTTGTTTGTCAGTGTTAGGGGTGGACCGAGTGTTGCCCATCTCCTGAACGATAGTCAGACTGTTTTCTGTTGTTTTACACAGATACTATAGATGTTCATACAGTATGTAACATGTTAACTTGTATAACTGACAAGGGTTTAGTGTTGAGGTATCATGTATATTGTTGGCATGGAATCAATACATGTTGTAGAGCAAAGGGTGACAGTTATCATCACTAACTACAGTGGCTAGGCAGTATTGTGGCTGTTGATATTCTTCAGTCCCTACAGCCCTTTGTACCTGGATATGTTGTACAAAGTGTAGTGTTACTGGTTTGAGAATTGATTATGGAACAGTAGTAAGTGTTGCAACAGATCTTCCAACATCAGATGCTGCAATTGGCTGTGGGTTTAGTTTGCACAATATATGTGTCTTATGTTGTATGAGGATAGTGTAGTTGAGATGTGTTACATGTCTATTGCTAACAGGTGTTGAAGTGGTGCCTACTTCTTTGCTATGGACACATCACGGTCGAAAAGGTGATGTTTGTGGACACTCCTGCCCAAAGCTGTGATAAAAACTTTCATTGGCCCTATCTGGACATTGAATAGCTGCAACATTCCCCTACATATGCACATATTTGTAAATGACAGCTAGAATATATTTGCATGCATTGTTCAATAAATGACAACATCTGCTGGTGTGAAGAAACAGTGTTCATTAATGAAGTGCAACTTAAGGGATGGGACAGTGCATTGAAGGTGGCAGATGGTGAACGTTATACTCATTTTAATGTCCACAGCTGCTGGGAGCACAGGGGCAGAGTCCATGGGGCCATAGGTAAATGGAGATATGGCAGTGGATAGTCAACAAGGTGGCTCAGTGGCACACAAGGGAGACAGTTCAGAGCAGAGTCACTTCCTGGCGGTGGGCTTGTTCTTGGCTACATTGTCATTGGTATGCCTGGGTCTCCGGCCATATTTGTGAGGGGGTTCCTGGGCTACAGAGGAAGCGGTGCTGGTGGTCTGTGAGTCCTCTGACAGGGCCTCCATTCCACTATCTGCTGCTGATGTTGAGGGCTGGGCTGTAACCTGGCTAGTGGAAGGGGCCTGCCGGTGGGTGGAGGACTCAGGCATGATGTTGGGCATCCTCAGCAGCACCCCTGCAGTGGAGGCCATGTTGGCATTCAGTTGTTTCCATTTCTCCATTGCCTCCTGATGGTGTGCCACCTGCAGCCTCTGGTTCTCCTGCAATGTGGCCAGGATCTGGCCCATCCTGTCCTGGGATTGGTTGTATGCCCTCATGACCTCTGCGATGGCCTCATGGGCAGCTGAGTCCCTCCTTGAGCCACCCCCCGGGCCATTGATACCCTCCCACTGACCCTTGCCCCATGTGCCCCAGCACAGGTCGCCCAGTCCAACTTGCACTGGGACTTTCATCGTCTAGCGTGGCGGTTAGTGTTGACTCCGGTCCCTGTACAAGTGGGCAGACAGTCAGTGGCCTGGAGACACTCGTGTGGGGCTGTTGGGTCACACCTGATGGTGGTGGCTGAGTGATGGGGGTGTCAGTGATGTCCTGGGTGGGGCTTCTGGAGGGTGACTGTCCAGGGCTGTGGAATGGCCCAGGGTAGCCATCTGCGTCCAGGCATCCAGCTGTACTGTTGTCACTGTGGCCTTCTGCTGGTGGACTGGCACTTCTTGGAACACCCAGCCAGGTGCCATATGCTGTAGTACTTGTGTGGTATTGAAAATACTGTCTAGTGTCTCCTGAAATATATGGGCATTGTCCCTTTCTATCATAGACGTGGTATTTGTTTTTCTGTATGTATATGTATGTATGTATGTATAATTAATTAATTACCATTGGCATGTTTATCACCTGTCTTCTGCCCCCCATCCTGTCATTGCCATATCCCTTCCAGCACATGCCACCTGTTTGGTCTGCTTCCATCCCCGATTATCTGCATGCAGGGTCCCTTAGAGATGTGTGTCATGCATTGTTTGTTGAGGGATTGTTGGTGCATTGTGGGCAATGTAGTGTTGCCTACATTACATTGCGGGATAGTCATTATGCATACAGGGATGGTTTGGCGGGTTAGTGGGGAGGTGTAGCCATGCAGGGGATAAGGGTATGGGTGTAAGGGTGATGTGCATATAATGAGGGTTTAGTGTTAGTGGCCGGGGTAGGGTGAGACATGCATTACAGACGTAGCAAATGTTAGGGGAGTATATATGACTTACCAGAGTCCAGTCTTCCAGTGAGGCCCTCCGAGTGCAGGATAGCCAAGACCTTCTCCTCACAGTCGATGTATTCAGGTGGAGGAGGGGGTACCACTGCCAGTCTTCTGCAATGCAAGTTGATATTGTGATGCCTTCTCCCGCAGGTCACTCCACCTCTTCCTTATGTCGTCCCTTGTATGTGGATAGGTTCCCACAGTGTTGACCTTATTGACAATCCTCTGCCATAGATTCATTTTCCTGGTGATGGAGGTCTTCTGTACGTGTGCTCCAAACAGCATTGGCTCTACGCTGAGTATTTCGTCCACCATGGTCCACAGCTCCCTGTCTGTGAAGGAGGGATGCTTAGGGAGCGCCATGGTGTGTAATGTGAGTGGTGTGGTGTAGGGGAGTTATGGAGGTTGTGCAGTGTGTGTGTAGGTGTGGTTGCAGATTGTGTGTGTTTGGTAGTTGTGTGTAGCGTGTTGATATGTGTGTGAGACTTGTGTGATGCGTGTGTGGTGTGCACTTGTGTGTGATAGATTTCTGATCTGTGGGCGTAGTGGGTTTCTGGTATTTTGCATTGCAAAGGACGGTGGGAGGTGTATGCATTTTATAGTGGTACGTGTGGGTGTGTGGAGTGGGTGTATGTGTCTCAGGTGTGAGGGTTTCATATTGTCCTATGTAAGCAGTTGTTGTTGGTAGTTGCTATCATTATCCATGGCAATCCGTACCGCCAATGCTGGACCGCCATCGAATGACCGCGATGCTGATTTGAACTCAAAATTTGGTGGGAGGTCTGTTCTAGTTGTAGCGGTGGATGGTTGCTGGGCTCAGGCTGTCTGGCATCGTTCGGCCTGGAGGTTTATGGTAATTGCTAATTTTTTGGTGGACTGTGGGTTTTGACTCAGAATACGGCAGAAACCACCCCACCGGCGGTCTTTTGGACGCCGCTGATATGGCAGTCGGCGGTATTTACTGCTGAAATCCGAATGAGGGCCTATGTGTTGTATATGTCCTGCACAGGCACATGCATTCTGCACATGGTTTTATCATATTCACATTTCCTTAACAAACTGATGTTGGGCAGGGGGGGGTGAATGCAGCATTCAACAACTGAACGTTTTGAGAGGTGAGCGAGCCAGTAGGCCTCACTGCAGTGAACTAGGTTTAAATGGTCAGGTTCACTACTACTAGTCACTACACAGCATGTCGCCTCTCCCACTTTAGCTCAGTTTCACTCCTGGCAAAGGCAGCAGCGAACATCTACTATGAGGGCAGGTCTTTGCCTCTCCTAGAGCTAGCATACTGCCATCCATGATACAAGCCTATGTGATGGCACACACGCATATTCAGTGTTCACAGTTGTGAATATACCAGTATTCGTGAGCTACACAGCTATTCAGTTGCTGCTTTGTCAGATTTTTATATTTTGTTATAGGCCTTTGACCCTCCTTGCATTGGTGTGCAAAGCATGGGAAATGTTATTCTTTCAACTATGTCTAGATGGGTTTTACATCAGTATGCCCATGGAATGTGTTAGATGTGTGCTAATTTGTGGCTCCCCACAAATGTATGACTGCATTCTTTACAAATAACAGTTTCAAACCTAAACCTGAGAATTAGCCTTTGGCCATGATAGATAACTCCCATGAACTATGATGATATGTGATGCAACATATGTACCAGCAAAGTGCTTTTACTCTTCATGCTTGTCCATATGTGATACACACATCAAGTTTAATATTGCCCAGGGACTGACTTATTGGGAGATTTGTCTCTCTATCGTAGACTGAGTGCCACATTTCACACTTGTATGCATTGCAACACAGCAAGACAGTTGACTTGCTGCATTGATTTGTTCCTAGTTGGAGGTATGCCCCTATATTTAACAACAGCTATAAAATACATAATACACTTGTTGATGCCTACATCTAGTTGACAATATGTGAGTGACTGTATAGGTACATTGACATTCATGCACACACAATGCATGAGTTTAAAACAAATATTTATTATACAAGTTGACATAGTTTCTGTCATTATTGATGTCATTTTCATTTCACTGGGCAAAAAAGTTCTCCACAATTTGGTTGTGTCTCCACCGACCTGCCATTGCAAAGACAATTTTGCCCTTAAGGTCTTCTGGCTCTTCATGCTTATGTGAGCTTCCCCCCTCATAGTTTCATGGGACATTGGTCCTTACAGATATAGGGGGTCATTATGACCCTGGCGGTAATTACCGCCATGGCGGAGGTCGGCGGTAGCACCGCCAACAGGCTGGCGGTGCACCGCTGGGCATTCTGACCGCGGCGGTTCAGCCGCGGCCAGAAACGGAAAGTCGGCGGTGTACTGCCGACTTCCCGCTGCCCTTAAGAATCCTCCATGGCGGCGGAGCGCGCTCCGCCGCCATGGGGATTCTGACACCCCCTACCGCCATCCGGTTCCTGGCGGTTCTCCCGCCAGGAACAGGATGGCGGTAGGGGGTGCCGCGGGGCCCCTGGGGGCTCCTGCAGTGCCCATGCCAATGGCATGGGCACTACAGGGGCCCCCGTAAGAGGGCCCCACGAAGAATTTCAGTGTCTGCTTTGCAGGCACTGAAATTCGCGACGGGTGCAACTGCACCCGTCGCACCTTCCCACTCCGCCGGCTCCATTCTGAGCCGGCGTCCTCGTGGGAAGGGTGTTTCCCGCTGGGCTGGCGGGCGGACTTTCGGCGGTCGCCCGCCGGCCCAGTGGGAAAGCCAGAATGACCGCTGCGGTCTTTTGACCGCGGAGCGGTCTTTCGGCGGGAACCGCTTGGCGGGCAGCGACCGCCGTCCGCCGCGGTCAGAATGACCCCCATATTGTGTAAAATTGCAGAAACTAAAGTTATGTTGCATACTATGGCAGGTAAATGGAGCAGTCTACCACCTGAATTATCAAAGCGCCTGAAGAGTCCCTTGAGTACTCCAAACATGTTCCTCAACATTGTGGGTATTGGACAGAGCTGGGTTGTACTTATTCTACACATCTGTCTGTAGATGAGTAAATGGATGCAAACCGTATCTCTGATCACCTGAAAATAGATATTACCACAAGTCAATGATAGTATTCTTTGTGCATTCAACATTACTATCTATGAATCATTTGTATGCAGGCATTACGAAATGCATTTCATTTTACTTGACGCTGGTATGTTTTAGTTTTAGTTGTACATTGATTTACACATGCTAGGTGCTACGTTTGTGAATATTTGTTATTACTTGTACAACATAAAAGGGATACAACACATCAACATAAAATGTAACATGTTTAGACAGAGGATTGGCAAGATAAGGAAGTAGTCTATTTTAATATGCTAATGTTAAAATAGGGTCTATCTGTGTTCAATGTCTCAGACTTTAGATGAGACTCTCCTGCTGCCATATTCACAACTATGTGTTAGAATAGTAATAGTAACTTTGGCACACAAATCAATTTCACATAGTTTGAACTATGATGTGTGTGATTGTTTACATGGAATGCCAGAGCCTTGCATAGTTTGTTATGAATTTGTATGGCCAGTTGCTTATTAAATGTTTCCATTGTTTGACATCTGACATGGATATTTCATTTTGGAATATGCATCCTTCAGGTATTGTTTTCACAATGGCAAGTTGTCATAATTAACTTAGATTTACATATGGGTGCAGAAATGTGGCCCTTTTTTGTATGAAACCTGTATTATGTTTGTTTTTGAAGACTGACTTTGTCCAAAAGACCTGTACAGTTAAGTTTCTGTCAGAAAGTGTATGTTTGTGAAGTTTCAATGTTGTTGAATCTGTACTTATAGGCCTTGATTCTTACGTTATTTCTTGATCATAAGTATGTAGATTTGTTTGTGGTATTTTCACTGTGATACCTTTCATTTATCACTATGTAACCTTGGTTTGTTCCTAGTGTATGACATCTGTATTGGCCTATGTGAGCAATGTATGACAGTTACTTTGATTCAGTGAGATGCAGCAAATAGAAGCAAATTGCAGTATGTATGTAATCATCTAATACTTGGATGAAGGATGTCAATGTGCCTTATTATAAATCTGTATTATATGACTTTGAATGTAGTAATGCCTGATGTCTACCTGCCATCTGCTCTTTTGCTGTGGCCTATGTACCTAAAGTACATATTTGTTGCATTATTTGACCTAAAAATGTCAGGGCATGACAGTTATTGCAACTTGATGTCCCTTCACATTTGTGGTCCTAAGAAAGTCATCAGTAAACAGATATATAGGCATGTATGAAACAGATACTTTGGATCTGAAGATTTTGGTTACAACATTTTAAAATCGAGATATTTAACATATATTCCCACCTTCATACACAATTGCACATACACATTGCATACATGTTAGAGGTAGTTTTGTTTATGTTAGCTTCAATACAATTGTAGGGAAAATGGTTTGTCATTTGCAGTCAATGCAATTACATTAATCGTGATTCTGCCAGTGCAGACAGTATGACAGGTCACAACACATAACACTATGCATTTTTCTATCTTCAAAATCAGAATCTGTGAGGTAGTCACTCCATTAGGACATCATTGGATACATGTTTCAGTGACATACTCCTACTAGCTGCACACCACACACGATCCAAACACAAACTCAGAGATGGGTATTCAGTCATTCATTACTAAATAGGCAAAGTATTGTTAATTCTACTTTCCTTGCCAATGAGAAGACCATTCCCATAACAGCCATTCTCGAGCCACTCATTGATCATGCTGTGGTGGAATGTAGGCATCATTGGCACTTCCAGGGTATTTAGCCAGAATGGTTATGAAAAGGCCCTGATGGTCCACGAATTCCTGAACATTTATTGAATAATTATATGGCTGCAGTTTGCACAAATTACATGTGTGCAATCTATGGCGCCAAGCATATGGGGGAATCCTGCAATACTGTATAACCCTTGCTTGGTCTCCAATTGCTGTTGATATGATTTCAGAAATAGTAGGTACTGTGGGATCAATTTAGCTATGTCATCCAACACAGATGGGAGAAATGTTGTGAGTCAGTAGCGATTAGATTAAGCATTAGCAGAAGACATCTTGTATTTAGCAACTATTGTGAACATTTCGCAGAATCCATTTTGTATTCATGGCAGCCATTTTCTCTGCCATGTGCTCGCCATGTGCTCTGTCCTACCTTTCTGTTAACTTCTCTTGACAATCTGTCTAGTGACAAGTTATATTTAGCATCTCCCACTTTCGCACATGCCCAGTAAGATCTGCAGGTGTTAGTAATCAGTAACAGACAGTAATGTGTCAACTAGTCCTTGAAAACTGTTAGCCCCTCCAACCTGTCGACTGTGCATTTCCATATGACCTTATATGTATGTAAGTCTTGCTTCTATAATTGTACCACCTTCTTTTAGCCCCTGCGTGGGTATAAAAGGACCATGCTCTCTTAGTTCAGTGTGCTACTTCAAACATTACCGAAGGGTGCTGTTTGAACTGTAGTACCACCTCATGAGGTCTAATACACGTTGATGGGCATTACAACCCTGGTGGACGGTGTTAAAGCGGCGGTAAGACTGGCAACAGTCCGGCGGTAAACAAATTGGAATTACAACCGTGGCGGAAACTGCCAACAAAGACAGCCACTTTAACACTCCGACCGCCACGGCGGTACAAACAAACAGCACAGCGGTCACCACCAACAGACAGGCGGGAGACAATGTACCGCCCACACTATTATGACAGGCCAATCCACCACCTTTTCCAGGGCGGATTCACTGCGGATAAAAACACGGCGGAAACAGGAATCCCGAAGGAAAAACGCTCACCTCTACATACCCCAAGAGGAACGAGGACACCATGGAACCGGAACTCCAAATTCTACCTGCGATAGTCTTCCTGCTCCTCTACTAGGAGCACGAACGCCGGCGGCGAAGACCACGGTGAGTACTGCACCTATGACACAGGGGATGGGGGAGGCAAAAAACAGAGACACGCAACACCCCCACCCACTACAACACACACACTAATACATGTTGATACATTACAGTTACACCCCCCCAGCCCCCTGAAAAAATGCAAAGACAAAAGGAAATTATTGTAACAATTGTAATCTATTAAAATCCAGTACTCCAATATATATATATACACCATAAACAAATATATACACCAATAATACAAGTCCAGGTGTTGCACCATTTATAGTCCGTGGACCACTGGTCCCAAAATGCATGGGCGAAGCCGACACTCGATACCAGATCAAAACAGAGAGAACACTGCAGGGGAATCAGATAGAAATACAACAGGCACCTCAGGGAGAAGGAAAGGGGGGGCACCTCAGCTGGATGAGTGTACGACGCCAGATCCACGAGGGGGCTCAATGCCCACTGTTCAATCCTGGGGAGTGCAAAGCCACAGTCTCTCAAGTCTCTACAGTGGGTGGTTTGCCCACTGTTCAATCCTGGGAGTGCAAAGCCACAGTCACTCAAGTCTCTACAGTGGGTGGTTTGCCCACTGTTCAATCCTGGGGAGTGCAAAGCCACAGTCACTCAAGTCTCTACAGTGGGTGGGTTGCCTGCCCACTGTTCAATCCTGGGGAGTGCAAAGCCACAGTCTCTCAAGTCTCTACAGTGGGTGGGTTGCCCACTGCCATATCCTGGAGAGTGCAAAGCCACAGTCTCTCAAGTCTCTACAGTGGGTGGTTTGCCCACTGTTAAATCCTGGTGAGTGCAAAGCCACAGTCTCTCAAGTCTCTACAGTGGGAGGTTTGCCCACTGTTCAATCCTGGGGAGTGCAAAGCCACAGTCTCTCAAGTGGATAACAGTGGGTGGGTTGCCCACTGTCATATCCTGGGGAGTGCAAAGCCACAGTCTCTCAAGTCTCTACAGTGGGTGGTTTGGCCACTGTTCAATCCTGGGGAGTGCAAAGCCACAGTCTCTCAAGTCTCTACAGTGGGTGGTTTGCCCACTGCCATATCCTGGGGAGTGCAAAGCCACAGTCTCTCAAGTCTCTACAGTGGGTGGTCTGCCCACTGTAATATCCTGGGGAGTGCAAAGCCACAGTCTCTCAAGTCTCTCAAGTGGGTGGTTTGCCCACAGTTCAATACTGCGGAGTGCAAAGCCACAGTCTCTCAAGTCTCTACAGTGGGTGGTTTGCCCACTGTTCAACCCTGGGGAGTGCAAAGCCACAGTCACTCAAGTCTCTACAGTGGGCAGGTTGCCCACTGTTCAATCCTGGGGAGTGCAAAGCCACAGTCTCTCAAGTCTCTACAGTGGGTGGGTTGCCCACTGCCATATCCTGGAGAGTGCAAAGCCACAGTCTCTCAAGTCTCTACAGTGGGTGGTTTGCCCACTGTTAAATCCTGGTGAGTGCAAAGCCACAGTCTCTCAAGTCTCTACAGTGGGAGGTTTGCCCACTGTTCAATCCTGGGGAGTGCAAAGCCACAGTCTCTCAAGTGGATAACAGTGGGTGGGTTGCCCACTGTCATATCCTGGGGAGTGCAAAGCCACAGTCTCTCAAGTCTCTACAGTGGGTGGTTTGGCCACTGTTCAATCCTGGGTAGTGCAAAGCCACAGTCTCTCAAGTCTCTACAGTGGGTGGTTTGCCCACTGCCATATCCTGGGGAGTGCAAAGCCACAGTCACTCAAGTCTCTACAGTGGGCAGGTTGCCCACTGTTCAATCCTGGGGAGTGCAAAGCCACAGTCTCTCAAGTCTCTACAGTGGGTGGGTTGCCCACTGCCATATCCTGAGGAGTGCAAAGCAACAGTCTCTCAAGTCTCTACAGTGGGTGGTTTGCCCACTGTTCAATCCTGGGGAGTGCAAAGCCACAGCCTCTCAAGTCTCTACAGTGGGTGGTTTGCCCACTGTTCAATCCTGGGGAGTGCAAAGCCACAGTCTCTCCAGTGGATAACAGTCTCCACTGGTTCTGGAGGGGGACTGGTGCCCAGAGTGCTTCATCCTGTGAAGGACAGAGGTAGTGGATGGATCTCTCCACTGGTTCTGGAGGGGGACTGGTGCCCAGAGTGCATCACTCACCCCATGACGGACCCAGTTGCGTCAGTGCCCCTGCCGCTCATGGGCTAGCAGTGCTTGTGCTGGCGGTGCCTTGTTCAGCGGTGCTTGTGCTGGTGGTGCCCTGTTCAGCGGTGCTTGAGTTTGCAGTCCTTCATGGCCCAGCGGTGCTTGAGTTGGTGGTCCTTCATGGCCCAACGGTACATGTGCTGGTGGTCCTTCATGGCCCAGTGGTGCTTGTGCTGGCGGTGCTTGTGCTGGCGGTGCCCTGTTCAGCGGTGCTTGAGTTGGCGGTCCTTCATGGCCCAGCGGTGCTTGTGCTCGCAGTGCCCTGTTCAGCGATGCTTGTGCTGGTGGTGCCCTGTTCAGCGGTGCTTGTGCTGGCGGTGCCCTGTTCAGCGGTGCTTGAGTTGGCGGTCCTTCATGGCCCAGCGGTGCTTGTGCTGGCGGTGCCCTGTTCAGCGGTGCTTGAGTTGGCGGTCCTTCATGGCCCAGCGGTGCTTGTGCTGGCGGTGCCCTGTTCAGCGGTGCTTGAGTTGGCGGTCCTTCATGGCCCAGCGGTGCTTGTGCTGGCGGTGCCCTGTTCAGCAGTGCTTGAGTTGGCGGTCCTTCATGGCCCAGCGGTGCTTGTGCTAGCAGTGCCCTGTTCAGTGGTGCTTGAGTTGGCGGTCCATCATGGCCCAGCGGGGCTTGTGCTGGGGGTCCTTAACGGATCAGCTGGGCTGGGGCTGGCGGTGGCCTCCTGGGCAGCTGGGCTGGGGCTGGCGGTGCCCTCCTGGGCAGCTGGGCTGGGGCAGGCGGTGCCCTCCTGGGCAGCTGGGCTGGGGCTGGCGGTGGCATCCTGGGCAGCTGGGCTGGGGCTGGCAGTGGCCTCATGGGCAGCTGGGCTGGGGCTGGCGGTGGCCTCCTGGGCAGCTGGGCTGGGGCTGGCAGTGGCCTCCTGGGCAGCTGGGCTGGGGCTGGCGGTGGCCTCCTGGATAGTGGGGATGATGACGGTCTTCTCCGTCGTGCAGCTGTTCCCAGACTTGCCGGGTTTCTTGTGGCTCTTCCCCACCTTGGGAGGTGTCACAGCTGACTCCACCCTCCCACCGGGACCCCTGGGAGCGGCTTTGGTGGCTTGAGTCTTCCCCCTCTCCCACCGGGCACTGGCCAACTTCTGATGCTTCACAGGTGGGGGACTGGCTGTGCTGTGGCTCCGTGCCACACTGGTTGTCCTGGTGGCCGGTGCACTCCACATACCGGTCACTACAGGCACCACTGGTCCTGGAGATGTTGTGGCTAAGGTGCTACTTCAGGACCTATAAGATGGACGGGGTGGGGGAGGTGTGGGAAAGAGGTCAAGGGTGGACAGGAAAAGTTTCTTGGATGCTTTCGGACGGGTAGCTGGAGGGGGTTTGGGAGTGGAGGAAGAGGTGGTGGAAGTAGGCGGTGTACGTTTGGTGACTTTGGGTGCAGGTGCATGCGCTGGAGGCTGTCGTGAGGTGGATGGCTGTTGGGTGGGTGTGTGCCTGCGTTTGTGTACCTTGGGAGCGGGCGTCACAGACACACTGAGAGAGGACACAGGGGACGTGTGAGTGGTAGTGGGGGTTGTGACTGCATGTGAGAGGGGTGTGCTGGTGGGTGTGCTCGTGAGGGACGTAGTAGCTGTAGAGGTAGAGCATGCAGGTGTGAGTGTAGACGAGACTGGGAGGGAGGAGGGAGACGAGGAGGAGGGGGACACTGTGGAGGCAGTGGATGTTGGTGTGTCTGCATGTGTGTGTTGCTTGCGTGGGTGCCTGTGGGATGTGTGGTGCTTATGTTTGCCTGAGCTTCCCTTGTGTGGTGAGGCGTGTGCAGGCTGGTCTGATGGTGTGCTTGGGATAGGCAGAGGTACAGGGGATTGGGTCTGGGTGGAGGAAGTTGGGGGGGAGGCTAGAGACGGGGACAATGGCTGCCATCAGTGCTGAGGCCAGAGTTTGAAAAGCTTGGTGAAGGGCCGCCTGACCAGATCGAATGCTCTCCGGGAATGCATTAGTTGGTTGCAACTGCCTTTCTACACCCCGGATGGCATTCAAAATGGTAGACCGCCCAACAGTGAGGGACCTGAGGAGGTCAATGGCCTCCTCACTAAGGGCAGCAGGGGTGACAGGGGCAGGGGCTGAGGTGGCTGGGGCGAAGATGATGCCCACCCTCCTGGGTGAGCGGGCACGGGGAGAAGGCTGAGGGGCTGCTGGGAGGGCGGTGCTGGTGGGGGGGTGGCGGCTGTACCTGTAGATGCGGGGGGCACAAATGGTACCGCCACCACAAGGGAGCTCCCATCAGAGGACGTGTCCGTGTCGCTGGTTTCAGCTCCTGTCCCCGGCGTGAAGCTCCCCTCGCCCTCCATCCCACTAGTGAATTCCGAGTCCATAGTCTCGCCCTCCAGGGCCATGTTGGATGCAGCTCCCTCGTGCTCTGGTGCCACTGCTCCTCCGCCTGATGATGCTAATGCACACAAGAACAGGGAGAACACAAAAAGGGGGGGGCGACAGAAGAAAAACATGTTCAGTGCATGGATTACCGCTAACGTTGGCGGACAAGACAGACACAGAAGCACCCTGCACTATGCCACGCTCTTGGGCTCCACTGTTCAATTATTGGGAAAAGGCCTATAAGCCTATGGACGACATCTGCACACATAGATGACACAGGGGCATGAATAGCTGTACTTGGCACTCTACAGAGGTGGGCTGGGGCCCCCATCCCTACCCTTGCCATGTGGCACATTCATTCACAGTCTTTCATGCACGCAGCACTCTGCCCCCTTCCTTCTTACCTCCAGCCCTCTCTAAACAGGCATAGCCCATACAACATGCTCCCTGTGTACTTAACTGTTTGTCTGGAGGACCATAGAGTAGCGTGTACTGGGGGAGGACCCCATCCACAAGCTTCTCCAACTCCTCCGATGTGAAGGCACGGGCCCTTTCCCCAGACGCACGAGCCATTGTCTCTTCCAGACTGAGGTCACAGCAGCACTTGCAGTGTAGGTCCTCTCCTGTCGAAAATCAGGTATCGAGTGATTGAACAGATAGGAAATGGCAGTCACGTCCGCGGCGGTAACGTCCGCGGCGGTGCGTACCATCACCGCCGGCGTAAATCGTCATTGTCTCCTGGGACCCATAGGGTCCAATGTTAACCAATGCAGCATTGCGCCGCGGTCTCCGACCGTCTACCGCAACGGTGTACAACACCAGCGCAGTTACTTCACATCCCATTGTCCCACTTTAGAGGTCAGGCAGCCGCCATTTCAGGGGCCCACCTGGCCTCATTTTCAACTGCGTCACACATACCTAGGCCTAGTCTCAAAACACATACAGGCCACCTTTTGTGTATGATTGGTGTTCTGTGTTAACTGTGGGTACGTACCTCTGAGTTGCTTGACTCTGTGCTCACTGTTGTCCTTCATAGGCACCGTCCGCTGGGACATGTGAGGAGATGGCGGCATCCTCCGGTGTACCGACTGTTGGTGGACCTGTCGACAATGGAGGAGCGACGTTTGATAATCACCTACAGGTTTGACCATGCCACAATCCAGGAAATGTATACCCAGTTGGAGCCAGACCTGATGTCAGCAATCCGCCATCCCACAGGAATCCCCCCCCTCAAGTGCAGGTGCTGTCAGTGCTCCATTTCCTTGCAAGTGAGTCTTTTCAAACAACTGTGGATGTCCCAGCCTATGTTTTCCAACGTATTGTCCAGAGTGTTGTCTGCCCTTCTGAAACACATGCGGAGCTACATCGTTTTCCCTCAGGTGGAGGATTTGCCTACAGTGAAAGGTGATTTCTATGCCCTGGGATATATCCCCAACATCATAGGTGCCATTGATGGGACTCATGTGGCTTTGGTTCCCCCCCCCCACAAGAGTGAACAGGTGTACAGAAACCGGAAGAGTTATCATTCTATGAATGTACAGATGGTATGTTTGGTAAACCAGTACATCTCCCATGTGAATGCCATGTTCCCTGGCTCAGTGCATGATGCCTACATCCTGCGAAATAGCAGCATCCCTTATGTGATGGGTCAACTCCAGAGGCACCGTGTGTGGCTATTAGGTGAGCACCTGGAAGCAAGACAGTGGGAATGGTTGTCTGGGTATAGCCCTACAGGTTAGTGTGTGTCTAACAGTTGTCCCTCACCATTTGCAGATGACTCTGGTTACCCAAACCTGTCATGGCTACTGACCCCAGTAAGGAATCCCAGGACTAGGGCAGAGGAACGCTACAATGAGGCCCATGGGCGTACTAGGAGGGTAATCGAGCGGACCTTCGGCCTCCTGAAGGCCAGGTTCAGGTGCCTCCACATGACAGGTGGATCCCTATTCTACTCACCAAAGAAGGTGTGCCAGATCATTGTGGCCTGCTGTATGCTTCACAACTTGGCTTTGCGACGACAGGTGCCTTTTTTGCAGGAGGATCGTCCAGATGGCGGTGTTGTGGCAGCTGTGGAGCCTGTGGACAGTGATGAGGATGAAGCAGAGGAAGAAGACATGCAGAACAGGGACTCAGTGATCCAGCAATATTTCCAGTGAAACACAGGTAAGAATACAATCCTGCCTACTACATGTACTTTTACGCTACTACCTCTCTCCTGTCTGTTGTTTTCACCCAGTGTATGGTCACTGAGTTGTCACTTTCCCTTACGGTTTCACAGATGTGGGTCCCACTGTGTGACATCTGCTTAAATTCCTCATGGACTAGAGCTGTGTGACATAGGTATGTTAACATTACTATTTCAAAAACATTTTGTCACTGTAATTGCAAATACACTATTTCGAAATCACAGACACAGACTCCAGATCATTTTGTGCTTTAGGTGTGTTTATGTAAATGATAAATATTGGAGGAGGAAGTTAAATGGTGAGGGGTGATGGCAGAGGAGTGTCCATGGCAGAGTCCAGTCTATTAGTCTCACAGGTGCATTGGCCATATCGGCATAGGAAGTGGAGCTGGGGCAGTTTAATTATGGACAGGGTGACAAAGTGGGACAGTAGGATGACAATCAGGGTGGTCTCATTTCTTGGCGGGGGTCTTGGCATCGTTCTCTGTCTTGTTCCTGGATCTCAGGGACCATTTGCGGGGTGGTTCTCCGTCTGCAGGGGTTGGGGTGCTGATGTGGTGGTCCTGTAGCAGGGCGTCCTGTCCACTAGCGTCGGTGGAGGTGGTGGGCAGTTCATCGTCCATGCTAGTGTCAGGGGCCCCTTGTAGTGCCACATTGTCCCTCCTGGTGTTGAGTACTTCCTTCAGCACCCCTACGATGGTGCCCAGGGTGGAGCTGATGGTTCTGAGTTCCTCCCTGAAGCCCATATACTGTTCCTCCTGCATGCGCTGGGTCTCCTGAAACTTGGCCAGTACCGTTGCCATCGTCTCCTGGGAGTAGTGGTATGCTCCCATGATGAAGGAGAGGGCGTTGTAGATAGTGGGTTCCCTTGGCCTGTCCGCCCCCTGTCGCACAGCAGCCCTCCCAGTTTCCCTGTGTTCCTGGGCCTCTGTCCCCTGGACTGTGTGCCCACTGCCACTGCCCCTAGGTCCCTGTTGTTGTTGGGGTGGTGGGTTATCCTGGGTTCCCTGTAGTGGTGGACACACAGCTGATTGACGTGTCCTGGGGACGGAGGTATGGGCCCGCTGGGTGGGTGCTGTGCTGGTGTTTCCAGAAGGGGGAAGGTCTGTGGTGGCCTATGCCTGTGTGAGGGGAACCGACTGTCCAGAGGTCTCCGGATGGTCCGGGCTGGTCATCTAGATCCAGTTGGACAGAGCTGCTGTCATCACTGTGGACCTCTTCTATGGTTGGAGTGGACATGTGTGGACCCTCCTGTCCGGTGACGTTGGGTAGAGGTCCTGCAGGGGTGTAAAGGCATGATTATTGCATCTGTGTGTGCCATGGTGTGCAATGGGTTGGTCACCCTGTACCCCAGTGCTTCCATTCTTATGTGGGACCTTCTGTGATAATGATTTAGGGGGGTATATGGCTATGTGCAGTGGGCATGCTTTGGTGATGGGTGTCCATGCGTTGGTGTTGCATGGAGGGCTTGGTGTTGGGATGGGTGGTTTGTGATATTGAGACATTTGTGAGGAGTTGGAGTGATGGGGGTGAGGGCGAGGGTGGGGGTATGTGATAGCATGCAGGTAGGGTGGGGGATGCAATAGTAAAGCTTTGACTTACCAGAGTCCATTCCTCCAGCTACTCCAGCGAGACCCTCAGGATGCAGAATCGCCAAGACCTGCTCCTCCCATGTTGTTAGTTGTGGGGGAGGAGGTGGGAGTCTGCCGCTAGTCCGCTGAACTGCCAGGTGGTGTCTTGAGACCACGGAACGCACCTTCCCCCAGAGGTCGTTCCACCTTTTCCTGACGTTCTCCCGATTTCTTGGGTGTTGTCCCACTGCGTTGACCCTGTCCACTACTCTTCGCCATAGCTCCATCTTCCTTGCTATTGAGGTGTGCTGCACCTGTGCTCCGAATAGCTGTGGCTCTAACCGTACGATTTCCTCCACCATGACCCTGAGCTCCTCCTCCGAGAACCTGGGGTGTCTTTGCCGTGCCATGGGAAGGTGTAGGTGATGTGTGGGGTGGAGTGTGTGGTGATAAGTGTGGTGATATGTAGTGGTGTGCTGTGTGAGGTGCGTGGAAGTTGTG